>NC_134853.1:144033630-144338808 GCF_049852395.1 Peromyscus maniculatus bairdii | reverse complement strand
GGAATCCACCTGACACGGGTCTGGGGACCGAACTTGGATCCTCTGTGACAGCAGTGCATGCTCTAATCACTGGCCCATTCCTCTAGCCCTCCAGATTACTTTTTTTTCTCTTTCTGACAGGGTTTCTCTGTGTAGCTTTGTGCCTGCCTCTGCCTCCCGAGCGCTGGGATTAAAGACGTGCGTCACCACTGCCCGGCCCTCCAGATTATTCTTAAACCAGTTATTTTTAGTGTAAAGATGAACGTATATGGATATCAAGAGTATCTATTCATGCCAGGTGGTGGTGAATATAAAGACGCACGCCTTTAATCCCAGCACTCGGGAGGCAGAGGCAGGCGGATCTCTCAGAGTTCGAGGCCAGCCTGGTCTACAGAGTGAGATCCAGGACAGGCACCAAAACTACACAGAGAAACCCTGTTTTGAAAAACCACACACACACACACACACACAAAAAAAAAAAAAGAAAGAAAAGAAAAGAAAAGAAAAAACCCAATATATATTCATAGACAACTGGGTTATATATTTATATAAAAAACAAATTCCTTTTTAAACGTTTTGTTTGTTTGTTTGTTTATTTATTTATTTATTTATTTATTTATTTTTGAGGCAGGGTTTCACTGTGTTATTTTGGTACCTGTCCTGGATCTCACACTGTAGACCAGGCTGGCCTTGAACTCACAGAGATCCACCTGGCTGTGCCTCCCAAGTGCTGGGATTAAAGGTGTGTGCCACCACCCGCTGGCCTATTTATTTATTTTTTAAAGCTATATTTTTATTATTTTTAATTATGTGTATGTGTGTACGTTTGTGGGTAAGCATGTACATGTGGTATAGGCATGTTCAAAAGTGCAGGCACCCAACAGAGGCCAGAGGAGTGGGGTCCCGCTGGAGATCAGTTACAGGCAGTTGTGATCTGCCTGATGGAGTTGCTGGAGACGGAACGCTGGTCTTCAGGAAGAGCAGCACATATAGGTGTGCTCTTAACTGCTGGACCATCTTTTCAGGCCGTGTTTTTTATTTTTAATTTTATGTGTTGTGTAGCAGGGATCTTAAAAAGTTCTTATTCATAAAATCAAACCTGAGCCAGGTATTGGGGTGAACACTGGATGATCAGAGAAACAGAACAAGCCACAGCCACCTCACCTTGCCGGATCCCCAGCTGGTCTTGTTTCCCCAGACTGGAGGCCTCTGAGTCCTCATCCGGAATGGCTCTCAGCTGAACTGTGCTAGAAGCCTGAATGCTTAACCAGGCCAAATGCTTCTAGTTTCTGGTCCTCACACCTTATATACCTTTCTGCTTTCTACCACCATTCCCTGGGATTAAAGCCTCGCTTTCTGGGATTAAAGGCGTGTGTCACCATGCCTGGCCTTTCCAATGTGGCCTTGAACTCACAGAGATCCAGAGGGATTTCTACCTCTGGAGTGCTAGGATTAAAGGTATGAGTGCCACCATTTTCTAGCCTTTGTATCTAGTGGCTGTTCTGTGCCTTACCCCAGATAAGTTTATTAGGGTGCACAATATTTCAAGGAACACAATACTACCACATTTCCTCTCTTTTTGTCTAAAATTAAAAAAAGCTTATAATTAATACAAGACAAATTATATCCAATAAGTATATACAATATACACAGTCAAGATTACATTAATGATGTCTAGTCCATTAACATTTGACAGATTCAGATAAAAACTCCATTATATATATTAACAATGTCCAGTCCAGTAATATCTGATAAACTCAGATCAAAAAAAATTTTCACTACTTATCTTATTTAAAACAAGTAATTCCTTTTTAAAAGTATTTTTTCTTTTCATAATAGATTCAGTAATCTACCTTTTGTCATTTTTATATCTTCCTATTTTTCTTTTTAGTGTAGATTCAGTGATCTACCCATTTATCCTATTATTCTTTATCTTTTTTCTCAGAATAGATTCAGTGATCTATCTCATATCTATAGTGTTGGATCTGTGTATGGGTGAATTCGGGTTCCCGTGGAGGTCAAAAGAGGGTGTCAGACCCCTGTAGTTAGAGTTACACAGAAGGCAGTGAGCTCTGTGGTGTGGATGCTGTGAGGTCCTCTGTGAGGGCAATACAGACTCTTAACAGCTGAGCCGTCTCTCCAGCCCCTAAAATGAATTCTTTTTTGGTTTTTCAAGACAGGGTTTCTCTGCGTAGCTTTGCGCCTTTCCTGGAGCTCACTTGGTAGCCCAGGCTGGCCTCGAACTCACAGAGATCTGCCTGGCTCTGCCTCCTGAGTGCTGGGATTAAAGGCATGCGCCACCACTGCCCAGCCTAAAATGCATTCTTAACATGAGTGCTTATTTCGGAAAGATACAAACTCTACTTACTTTGTCTTTTCTCCCCCCGCCCCCCGCCTCTTTTTTTTGTTTTGTTTTGTTTTTGAGACAGTTTTTCTGTATAGCCTTGACTGTCCTGGAACTCTGTAGACCAGGCTGGCTTCAAATTCACAGAGATCCGCCTGCCTCTGCCTCCTGAGTGCTGGGATTAAAGGCGTGAGCCACCGCTGCCCAGCTAAACTCCACTTTCTTTTGCTGAGGCAAAGGAAGTGCTGGGTGGCTGGCTCTGGCTGTATGTATACTTTTAAAGAACTAAGGCAACAAAGAGCAGGGAGTTGTTTGTTTGTGTTTCTCTGTGCAGATCTGGCTGTCCTAGAACTCACTCTGTAGACCAGGCTGGCCTAGAATTCAGAGAGCCACCTGCCTCTACCTCCCAGTGCTGGGATTAAAGACATGCACCATCACCCAGGAGTAGGGGTATTTTATTATTATTATTATTATTATTATTATTATTATTATTATAGAGGAAAGGGAAGCTGAGGGCTTTATGTGCTTAAATCCTTTCTTTTTTTTCAAGGTAGAGTTTCACATGGTCCATCCAGGCTGTCTGGAATTAAGGCCTCTACCTAAGGATGGCCTTGAACTTCTGATCCTCCTTGCTTCCACCTTCAGAGTGCTGGGATTAGAGGCAAACACAACCACACTCAGTTTGTACCTAAATCTCAAATGGAATTGCTTCAGAGAGAAGGGGGGGCATATTTTCCTCCCACACTGACTGTGGTGGGTTGAACAAGAAAGGCTCCCATAGGCTCACAGGTTTGAACACTTGGTCCCAAGCTGAAACTGTTTGGGAAGGCTCAAGAGGTGTGGCTCTGTTGGAGGAGCAGTGTAACTCAGTGCAGGCTTTGAGGTTTCAAAGGCCCACACCATTCCCAGGACTTTCTCTCTCTTTCTGCCTTATTGGTCAAGATGTGAGCTCTCAGCTGTTCCTTCATCTGCCACCAAGGCCTCCAACCCTCTGAAGCCACATCCCAGTTAACACTTTCTTTTACCACAGCGACAGAACAGTGGCTAAGACACTGACACACACAGCTGACTCCTTAGAGAACCGTGGATCTCACACTTCACCTTTGGGTCTTACCCTAGACAACACCCTGCTCCTCAGACAGCAAGAATTAGACCCAAGGCCAGCACAGGCGCCCCTCACATCTGAGGACTCCGGCAGGACACAGCCAGCTAACATTCCCTCCTCAGGGATGCTCACGGATACAGGAATCCTTCAGACAGAAACAAGCAAGGACCTGCAATAAATTGGGTTTTCTAACTTTTTTTCCTCACCCTAGCCTTTATATAAAGTGCAGAATCTGCAAAGGACAGATACAAACGAAAGGCCACAGGGTCCTCAGAAAAGAAAAAGGGAAGAGTTTCCAGGAAGGAAGGTGTCCTTCCGTTAAAGCATCCCATGTCAGCTGTGATTGGGTGAAAGTTGACAAGGGGCAGGGTCAATTCTCTAGGGTCTTTGAGCTCACTCAGAATCCAGGAAAGTAGCTAAGCCTCAAGTAAATTGGTTCCAAAAGCAACAAAACCCCAAGGCGATTGTTACTGATTTTGGCAAAGCAAAAAGAAAAATGAAGCTTTTCCCCAGGGACATGAACATAGGTAAGTAACACCACAGCTCCTGCCTCAGACCTAAGCAATGTCCGTCCACTGAGAACTGAGGACAGTGTCTGTCCCTGTGGACTCAGCAGGCCATCCATGAGCCCCCAAAGAAGAAACGGAAGTTTCATGGCTGGGCCCTGGCACCCAGGGATCCCCTGTGACCAGTCATTCTTTGTGAGAGTGTGGAGACACATTTTCCTCTCCCGGTTTGCTTTGTGCGGCACTTGGCCCAGACAACAAGGTGAACCACAGTGCCACAAAGGAGGGCGCTCCACTCTCGAGCTCCACGCTGCACGGATTCCCGTCTGAGCAGTGGATTCAGTCAGACGTGTAGTCCGCCTTAGTTCCCAGGTACTTAGATTTCCCTGTCTTTTTAAACTTAAAAAAATAAAAAAAGAGAGGAAATTCAACTTGGCAATGGCAAATGGATTTATAGTTTGCCTACACCAGGGAGAAAAGTCCACTTTCCTCGTCTCCTCTGAAACACCACAATCTTATAGAAAAGATGAAAAGAAGACCATCGTGTGCGTATACTAATTCAGCTGTGGGGTAAATGGCCCCAACTGTGTGAAGTCTTCCTAGAAGGTAAGCTCCTCCTCTGGCCGAGGCAGGGCTGCATAGTCTTTCCCTCTGCACAGCATGGGACTGGGGGAAATCTGAGTTCTTTGGAGTCCGCTGTTTCCATACACTGACAGTTGATGGCAGGGCACACGTGTCTCCAACCAGAACATCCCTTCTCCTGCCAGGGCCAGGCTTCCACCTCGGTGTTCGTTTTTGACACTTGAGTGAGCTCTGCCTCTTTTTCATGAGGCAGAACAGAGTGGAGTCAGATTTGATCATGAAGGGGGTGAAGCCGGGAGGGGATGAAGCTGGGAGGGGATGAAGCCGGGAGGGGAGGGGTTTCCACACGGACATCAGGAGGGCTGGAAACTGGGCTCTTGACACGAGGCTCCTAGTATGGACTTAGACAGATGATGAAGTCAGTGTCTGCTGATTTTTTGGAACACTTCTGTTAAAATAAGCTCCAGCGCTCTACGTACACACATGAAAAGCCCTCCAGACCCACACTCCACACCTGAAATTCTGCCAGGCATCAAAGGACGGCCAAAACTTGCTCAGGGGAAGTGTCAAAAGATGGTTGTGAAATGGAATGAAAGCAACCCGGCACCTCAGTTGGGCGTCTCTGAACCCAGTCTGAGGAAATAATTATCTCGATGAAAGCAATTCAGTTTCTACCAATTACCCCTGCTCCAAACCTCACTCCTTTATGGAAATACGCACTATGGAGCCAAGGTTATAAGAGAGAAGCCAGGGAATGTTCTGCATGACTACAATGGTTTGAATCTTTACGCAGTTGGGACACTGGGCTTAGAACTTTATGTACAATGGCTCGTTTGAAGTTCAAGGCAACTCTAAATTATCCCCATTCTCACATTCCATTGACGAGGAAAATTTAATCTGAGAGTGTTTAAAATCCAAGCTGACACCACTGATGATGGAGTTGAAATTCGAAAGGGTTCTGTCTCATTGTATTATTATTTTTAAAAGCATTATTTATCTGAGACAGAGTAGGTAGCCCTGGCTAATCTGGAACTCACTATGTAGACAAGGCTGGTCTTGAACCCTCAGACATCTGCCTGCCTCTACCTCTCGAGTACTAGGATTAAAAGTATGCACCAGGAGCTGGAGAGATCATTTAGAGGTTAACAGCATTGGTTGTTCTTACAGAGGACAAAGGTTTGGTACCCGGCACCTACATGGTGGCTCACAGTCATCCATAACTGAGGTTCTAGAGGATAAAACTCCATCTTCTGACCTCTGTGGGCACCAGGCATGAATATGGTACACATACATCCATACAAGAAAGACATTCATACACATAAAAATAAATAAATATATTCAAAACCCCTAAAATATAAAAGTGCACCACCACACCCGGCCTAATTATATAGTTGTGTGTGTGTGTGTGTGTGTGTGTGTGTGTGTGTGTGCGCGCGTGCGCGCGCGCGCGCGCACAAAGATCAAAGCATAATTTGCTAGGGTCAGTCTTTCCTTCTACCATGTAGGTCACAAAGATCAAACTCACGTTGTCAGGTTTAGGAGCAAGTGCCTTTACCTACTAAACTACCAATGGCTTTCCTTTTCCCCTTCGAAAATGGCATCTTACTATGTAGCCCGGATTGGCCTGGAATTATTTAGACCAGACTGGCTTCAAACCCAGAGATCTGCCTGCTTCTGCCTCCTATGTGGTAGGATTACAAGTGTACACCACTATACCTGGATTATATATATATATATACATATATATCCATATATAATATATATACATATATATATATTCATATATAATATATATTATATATGAATAATACACACACACAAAGATTCAGAATGTTGTAATCCAATAACACATCATATTTACATCCATCTATCAAAATTTGCTAGATAGATATTTTATCCTATCTTTGCTTGTAAGTCTTTGCTTATCCTGTTCCAGATTCTTCTTCATTCCCTCTCCTGGCATTGTTTTAAGTTTATTTTCTTTTATAATTGTTTTTGTTTTCTACCATATCACAGTCTAAGTAAATTTCTATCACAATTAGGAATATTTACAGCCGGGCCGTGGTGGTGCATGCCTTTAATCCCAGCACTCAGGAGGCAGAGCCAGATGGATCTCTGTGAGTTTGAGGCCAGCCTGGGCTACCAAGTGAGTTCCAGGAAAAGTGCAAAGTTACACAGGGAAATCCTGTCTTGAAAAACCAAAAAAAAAAAAAAAAAGGAAAAATATTTACAAAGTCAAAAACATTATCTCCCATAATAATAAATATAAAATCTATGTAATTAATTATGCTAAAAATTGTCTTTCAATAATAAAAGAAAACAAACCTACACCTTTAAACTAAAAATCAGAGATATCAAAGTACCTTCAGTGGGCCTTTCATATTTTAAATATACATACATTTTATGCACAAAAATTAAAAAAGTTCATTAGCATATTAGTTATGCATAATAATGGGATTTGTTACACGACATTTTCACACATGTACATAATGTACTTTGATCATATTTACTCTCATTATGCTTTTAAGCATTATAAGTATATAGATCTGGCACATCTGTGTGAGAAGAGAATTTAAAATACTTAGGATGGCTGACGAGAGGCATAAACCATTCCCATGTGTCAAATGAAGGCAGGCACCTATGACATATAAACACTGAGAAAAGCGGAGGTCTCACTCCAAGCAAGCCTCCACCTTCCCAGGTTTGCGGCTGGTTGTGGGTGAGGGGGAAACAAGACTGGACGGGAGGCAACAGTGCATGCATGATCCCATGCCTTCGGCCCACACTCTGGGCAGCCATGCAGCCACATGCTCCCATCTTCCTCCGCTGCTCAACTGGGATCGCCGCCATGTGCCAAGGGGAACATCTCAGGAGGGCCACTCACACTGACGCAGACTCTCTGGTTACGGGATAGTGTAAGAAGGGCCGCTTCGGACTACCAGAGGACAACCTGCCCGGGGGTGGAGCTTCTGCCCCAGCTGTCCCTGAAAGGTTGGACCAACAGAAGGGTGGTGGTCAGGGGAGTCCTCAGATGCAGTGCGGCCCTTCACTGGGGCTGGCTGGGCTCTCATCTTGCACAGTGTGTTTATTCCTTTGGAGTAGAACATTCCAAAGTAAACCCAATGTCTTAGCTGAAGAAACTCACGCCTAGTTCTTACCTAGAAACACTTAAAGTGGTCCTGCTTTTAAAAGTCCACTTACAACGGACTGAGTGAACCTGTAAACGCAGACGGAACGCATGCAGCCCAGAAATAGCATACCTCGTTTTCTGTCCACCTCTGTCCATTCATCTATATGAAGCATACAAAAAGAAAACACCAGTTCAGGAAGCAAGAACATTAGAACATTAGTTGCATGGAGGCTTTACAAATACCATATTCAGTCTCTGGCCAGTCGAATTTTGTTTTTTTATTAATATTTGAATTTCACGTCTTTTTTTGTTTTTGTTTTTTCAGGACAGAGTTTCTTTGTGTAGCCCTGGCTGTCCTGGAACTAGCTCTGTAGACCAGGCTAGCCAACAACTCAAGAGATCTGCCTGCCTCTGCCTCTGGACTGCTGGGATTAAAGGCGTGCGCCACCACTGCCTGGCTCTTTGTCTGTGCATCTCTCTCTCTCTGTGTGTCTGTTTGCCTGCATGTATGTATACCACATGTGTGCCTAGTGCCCTTGGGGACAAGAGGGAGTCATCCTCTAGAGTTACAGACAGTTGTGATCTGCAGTGTGGGTGCTGGGAATTGAACCGGTGCCTTCCAAAAGAGCAGTCCATGCTCTTAACCACTGAGCCATCTCTCCAGTCTGTTGAATTTAATGTCTTATGTGCATGTTTCACCTCCAATTAGAAACTTTTTTTTTTTAAATTAAGAGCTGTAAAAACTAGGTAAATGACTAGTGGAAAAAATAGCCCAAGAGGACGCTCAGGAGGACTAGCTCCCGTGGAGCTCCTCTTAGAAGGCTCCAGAAGTTGTATTTTCCAATGCTGTAAGAACATACATTATGCTGGGCACAGTGGCACACATCTTTAATCCCAGCACTTGAGAAGCAGAGGTAGGCAGATCTCTGTGAGTTCGAGGCCAGCCTGGTCTACAGAGTGAGACACTGCCTCAAAAAAAAAAAAAAAAAAAAGCAAGCATAAAGCAGACTTTCAACACTAGCTCCCCAATGAAGAATAATTCCAAAAACAGACAGAAAAAGGAGTTTTTTTTTGAACAGTCTGATTAAAAAAAAAAAATTATTTAACCTTTGTTTTTTTTTTTTTCCAAGACAGGGTTTCTCTGTGTAGCTTTGGAACCTATCCTGGAACTCCCTTTGTAGATCAAGCTGGCTTTGAACTCAGAGATCTGCCTGCCTCTGCCTCCCCAGTGCTGGGACTAAAGGCGCCACTACTGCCCGGCTATTTAACTTTATTTTATGTGCATTGGTGTGAAGGTGTCAGTTGTGAGCTGCCGTGTGGGTGCTGGGAATTGAACTCGGGTCCTCTGGAAGAACAGTTGGTGTTCTTAACCACTGAGCCATCTCTCCAGCCCTGGACAGTCTGATTTTTTTTTTTCCTCCCTAGAGCTGGGATTGAATCTAGGGTCTTGTGCATTTTAGCAGGTAAGTGTTGTACCTTGAATTTCATGTCTTTTTTTGGTTTTTCGAGACAGATCTCTACCCTAAGCCCTGAAAATCAACTTTTTCCCTTTCTCATGTCATTGGTGGGAACATTTCAGTCCACAGCCTCCCTCCACTTCCACTTTCCCACCCCTTCCAATAAAGAGTTCCACACACATATTCACGTGTGGAAAGCATTTCACAACTAATGGCATTTTGGGAAACACTTGCCACTGTATTGCTTGGGAATGATCTGAAGTACAGTGAAGCGATGCACACCTTCACCGCACACTGGCATGGCCTCCACATACAGTACAAACAGCTCTTCTGAGACTAGCAGGCTCCACTGCGAGGTCAGATTCCCCTCGAAGTCACCGTCTTTCTCAAGAGTCACGGGCTTAGCTGGGCCTGGTGGCACAGGACTGTAGTTCTAGCTACTCAGGTCGCTGAGGCTGGACCAAAAGTTTAAGATCTGCTGGACCTACAGAATGAATCCATGGCAGCTTAGTGGGACGCTATCTCTAAATCAGGTGGGCTGGGAAGCTCAGCGGCAAAGCGCTTGCCTAGTGTGCATGACATGCGCTAGGTCCAGTTCCCAGCACTGGGGGGAGGGTGATAAAGTCTTAGGCTTTTGGAGAGACTGTCACCGGGAAGCAGGCCCTGGTCCGGCCTTCCTAAAGCAGTTATTTGTTTCTTGGGCATTGTATTCACACCTGATGGTTCTCTGTGGTATGAGCCCCATGGACTTGCAGTATTTAGAGATGGAGAGTTTTCATCCTCTTGACGATGTGTCTGGGGACAATGACACTCTGCCTGCTGTGGATAAAACTGGAAAACGCCAGGGAGCATTGTGACTCCAGTCGGCAATGGCACCCAGCACCAGCAGAGGGCTCTAGAGAGCTGCCAGGTCCTCCCCATTTTCCTCTTTAAAGAGGCAGGGTAGGTACCGTGGGCCCCGCCTTCTGCCCTCCAGATGAGTCAGTCTGTGACAGTTCAACTTCAGTTATACTTTGCATGGGATGTAGGCCTATGGGTTTCGGGGCTGGCTGTTAAATTTCATCCAGAAAAATCAGAATAGAACACCACTGCTATTTAGTCCTTCGGTAGGACATGTCTTAGGAAAACAAAACAAAACAAAACAAAACAAAACAAAAACAAGCAAACAAACAAAACAAGAACAAAAAAGCCACTCCACAGTCATGTGGTCATGATCTCAGTTTCTTCTCCTGTAATAAGGAAGGTAAACACGATGTAACAGGGTTTTAGCTCTAGGGCTTTTCTGAGGACAGAAGTGAGGCAAAAGGTAGCTTTTATTGCCCACTCTATTGCTTAAAATGTGAGACAGCATTTAGAATGCAACTCTCACCAGCAGCCTCATTAAGAGCATGCTTCCTTTCTGTTCAACGCTAAACTCTGGCTGCATTGTGGGAGAAACTGCAATGCCTGTGCTGGCCTTGTGGGAACAGGGACGGCCTCCAGGAGACCAATTAGTTGTGTAAGATAATGAAAACAGCTCCAAGAAACACGATTCCCTCAAAGCCTCCATGAGGACTAATTTAGAAAGTCTGTGTTTTTATTGGCCGGTGTATAGGCGTCTGTCACAATGGCCCTGGCTCCAGCTCCTGCAGCGACACCAGCTTTAACAGCAGAAGAGCCTTGCTCTTCTCAGCTTTTCCATCATGCTGTTTGCTTTCCTTCTCTTCTACAAGGCCTCACTGGTCAACTATATCATCATTTCTTTTAGAAACTCGATATGCACACACACACATGCACATTGTGCCCATTTGTGTGTGTGTGTGTGTGTGTGTGTGTGTGTGTGTGTGTGTGTGTATCTCAAAGTCTTCTGTCTCCTCTTGATCCACCAGATCCCACAGAATTCCCATACAGTCCCGTCAGAAAAGGCAACATAGTGCAGGAGTTAAGGACAAGCTGGACAGGAGGAGGAGCTCTGGAGTCTCATGGCCTGGAGTGGTCAAGTCGCTTACTCTTCCCACCACCGTGCGACCCTAGGCAAAGCAGCTTTGGCTTTTCTTGTAGATTTGGCTGGTAGTGTTATCTAATGACAGAAGAGCTGTAGGTATCAATGAAGTATTGATACAGTGGAAAAACTGTTTTCATAGTCAGGAGTGGTGGTTTGCGCCAACAATCCCAGCACTTAGGAGGTTGAGGCAAGAGGACTGTTGAGAATTCCAGGCCAATCCATGCTACTCAGTGAGTTTTGGGACAGCTACAGCATGAACCCTGTTTCAACAATGCAAAATAAATATTTTATTGTTGTTGTTATAGAGATGTGTCTTGAGTTTTAGAATCAGTTATGGATTGGGCTCATCAATTCCACTTCCAGGAGCTGCACAGAAAGGCTTAATCCAGTTATCCCTAAAATCTCACATGGCTTGACATCTGCCAGAAACTGTGGAATGAGTGAGCGTATGAAAATGAATTACTAAAGACGGCTGAAAGTCCATAAACCTGGATCTAGGCAAACCAGAAAGACTACCACTCCTAAACATTTTTTTTCCCTGGATATAATGGCACACAACTGTGATACCAACACTAGGGTGGTGAGAACAGGGGGATCAGAAGTTCAAGGCCAGCCTTTGTTACATGAGACCCTGTCTCAGAAAACCAAAATAGTGAGCTTTCATATATATTGTACTTCTGAGACAGGGTCTCACTATGTGGTGCTGGCTGGCCTGGGATTTACTAGGTAGACCAGGCTGGCCTTGTACTCACTAGGTAGCCCAGGCTGGCCTTGAACTCACTAGGTAGCCCAGGCTAGTCTTGAACTTGCAGTGATCCTCTTGCTTTAGCCATCCAAGTGCCTGGCTTACACACTACAGCTCTTGGTTTTTAAATTTTTATTTTATTTTGTTTATTTATTTATTTAGTTAGTGTGTGTGTGTGTGTGTGTGTGTGTTTTAAGACAGGGTTTCTCTATGTAGCCTTGGCTGTCCTAGTACTCACTCTGTAGGTCAGGCTGGCCTTAAAATCACAGAGATCCGCTTGTCTCTGCTTCCTGAGTCCTGGGATTAAAGGCGTTCGTCACCACACCCAGCTAAATTTTTATTTTTAATTATGTGTATGTGTCTGGGTATGTGCCTGTAAGTACAGATGCTCTGGGAGGCCAGAGCAGGGTGCTGGATTCCCTGGGGTTGGAGTTACAGGTAGCTGTACACTTCCCAGTGGATGCTGGGAATGGAACATTGAAAGTGGAGCAAGTGATCTTAACTGCAGACTCTTTTTCAGCCTGCAACTTTAGTTCTTAAAGACAAAGCCTGGCTCCTATTTACAGAACCTTGCCCAGACCACCTCTGGAAAGACAGTATTAACTACTAACTGTGAACATGAAATGCATGTTCATTCAGTCCTTACAACTTTGCTTTCAGGTGTGTATTATTATTATTATTACTACTACCATTTTATAGAAAAACAGGCTCACAGAAGCTACACCCCAAGATCATACAGCTAGCTAAATGTGGAATCTAGACCTGCATGCCTCCAAAGTGCACACCTTTTTTTTTTTTTTGTTGTTGTTGTTTGTTTGTTTGTCTGTGTAGTTTTGGTGCCTGTCCTGGATCTCACTCTGTAGACCAGGCTGACCTCAAACTCACAGAGATCCTCCCGCCTCTGCCTCCCGAGTGCTGGGATTAAAGGCGTGTGTTACCGCTGCCCTGCTAGGGCACACTCTTAATTGCTAACTTACATTGTCCTCCAAGAGGCAGAATACCTAGAGAAAGCTAGCCTGTCAGTCCCTAGGGTCATTAGCCTGAGTGAAATCACACCACACAGGCAGCAACAAACACGGAAGCCTTCTGAGGAAGGAACAGGATGCTATATAAAACTGCCAAGTTGTTCAGCAAACCTTTCCAGAGCACTGCTTTATTCTGATCTGGTGTTGAATGCTAGATGCTGAAGTCCAAACACGAGTAAGCCAAGTAAGCAGGCAGACACACATAAACAGAAGTGTACCAAACAGCCATGTAGTAAAGTATAGAGAAGCATGGACAGGGTGCTGTGAGCACTTCGGAAGTCCTTTTCCTATAGAAGGAGGCCTCCTGACGGACAATGGTTCCTCAGGTCAGTGGTACAGAAGATCAGGGAAAGGATGGAGAGGCAGAGACCACAAGCATGGAGTCATGAAGGAAGGACACAGTTTGAAGATCTACATACACTCTGGTGTGATTAGAACTCAAAGTGTGAATCAAGCAAGGATGGGAAATCACTGGGAAGAGAGCCAACGTGTCTTGCACAGGACTTGGCCTCCATTTAGACAGGAGTGGGAAGCTGACTGCAGGTTTTAGGGAGAGATGGTACTACACATTTTTGCTTTTTGTAAAGCCCTCTGGTAGCAATGTTCCAAATGAATGGAAGGGAACGACCTAGGGAGTTCTCTTATCTGTCTAGGCATGAACTTACACGCAATCAGACACAACAGTAATTAACCGAGTGTGTACGTTTAACATCAGTTGGGTGAGTGTGCATAAGCTGTTGAGAGAGAACAGTGTTTTCATCAGTGTTCATCACCTCTCCCTAGAAATATAATAGTTCACACTCAATCCCAGGAAATTTGGTGAACAAAGTTTGATGAGAAGAAAAAATGTGACAGTGTTCTGGGTGGTCGTTTCTCTGTGTATCACATATGGCATAATTTTGCATTTACAAGCTTTCCAGTATCTTCACAATCACATTCCCCTCCAACACTTGCAAAGGTAAAGAAATAGGTTTTTACTCTTATCTATATTATTTTAGGCCCCTACATTTCTAGACATCACTTCTGAAATGAGCATGACTAATCTTCAGCGTATGTGTGAGGACAGAAACACGCGGGGGTCAGCATCTGTTCCGTGGGGGTTCGAAGAGGATGGTGATACTAGCCCAAAGCATATTGTCAGGTGAGCAGCAGGGAAACTTTTGGAAGTGGGCAAATTTCAAGAGACCGGGAAATAGAGGTTTCAGGTACTTTGAGTATGTCCAATGCAGGTGTTAGGTTTCTCTGTGGGGAAATGCTCTTTTGGAGAATTAATTTGACTCCCGAGGGCTTCCAACTGCATGGACGCTGCGTCTTGTGAGAAAGGTACCCGGCTGTCAAAGTGAAGTGCGCAGAGGCCTTGGTCTGGCTGTTGGGAAGGGGGCATGGAGGCAGGAATGGGGTGCCGGTCTGGCCTTAGGTATAGGGGGTGGAGGCGGGAGAGCGAGGCGCGCGGGAGAGTTGGGGAGGGCTAGGCTGAGGGTCTGGATGGGGACACTTAGCATCGTGGTGATGAGGGGAGCAGGCTGTGGGGGCCTCTTACCTTTGCGGGCCTTGTCTCCGGGAATGTTCTGAGCCCTCAGCCGCTGGTCCAGGACATAGAGCATCTCCCCGCCCAAGTTCAAAAAGAGCAGCGGCAGAGTCCGCACCGACATGATGGAGGAAACCCGCAGGGCAGGTGAAGGAAGAGCCCCAGGGTTAGATTTAGCAGCCTGGAGGCCCCTCCGCGTCCCATAGTCCGGTTGCTGGGGCAACGCCGCGGACCGGAAAGAAGAACCAATCAGAGGGCGGTTTGATGAGAGGTGGCCCAAGAGCGGGGGCTCATTGGGCTAGGTGACAAAGACCGCTTCAGGGGATTGGTCCGAATGCGTGCGCGACGTTGGCCTCCGGGGAGCGCTGGTTTTGAGTTTTCCATCGGAGCCTTCAAGTGCCACGATCCTTCCCGACAGCCTCGCATGGTGTGTCGCAGCATAGCCAGGCCCCAGTCTTACCGTGGATGAACAAGGAAAGTCAGCCCCAGCTCTGGGAGCCGCCTGCCCGGTCCAGAGTCTCGACCCGCTGTGCTGTTCCGGGCAGATTTGTCAGCATTCTCCCAGAGATGCTCAGAGAAACCTGTGAGATCACGGCAAGCGCCACGAAGACACCCTAAGTTATACCAGTCCCTCATCTCGATGAGTTATATCATTTGTATTTCCTTCCTAAATCCTCCCGGAAGCGATGCCACACCGGATTTCCTACTCAGTGGAGCAACGCGGCCGGGCCCTCCTAGCGGCTTAAGCAGGCTCCGCACACCGTTCTCCACCCTCCGCTCCAGGATTAGGTTTGGCTGGTTCTTTTCAGTGGATCCCAGTAGATTTCAGTGTTTCTGCTAATCATTTCCCCCTCCAGCCACAGCAGTCTTGAGTTTTGGCTCCCGCATCCACCTTTCTGGGTCCTATTAATAATCAGTCACCAAATTCTTTTTCTCATATAATCTTTCTTTTCTCAGGTTTATCCCTTTATTTCCCTTTCTGTATTCCTATGTTCCTTCGAATCACTGCTTTGTGCAGCACTTAAAAATCACTTAAAAACAGCACGTTCCAGACTGAACGGTGGTGGCGCACACCTTTAATCACAGCACTTAGGAGGCAGAGGCAGGCGCATCTTCGTGAGTTCGAGACCATCCTGGTTTACAGAGTTAGTTCTAGGGCAGCCAAGGCTACACAAAGTAAACCCTGTCTCAAAAAGCAAACAAACAAAAATAACAACAAACCCCCTCCCAGCACATTGGTGGCTTCCTCCTTCTGGCATCCTCCTAGTCGGTTTCCTTGCCTCTTAGCAGCCAAGCTTTTTGAAACCATATCGTACAACTTGAGCTTCTGACACCCCAGTCCCACCTGTAATAAACATCTGTATCTTATGCTGAGCCTCCATGCATTGTTATCAGCCCAGCTCCCAAAAGTATTTGAAGTTTTGTCAAAACAGACTCTGTTTCTTTCCCCTCTGTGTTAGGCAGTATATGGACTTTGGAATCAAGACTGAGCTAGGAGCCAGGCTTGGTGACACAGGCCTTTGGTCCCAGCACTTTGTACGTAGAGTCCAGCCTGGTCTACATAGCAAGTTCCAGGACAGTCAGGCCTGTGACTTTGTCTTAAAAAACAAAAAACAACAGCTGGGCGGTGGTGGCACATGCCTATAATCCCAGCACTCGGGAGGCAGAGCCAGGCGGATCTCGGTGAGTTCGAGGCCAGCCTGGTCTACCAAGTGAGTTCCAGGAAAGGCGCAAAGCTACACAAAGAAACCCTGTCTCGAAAAACCAAACAACAACAACAAAAAACAAAACAAAACTAGAGGGAGCTAGGTTTGAACCCTAATTAACTTGTGAATTTGGACACGTTGCCTAAGCTTGCTGAGCCTGTCTTCAATAGGAAGACAAGTAGGTCAGGTGCGGTGGCACACACTTTTAATCCCAGCACACGGGAGACAGTGGCAGGTGGATCTCTGTGAGTTTGAGGACAGCCAGGGCTACACAGAGAAACCCTGTCTCGAAAGACCTAAAAAACGAAACAAAACAAAAAATATGAAGATGAATTGTGTGGTTATCCCCTCCAGGAGCAGTAGGAAGGCCTTAATGAAATGGGCCTGGGGTGGACTAGAGGTCCAGTGCTACAGGACCAAGTGCCAACCTCTCAGGCGACTGAGGGGTAAAGGAGAAGAGGGGCACACTGGGGGATCGGGCCGCAGGAAAGGCAGTTTTAATGTGCCACCCCCACCCGGCTTCATCTTCACTTCTGAGTCTTTCTACCCACTCACCTTCCCCTTCATCTCAAGGGGCTCCTGTGCCCTGGGAGTCGTTTTTCCTGACATGGCCAATTTTCCTTTTACATTGCTTCCTGGTCAATATAAACTCTTGGAGAGGGGCTGGAGAGATGGCTCAGTGGTTAAGAGCATTGGCTGCTCTACCAGAGGACCTGGGTTCAATTTCTATCAACGACATGGCAGCTCACAGCTGTCTTTAACTCCAGTCCCAGGGGATCTGACACCTTCACACCAATGCACATAAAATAAAATTAAATAACTGGTCTCATACTAGCTAGTTATGCAACCAAGGATGACCTTGAAATGATATTCTTGCCTTTCCCAAGTGTTGGAATTGCAGTCATTCAAACGCCACAGCCCAGTATCTCCAGGAAATTACACACCCAAGGCTTCAGCCACCTGGCAGCTCCTAAACTGCTCTGGTTCAGGTCTCAGCCTTCATCTTCCACCTGTTCTTTGGTAGTAGCACTTTAACATATTTTTCTCTTTGTAGGGTTTTCCTTCTCAGAATGAGGTCCAAAGTTCTTTCTTCAGTATGATGAACTCCTAGGCTGAAGCCCTATGTTACAATATTTAATTCTGAGTCCCACTGTCCCTGAATCTAGAAACCTAGATTTCTTTCCCTTTTAACTTGCAGTTCCTTCAGCCTAGATGCCATTTCTCTCTGCCCTGTAAACTCCTCTGCTGTGGAATAATCCTGTACACTGTGTAGATTACGCTGTTGTTGGTTTAATAAAAAAGCTGATGGGCCAATAGCTTTTTTGGCCCAATAAGGTTGGGCAGGAAAACCAGACTACGGACACCAGGAAGAAGGAGGAGGAGGAGAGTCACCAGGAGATGCAGAGGGAACACATGCTGCAGGACAGGTAAAGCCACACACCACATGGCAATATGTAGATTATTGGAAATGGGTTAATTTAAGTTGTAAGAGCTAGTTAGTAACAAGCCTAAGGTATTGGCTGAGCATTTAAAATTAAGTCTCCATGTAGGTTATTTGGGAACTGGTAGGCAGGAAAGAAAGGTCTGTCTACACTCCTCCTCAACCTTTGGGACCCAGTCAGGTAGAGATCTCCTACAGCTGCCCTCCTGCCCTGCCAGCATTACCTCTCTGAAACACACCCCATGACATGTTTTTATGACTGCATCCACTGGGTGATAGGCGGAACTCTGCCTCTGAGATCCCAGGGCCAAATGAAAAGAAGGCATCTTCCATCACTCTCCAAGCAGAACGAACTTTATTAGTTTTCTTTGGTCACCTCTTATAGGGTTTGGGAAGGCTTCTCTGGCACCCCCTGGCTGTTTTGTTTTTTGGCAGCCACTGCAGCAGCTTTTAAGGCCCTTCTTTGCTTCTTCCGCTTCTGCACCTCCTGGAAAACCTGGTGGTTGAAAGGGGATAGGAGGGGTTGGGGATTTAGCAAGTGCAAGGCCCTGGGTTTGGTCCTCAGCTCCGACAAAAAAAAAAAAAAAAAAAAAAGGGGATAGGAAAAGGCTTTCTAATTTTACACAAAACCTCAGGTTTGGCGCAGGTCTGTGGGAACTCTCTGATGGAACCCCATTCTTTCTCCATGTGCTGGTGACCTGGGCCAGTTCTAAGCCATGGTCAGAAACAGACAACTTCTCCCTTCTACTCTTCACCCCGGTCCGGGGAGACCGAACAAAGCAACCGACCCTATTGATTCATACCCGAGTGCACAGGGCCTTCTTGGCAAGGATGCGGCGGTGGACCTTCTGGAAGTGCAGAGGGGGTAAGGTATACTCCACCCCCAGCTCTCTGCACGCCTTCTCGAAGACATCATAGTTGGTCTGCCGGAGGAGTTTGAGCATCTTTTTCCTTTGGTCGATGCTCATCAGCAGATGGCGTTTGTGGGCTTTGTCCTATAGAAGAATCTGCATTACTATTATTATTTGTTGTTTTAAGACAAGGTCTCACTCTGTGGCCCAGGCTGGCCTCAAACACATGGCAATTCTCCTGCCTCAGCATCCTGGTTGCTGGGATGACAGGCCTAGGCCACCATACTCATTACTCTTAATTTTAGTGTTCTATAAGTATTAACAGTGTTTACCGTTAACGAGGTATGGTCATTTCATTGACCCATCCCAACAATCTCGTGCAAACATTACTGCAGTTCTGCAGGAGATGCTGTCAATGTACATAGTTACAGACAGGAAAATAAAGGCTTGAGCTTAGGTAACGTTCAACAGCTCTTCAGACTGTGGGCCCTGAGGTCAAGTCTTCAGTCTGGGTCTATTGGCTGGTCTGACTCCAATCTCACACTCTCCCCTGTACTATCCACTCAGCTTCTCTGGCACTTAGCAGATTGTCAGCTTGAGTAGGGAGAAACAGGACCTTACTCTCTATTCCAGGTCCTGCTCCGTGAGGGGCCTCTGCAGTGGAGCTGGGATTCTACACCTCAAGTGAGCAAAACTGATTTCCGAAGAGCATATTCAACCAGCTCCTGGGAGTACTCAAGGCTAGACCAGTCTGTGTTCATAATTACATACTTATTAAAAACCACAAGCAGTTCGGTGTGATGGCACAGACCCTGTAATTTAGCTCTCAGGCAGCTGAAGCAAAAGGATGGAAATTCAAAGTCAGCCTGGACAGCACAGGGACCAAAACCAATGGCGATTTCCTACTTCTGGCAGCTACTGCATTGAGTGCTTAAGAACATGGGGCCCTTGGCAAGACTGCTTCATTCCAAGTGTCAGGCATCACTTCTAACAGTGTCCCTTGAGGAATAATGTCACTCCATGGCAAGACTGCTCCTCTGGAAGATTCGAAAGACACAGTCCCAGGTTCCCAAGAGATGATGTGAAGAGCCTAGAGAAGTGCTGTGCACCATATTAATTCTTGTAATCCTTGCAATCCTGTGGCAGGAGTCCTACTTTACAGATGTAACAGGCTCACACCAATAAGCTTCCCAAAGTCACAGCGACTTTAAGTAGAAGTAACAGCTAGGATCTGAACAGGTCAACCTGACTATCCATGCATTCAACAGATATTTATTAAGCACCCACTATGTGTCCAATGTGACCATAGTCTACAGTTTGTTTTCTTGACCACTGACGACTCTCAGCAGAGTTCTGTAAGGCTCCCTTTGTCCCTCTAAAGGCAGGAGGGGAGTGTTTTCCTACTGGGGTTGAGATGTCAGTCATTGGCGTCTTACTCCCAGACTCCTCTCCCCCAGGCTACTGTGGTTTGGCTGTGAGTGAAGCCCAGGGCTTACCTTTCGATGTTTCTGCATATGTTCTTCATAACTGCGGATCTTGACAGTCAGGGCAACAACTGAAACCACAAACCACAGAGGATGAGAGCTGGGCACAGAGGAAGGAAGTACCCAGGCCCACCTCATGTTTTAAGAACCAAAGAAACAACAATCACCAATGCTTTTGTATAGCTTTCTAAATTCCAAAGCACTCTGAATTGCAAGATCTCAAAAGACTTGGATTATCTTTCTACTAGAAAAGCAAGCTCAAGAAAAGGAAATGACTTAATTCATAAAGGTCATTATCCACCATAGCAAACAGCATTGTGTATGTGGTGGTGGTGGTGGGTGGTGGTAGGGTAGTGGGAGAAAATGGTTGACACAAAGTCTCACTATGAGGCTCAATCTGACCTTACACTTGCTATGTAGCCCAGACTGAACTTGTAATCCTTCTGCCTCTGCCTACTTTACCTGGAATTGTGGGTGTGTGCCACTATGCCTGGCTGGTAAACAGCACTCTCAATGGCAAAAATTTAGTCCTATTTTTGACACTGTGATACAGTGTTTTCATGTACAAAGCTCATGCCTGAGAACAGTGCCATTCAGCCACAAAAATGACAGAGACACAGGCAGGTGGGTCTCCGTGAGCTGTCGACACCGCAAGTTTCAGGCCAGGTGGGGCTACACAGGAAGACAATGTCTAAAACAATGGCTGTCAATCTGTGGGTCTCAACCCCTTTGGGGGACACCTATCAGATATCCTGCATAGCAGATATTTACATTGCGATCATGTCAGTGGCAGAATCAGTTATGAAGTAGCAACCACAACATGAGGAACTGTAACAGAGGGTTGCAACATTAGGAAGGCTGAGAACCACTGGTCTAAAAGGAAAGAGACAAAGACCCTAAAAACAACAACAAAACCAGAAACCCGTCAATGTTTTCACTAAGCTTATGATTTTGTGTTGAGTTGGGCTGCATTCATAGCTACATGCGGCCTGCAGGCCACAGTTTGAACATACTAGCAAGAGCATTAAATTCAGGAATTAACTCTAGCATACAATCACAGTTAATGACTCACCACTCTACTAGAGATCTCAGCCAGCACATTAAGATAAGATTCTAGGACTGGAGAGATGGCTCAGAGGTTAAGAGCACCGACTGCTCTTCCAGAGGTCCTGAGTTCAATGCCCAGCACCCACATGGTGGCTCACAACCATCTGTAATGAGATCTGGCACCCTCCTCTGTGTACATAATAAATGAATCTTAAAAAAAAGATAAGATTCTAAAACTGTCAAGAGGGTCCAGAAGGTGGCTGAGTGGGTAAAGATGATGTGGCACACACTTGACACCTGAGTTCACTTCCTGGAGTCCATGGTGGGAGAAGGAATGGATTTCTGAAAACTGTCCTCTGATCTCCACACCCTCACAGGTCATATACTTACACACACAATAATAATAATAATAATAATAAATAAACTGAAAATATACTATTTTTCTGTGCTTTCATTATTAAGTTTTTAGAACTAAAACTTCTCAGAGGACTGGAGAGGTGGTGTACGGTTAAGAATAGCTGCTATTCCAGAGGACCCAAGTGCGGTTCCCAGTACATGGTGGCTCATAACCGTCTGTAACTACAGCTCCAGGAGATCTGAAGCCTTTTTCTGACTTCTGCTGACATCAGGCACACACATAGTGTAGACACACATGCAGGCAGACACCCATACACATTAACAAAATAGATTTTTAAAAAGTGAATGGGGCACGAAGAGGGAAGGGGTACTAAACGCTGTAACGTAGGATATGGCTAGGTAAGGAAACATGCAGAGACTTCACTAGGCCACTAATTCACCCCACTGCTGTCCCGTGGTTCAAAAGGCTTTCACTCATGTCTAAGGAGGGCTATTGCCAATTCCATCTGGAAACTAACAGGAACATGGAAATGTTCAAGCCAATGGGCATAACAGCACTCCACAGATGTGAGTCTCACTGTTACTAGCCTAATCTTTTGTTTCCGGAGTGTGTTCATATTCTCTAGATTCTCAAGTCTTGCTACAAAGTAGGACACACAGTCTTCTGCCCTGTCCCCCGCTAGCTTCATCTTCAGAGTGGGAAGCAGGGACCCTAGAGAAGATAGGTGACCTATGTGATTTCACACAGAGCAATGGGCAGAACACAGCGGATGACTCAGCATCACTGTCTTTGGGATCCAGAGTTCCAGTCCATCATATCTCTTCCCTTTCCAAGCCACATCAAGAGCCCTAGACGAGGTACCAGCTAGCAGACTCCTTTGTACCTCCACTTCCAAGGGCCCCTGGACCAACCTCGAGCCTCCAAGGTTCTGGAATCCTCAGGGTTTTCTGAAATCTTGTTCATCCATTGTTCTTGTTTGATTTTCAACTTCTCTTTCTGTTGAAGACAGAAATTGGGAGAAATCTGTGTGGTTTATGATTCTTGAAGGACTAACCTTCCTGACTGGAAGGCTGCAGTTATGTGAGGCCAGAGCTTACTATATTCACTAAGGCCTTGGCCAACCACATGGCTACGCATATCCTCATGTGCCCAAGGTCAAAAATAGAAATAAGAGAAATAGTTTGTTGGCTTAATGTCCTTAAAATCTGCTTACTCATTCATGTACACATCTGGGGTGGTCTGAGTAAGAATGGCCCCCCTAGATCTTGTACTTGAATGCTCGGTCACCAGGGAGTAGCACTACCTGAGAAGGATTAGGAGGCGTGGCCTTGTTGGAGGAAGTGTGTCACTGGGGGTGGACTTTGGACTTTCAAAAGCCAAGCCAGTCCCAGTGTCTCTCTTTGCCTATGGATTGGGATGTAGTTCTCAGCTACTGTTCCAGTGTCTACATGCATGCCACCATGTTTCCTACCGTGACGATAATGGACTAGACCTCTGAAACTGCAAGCCAGCCCCAAATTAAATGCTTACTTTCATAAGAGTTGCCTTGGTCACAGTGTCTCCTCACAAAGACAAACTAAAATAGTGCCTAAGATGACATCTTTACTGTGCACCTATTTATTAGATGTCAGAGGCACAATGGAGGAGCAAAACTCTCTCTTCACGGTGCTTACGTTGGAGAGAGACTGACAGTGGGAGAAACGTTCTAACTGGGGAAGCCTGAGGTGTAGGGATGGAAGGAGCTCCCAGGGGGAAGACTGAGGGAGGCCAAGACTTAGGGTAGCACAAGTACTCACCTTGTTGGCCATTTCTAAAGACAGGATTCTTTTCACAACATCATCAACCCTGCGGAAAAAAGACAGCAATGAGACAAGTACTAGGAAGGGAAAGAAATGTTTTTCTCTTCAAAAATTTATGTATTTGTATGTGTGTAGGTGTCTGTGGAGGCCAGAAGAAGATGTGTGACCCCTGGAGCTCTGAGTTATAGGTGATTTTGAGCTGTCTGGCATGGGTGCTGGGAATAAAACTCCTGTCCTCTGGATGAGCAGCAACACTCACTGCTGAGCCATCCAGCTAGTCTAACCACGAGCCGTTTAAACTAGTTGACAGTAGTTTAAAAGGGAAGAATGGCAGAGTAATACTTTATCTTAAAAGGTGGTGGCCCTGGAGAGATGGCTCAGTAGTTAAGGGCACTTGTAGCTCTTGCAGAAGACCCAAGTTCAGTTTCCAGTCCCCGCTTGGTGGCTTATAATCATACATAACTCCAGTCCCAGGAGATCCAATGCCCTCTTCTGACTGCTGTATGTACCAGGCACACATGTGGCACACAAACATATATGTGGGCAAAACATAGACATAAATAAATCTAAAAAAAAAAAAAAAGGAAACAAAAACCAAAAGTATCACGAACGGGGCTGGTCAGATGTCTAAAGGTGCTGTGTAAGCCTGGGCAAGCCTGAGCACTGGAACCACAAAGCTGTAGAGGAGAACTGACTCCACAGAGTTGTCCTCCGATTTCCATGTGACCTTGGTAGCTATCCTCTCCTCTCCCATCATGTACACACACACACACACACACACACACACACACACACACACACACACACACACACATCATAAATTAAAAAAAAAAAAGCAGGGGGAAGGACTGGAAAGATGGTTCAGTGGTTAAGAGCACTTGATCTAGCAAAGGGTCAGTGCTTGGTTCCTAGTACCCACATCAGTTGGCTCACATACTCCTTGGTTCCAACTCCAGGAAATCCAATGCCACCTTCTGGACCCTGTGGGCACTCACACATATGGACACACATGCTGACACACACATGCACATAAATAAAAATAAATTGTTACGGAGAGTTATAAAGCAAGAACAAATGACAGTTACTTCTACAAGAAATGCAGCTCTCCAGAAGTGGGCAGTCATTTCTCAGGGATTCAAAGGCAACATGGCTCTCTGGTTTGTTGGGCTGAAGACAGCACCAGACAATTGGGTCTGTTGGCTTGAGTGTTCTGGATTTGTCTTGGGGAAGGCAAAGGGAGGATTTGCACCTTAGTTGGACACAGCCAGATTGCACAGTAGGCAAGACAATCTGTCAGCTTGAGATTCAAGTGCTAGCTCTATCTCTTAGATACTTAAAACAGAGCATGTCTAACTCTGTACAAATAGGACACAATTTCTTCTCTCACAGGGCTCGTGTGAGGTCAAGAGAAGAGAGATTTCTATCAAGTAGAATCTACCGGTAGAGCACGTTAGTTCTTTGGCATCTGTTGGTGCAAGGTCTTTACTCAGTGTACCAGGAAGAAAAGGGCAGTTGAGCTCTATGAGCATTGGCTGCCCCAGCTGCCCACCCGAGCCCACCATACCTGGGGTCCTTCCCAGTGCTCACCACACCCAGGGCTCCACATAATCAAGCCTCAAGTACAACAGGCCAAGTCTTTAAGTCACCCTTTCCCCGCTCCCTGCCCATCCTCCCAGGATCCCTGTGTCCTCAAGTAGGGTTTCTTCCTGCTTACTTCTCCATTCTGGGGATGATGTCCTTGTATTCTTTGATGAATGTGGAAGGGGGTGGCTCATCATCTTGGCTGGGCTGGACTGTCAAACACAGGAATGGAATGGAAAACAGGGTTAACTCTCACTCTCCCAGGCTCCCCTCTTCTCATCCACTTACCAAATCTGTGAGAAATGCCTAGGGTCTCAACAAGGTAACAGACGTATCTAAGCCAGTTTCTCCTCTGCAAGCCCTGTGGGCACCCTGCTCTCCTATTTCATGTTGCAAACAGATGGCCTTCAAAGGATGTGTTCTGTGCCTGAACTTCTCACAAACTCACTTGCTTTTTACAGTGATCAGATGCCACAATGGGACAGGTTCTCCCATGGACAGGAGTGAGCTTGGCTTCCTTTGAATCACTTAATTCCCAGTCTGGTCCATGGTCTGGCCTAGAATAAGACTTAACAAAGCTTGTGGGTTGACTACATGAATGAAATAAAGGGGCAGAGAAAATGCAGGTAGCTTTGGGGGAATGCCAGTATCGAGTACCGATGACCAGAAGCTCAGCTTTGGTGTGTGCAGCATCCCTACTGTGTCCGTGGAGTCCAAACCCAGTCCAGCCCAACCAAGATGATTATCCTGTTTAGTCCGACTCTGTTCTGCCACTCTGTAAAGGACACTAGCTGCGGTAAATACTACTGCACCTTACAATTTACTGAGCACAGGGCTAAGGGTGTTTTTCAAACGTGATCATGATTGAATCCTAATAACATTTGTTGGTTGGAGGGCCCTAAGGCATACTAACTTGGGATGGGAAACTACACCCTTCAAGTCAGAATGGCGGATAAAAAGCGCTCCACTCTAGGAAGGTCTGGTGTTGCCAGCCAAGACCTCAATCGTTTCCACTAATATTCCACTACCACCTCCTCGTACACCCTATAAACGAAGACTTCTGGCCTAGGGCTCTATATGACATGGATGTAGGGGGTCTTCTGGCCTGCCCCCTGTGCACCACCTCTGTCCCTTTGTCCACCCCGAGCTTTCCAAGCGGTCTCTCTTCTGCGTCAAGTCTCAGCCCAAGTCCTCCTACCTGGTTTCTGGATGGCGTATGCGCGGACGGCCTGCAGGAGACCTATGCAGAACAGAGAGAGCTGAGACTCATTTCCTCCGCAGCCCAGCAGGACCCGTCTACCACGGACTGTGGGCACCTGCACCTAACTGCGCCCTAGTTCCCTCTCTCCCACTTGGTCACTCCTTTCCTAGCCACCACCCTTTGTTTCTCATCCTGCCACTGCCTTTCTCCGGGTGCCTGGTGTCCTCCATCTTCGCCCAGCCCCAAGGCCCCCCGGCCCGGCGGCTCACTCGGAGGCTGCAGGCCGCAGCGTGCTAAGGCCAGACTGGCGCTTCCTCCGCCCCGCAGCGCAGACACTGGAGCCTGTGCCACTGCATGGGCACGAACGGAGCCTAGCGAGCGCCACGCCGCCCGCAGCATGGTGACTCCTAACCCCGCGGGCCCGCGCCGCCACTGACCCCGCTGCGGTGGCGCTAAGTTACATGGGCGCAGCCATGACGGTTCAGGCTCGACCAATCGAGGTTAGCGCTCGACCAAAGCAACCGAGGCCTGAGCGAATGGATTGGTCGGGAGTGCGGAGGAACTGGGGTGGAGCTGGCAGGTTTGGCCTGGTGGGTGGCCTTGCTCTATGGCTACTGGCATAGCGCTCTGTGTAAACTCTAAAATGCCACTTATTGACCTTGCATCCGGTCTTAATCACTTCCTGAGTTCTTGACCTTAGGTCAGTGGTTCTCAGCCTATGGATAACGGCCCATGGGGTGGGTGTAGAACGACCCTTTCACAGGGGTCGCATATCAGATATCCTGCATATCAGATATTTATATTACGGTTCATGACAGTAGCAAAATTACACTTATGAAGTAGCAGCCAAAATAATTTTATGGTTAGGGTCACCATAGCATGAGGGATTGTATTAAAAGGTTGCAGCATTAGGACGGTTGAGAACAATTGCCTAGGCTCTAGGTTTTTTTTTTTTTTTTTTTTTTTTTTTTTTTTTTTTTTTTTGGGGGGGGGGCGTTCTGTGGAACTGGCCATACCCTTCCCAGAGGTTAATATTCTTTCTCATCCCTCCTTCCCTGGAGTCAGGGGCCCTGTAAGAACCCCCAGGTTCCAGCCTTCTTTGGGCGACTTTGTAGCCCAGTGACTAAGTAAGGATGGAGGTTTTGGAAGGGTACTGAGTGAGCGTTACTATGAGACCCTGTGGGCAAAGTCTACCTCTCTGGGTCACAGTGTTCTCAAACATCAAATGGGATGGTAATGTGTCTTTTAAGTTGTTCAACCTATAAACTGAGCCTATAAATTGTATACAAAACACATGGTTAAATAGTCGGCATTCAGGATTCAGTTAGCTGTGATAATAGGGATGTAAGGACACATATAAAGGAAAAGTTGGGGGTGTAGGGGAAAAGGGCCAAGGAAAGAACACCCTGCCTCTGACTTGACCCCAAACCTGAGACCAGGGCCAGAGGAAAGTAGACATAGACACAGGCAAGGTTTTTCTGAAAAGGACTCCAATAGCACAGGAAATAATCTCAAGAATTGTTGAGAGTGTGGTTACATGAAATTAAAATGACTTTGGGCAACTGGGGATGTAGTTTGGTTAGTAGAGTCTCTGCCTAGAATGCACAGTCCTGGGTTGGATCCTCAGCAGTACGTACAAATTAGGTGTAGTGCCATGTGCCTGTAATCCCAGCACTTTGGATTAGAAGTTGTTCAAGGTCATCTTTGGTGGTGGAGGCCAGCCTGGGCTACATGACACCCTGTCTCAAAAAGGGGTGGGGTCAGGGAAGATGCTTCAGCTGGTAAAGTGCCTGCTGTGCAGCCATGAGGAGCCAAGATCAGATTTTAGCAGTCCTGTAAAAGCCGGGCACACTGCCTATAATTCCAGTGTAGGGGTTCAGGGAGGCAGAGTAGATGAATCCCGGGAGCTCAGTGGCCAGCTAGTCCAGGTGAATCCAGGAGCTCCAGGTTCAGTGAGAGTCCCTGCTTACAAAGTGAGGTGAGGGCTGGAGAGATGAACACTTGTTACTGAAGGGACACAAGCCCACTCGAGCATGTGGCTCTGGCAGGCCTTGCCCTTCTCCCCCATTCCCTCTTCTTGCTAAAAACCGTTAGATTGCATTCCTAAAGCTAGCCTCCAAGGTCCATTCCTTTATTTGGCCACTTCCTCATCCTGAGGCTGACTACCAAGGTCCAGTTATTGGAAGTATTGAAGTTCAGCAATCAGAATCCCCCTTTGGCTCACCTAATTAATATGCCCAATTAAAATGAAACACTGAGCTGGGCAGTGGTGACGCTCGCCTTTAATTCCAGCATTCGGGAGGCAGAGCCAGGTAGATCTCTGTGAGTTTGAGGCCAGCCTAGTCTATAGAGCCAGATCCAGGACAAGAACCAAAACTACACAGAGAAACCCTGTCTTGAAAAACAAAAAACAAACAACCAACAACAACAACAACAACAAAAATTAAACATCTCATCCTAACACAGCATTTCCTATTTTACCTTTATAAACCTCCATTTGGCTATGGGCCATGTCTGTCTCTATTCAGAGGCCGTCCTTTGTCGTCCCCCCTTTCCCTTGTCCCCTTCCCCCTCATCCTCTATCTCTTTTACCACCACATCCCAGCCCATTCTAACACAGGCCTCCCTTCTTCTCCTCTTAATATTACACCTGCGCTGGGTAGCAGTGGCTCACGCCTTTAATCCCAGCACTCGGGAGGCAGAGCCAGGTGATCACTGTTCGAGGCCAGCCTATAGTTTACAGAGCGAGATCCAGGATAGGCACCAAAACTACTCAGAGAAACCCTGTCTTGAAACAAACAAACAAACAAACAAACAAACAAACAAACAAACAAAATTACACTTGCGAGGTCATTTGCTGCTGTTTCCTGCCTGAGTCAGAAAGCACCCACTTTCACTTTTCTTCCCACTTAATGAAGGATCTCTCTGTGAAAACAGGTGTTTGGGTGTGGTTTGTGCCTAATCTGGGGTCTGGAAGGGAGCCCCTGCTGTTTGGGGTCCTCTTCAGTTGCTCTAGCAGAGGACCTGGGTTTGTGTCCTAGCATGTGACAGTTCACAGCCTTCTGTACCTCTCCTTCCAAGGGATCTGACGCTCTATTCTCATCTCTGAAGGCACCAGGTGTGCATGTGGTGGTGCACATACATACATGTAGTCAAAACACTCATACATGTAAAATAAGTACATCTTAAAAAAAGTAAGCTGGATGGGCATGGTGGTGCATACCTTTAGTCACAGCACTTAAGATAGGTGGATTTCTGTGAGTTTGAGGCCAGCCTGGTTTACAAAGCAAGTTTCAGTCCAGCCAGAACTAGTGAGATCCTGTCTCTAAAACAATACAAAACAATAACCATGGAAAACCTGTTTCAGTCTTCCAAGTGTTGGAGCTGTAGGTACCCCCAGGGCTAGTCTCTTCCCATCTCTTCACTGTGTTTCCCAGCACTCCAGCTCCTCCCAAGAAGTCTTGCCTGTTTCCTGATAATCAGTTTCAAGTCTCCACTGCCAGTATGGGAGCTCTCTATGGGGCCCTGAGCTGTCCTTTTTGAATCTCTGATGCTAGTGCAGGACTTAGATGCTAGGCAGGAGCTGGTAGAAAGAAGGAAGGAAGGAAGCAAGGAAGCAAGGAAGGAACAGATGAGTGATTCTGAGAAATATCTTCCTGATTGCTGGGCCCTGAAAAGTAAAGACACTCAGCCATGCCCAAGGGATTCTTTACTAGGACCAATGAGGTGGCTCCATAGGAAAAGGTGCTTGCCACTAAGCTGTGAGTCCAGTTTTCAGGATCCACATGCTGGAAGGACGGAACCAACTCCCAAAAGTTGTCTTCTGACGTCTGTGTGAGAGCCCCCATCCCAACAAAATAAATCAACGTAACAGAAAGTTTATTATTTATTTAGCTTTTGCTTAATTTTTGAGATAGGATCTCCTTATGTAGCCCAGGCTGGCCTGGAACTTGCAATCTTTTTGCTTCTTCTTCCTGTGTTGGAATGATAGGCATGTTGACCACCACATCTAGCAAGAATTTCTGTAAACACCAGCCCTAACTCAAATTCTAAAATCAGTTTAACAGACTGAAATTGTGGGAAACAGAGTGGTGGGCTGGAAGCAGTCTCTGTCTGGATCTTGAGAGTATGAGGGTGTCCTGGGGGTGCAGCCTGTGGAGGCTGGGGTGGAGGAGGGGTACTAGTGGTCAGGGATGGAGCAGATTAGGCCTTTCTGCATCTCTTAGGGCCAGTAGGTTTCAGTGGAGGGCTCTTCTCCTCTGAACTGGCCAAGGCCTCCAAGATTCAAGGACCCAGAAAGTGCTAGAAGCCTTCTTGTTCTTCGACTCCATGGACCTGGAGCCCCTGAAAGCGGGGGAAATCAAACGGTGGCCCAAAGACACAGTCATCTTCCTGGCTTGGAGGTTGAGGCACAAAGGTCTCCTGGTGTCTTGGATGGAACCAGATGTTTTCATAGGACTTAGGGCTGGGTGTGAGGCCCCCCAAAAGGGGCTGAGTAGAATCACAGCGAAGGTACCGCATTACTTCTGGGCTGGTGGGGCTCCCCAGCACCTGACCATAAAGGACCTGGTCATTCGTGCCAGAGGAGGGTTGGAACTGGTTGGAAATTGCTCTTGGATCTCCTTGGAGCACGTAGGCCTGAACCAGGGTAGGGAGGCTGCTAGTCTGAGAGTTGTCACTGGAATCCCAATTGGTCAGCTTCTTATCTTCCTCCAGTACAGTGATCTTGGTGACTGGTGGCATGCCAGCGTCCCAGAGGCTGGGCAGCTGGAAGATTTCCTGAGCACAGGGATACAAAATGAGACATGGTTTATCTCAAATGTCCGCCCCTCCCACTGTACCTTCCTGAAATGAGGCAATTGTGTGATCTCTCTTGCTGCTGTGTGGCAGAGCACAGAGGGATGTACTTGCCTAGCACCTGTACATTCCTGACATGTGTCATGAAAGACCTCCCCCTGCTCCGCGACCCCCCACACACCCCCTAGCCCCCTTGCAGCCCCAGCTGCAGCACCCATGAATCCATTGCATAGTGAGGTGGTGAAGCTTTGAGAGTCAAACTCAGGCCTGCATCTCTTCAAAGCAGCGTGCGTGCGTGCGTGCGTACATGCGTGCGTGCGTGCGTGCGTGCGTGCGTTGGGGGGTGTCTCTGGTTGAAAGTGAGACTTAGGTGCGTGTTCCTCAGAAGGGCATCATATCATCCCTTTAGTGGCTGTGCCTCATCTGCCAGTCATGGAATATATTCCTTTCTGCCTCATGATTTACCTCAGTCATGACGGTGGGCACCCAGGAGCTCAGGCTGCTGTGGGCTGGATCTGGTACATTTGGCCAGAAGAAATTCTTCCTGCTGGAGAAAGGGGCAAGTGAAGTCTGGGTCAAGTGTGCCCCCGCAGCTTGTCATTCTCCGCCCTACTTGGAGAGCTGAAGAGGGGAAGAGGTGGAAGGACAGACTCCCCAGACTGGGGCCCGGAAGTCCAGGAAGGCAGGGAGGCACTTCCCCACCCGAGGGTAACAGGAAGTCTGGGATACACTCACCTGTGCTTACAGCAGAACCAGACGGTCCCACAGAAGCTGACGAATGAAATTAGGAAGACAAGTAGGCCCAGGAAAACTTGTAGCTCAGATGTCTCTGGGGTGAGAGAAGCAAGAAGAGTTTGCTGTGTGGCTTTTCCACTGTGAGTCGTGATCCTACATGAAGGATCCATCACTGAATGTGGGGATGGTACCATTTTGGCCGGAGTAAAAGGTTTTTAAAAGGATAACAACCAAAGATTAATTTTAAAAAACCAAACACATGACGGGTCTAACATGTGTCTGCCAGTGCTCACCTGGGTTGCATCCTGCAAGTTCACTGCAGCCTTGGTTCTAAACACACACGTGCACTTTGCACTGTGCATCCCACCGCATCACACAGTACCACCTGTGTGATGCCTGAAACACCTCGACTCAGATTCAAGACTATCATATGCTACGAACCTCAGAATCTCATTGTGTTTACTGGGAACATAATGGTTTAATTATGGAAATAAAGACTTCCAATATTTCCCTGCTGTCAATCCTCAGCATGTGGACATTAAACCAGTGTATCTTTGGATTGTATCATGTCAGAATGATTAATTTTAAGAATTGCTGTTTGAGTTGAATTTCACAAAAAAGAAAAAAAATTGTTGAATGAATTCTGGCTTGGGATTAGGCCAGAATTTCCCACAATTTCTGAAATGTGGCCCTAAGCACACATCTGCCATTTGGTACTAGATATTTATGCAATGTGTGGTTCTTAGCATCGATGATTGTAAAAATCAAAGTATTGATTAACTCTGAAAATTGCTGAAGATGTTCTTTGCCCCAAGTGTCAAACATCCACCCAACATTTAATTATCCGTGTAAGAGAAGTAAGCACATCCATCTCATTAGTATGCAGGGTTGCTTTAGTCTTTAATAAATGGAAATTGATATGCATACCAAAGAACTGTTTCAAAATAAATCTATTATTTATCTTCAGTAAGTGTTTGATCTGTGTGTTTTACATGTGTACATACTCAGAATTGTGTAAAACTTTCTTGTGTGAAAAGGGTTATACATCCTGGGCAGGGGTATATGTGAGTAAGACTGGTGGGCTGCAGGTCCCCTTCAGATGGACCCTGGTTTCCTCTTCAAGAGTGGCAGATCTGAAGGCAGGTCCCATTACTCTCAAAAATTAAGATTTCTTTTTCCTTTTTATCAGGTTGGCCTGGAAATTTCTATGTAGATCAGAATGGCCTCATACTCACAGAGAGCTCCTTCTGCCTCTGTGTCAGTGTTGAGATTAAAGATGTGTGCCATTAGCCAGGCATCGGTGGCGCACGCCTTTAATCCCAGCACTCAGGAGGCAGAGCCAGGAGGATCTCTGTGAGTTTGAGGCCAGCCTGGTCTATAGAGTGAGATCCAGGACAGTCACCAAAGCTACACAGAGAAACCCTGCCTCGAAACAACAACAACAACAACAACAACAAAGATGTGTGCCAGCACACCTGACAAAATCAGGATTTCTTGAGAGGCAAAGTGGGACACCCCTCCAGCACCCTGCACTGCCAGCCTTCCACCTTACCTAGGGCCAAGGTCATCAGGGTTAGTCCTGTGCTGTTGGAGGACCCTGCCCGGCTGGTGGCCATGAGGTAGACATGATATAAACTGGCCGGTTCCAGGTGGTCCAGGACAAAGCCATGGAAGGAGACGTTCAGGGTGATGGCTGTGGGTGGAGCATATTGGTCAGCTTGGAGTGTTAAAACATTTCAATATCTGCTGAGGAACACCCCTTCCAGGCCTCCCAGGCTCCTGAGGAGCTGAGGATAGACTCACAAAAAGACTGATTCTGATCATTAGTCCAGAAGATGGTGTAGTGGGTGAGGGGTATCATCCCGAGCCAAGGGGTCTCAGGGACCCACTCCACCTGTGCCCAGGTCCTGCCAATGTGCTTTAGATGTAGCTCTGGAGCATGAGGGAGGGCTGTGGAGAGAGAAGGGGGAGGCAGAAGGGTTGACGTGATCAGAGCGAGTGAGTCTGACCGGGCTCCGGTGAGTTTTTGGATCCAGAACCTGGAGTGTGCAGTAGATGATTGAGAAAAGAGAGTTCATGGAGCTGAGTGTGGCTGTGCATGTATAAAATCCTAGTACTCTGGAGACTTGAGGCAGGAGGATTGCTGTGCATTTGAGGCTAGCGTAAGACCCTGTTCTAAAACGAATATAAAAGGAGCCAACAAAATGGCTCAGCAGGCTGGAGACCCGAGTTCAATTCCCTGGACCTTACAGGCTCTGCTTTTCTGTTGCTGTGATATATACCATGCCCAAAAGTGACTTGGGGAGGAAAGTTTATTTCAAGCTTACACGTCTAGTCATGATTCATTGTTGAGGGAAGCCAGAGCACACACTCAAGAAGGAACTGAAGCAGAAACCGTGGAGGAAGGCTACCTACTGGCTAGCTCTCTGGCTTGCTCATCTAACTTTTTTTTTTAAAATATTTATTTATTTATTACATATACAGTGTTCTGCATGTATGCCTGCAGGCCAGAAGAGGGCACCAGATCTCATTACAGATGGTTGTGAGCCACCATGTGGTTGCTGTGAATTGAACTCAGGACCTCTGGAAGAGCAGCCTGTGCTCTTAACCTCTGAGCCATCTCTCCAGGTTCCTCATCTAACTTTCTTATACAGCCCATCCACACTGCCTAACTAGGCATGGTGCTTCCCATAATGGGCTAGGCCCTCCCGCATCAATTAAGATGATTTCTCACTGATGTGATCACAGGCCAATATAATGTGGGCAATTGCTCAATTGAGGTTCCCTAGACCCAGATGACTCTAGATAGCATCAAACTGATAATGGAAGCTATCTAGTACACCACACAAAGGTGGAAGGAGAGAATGAACTCTGCAAAGCTGCCCTCTGACCTCCACAGGCACTTTGGCATGTGTGCATCCATTTGTACACATCATACACACATAATAATAAATGAATTAAAACAGTAGCAGAAACAATAAAAATCAAACTCCAACCCACAAAAGCAAAAGCAAGTGTGTGTGTGTGTGTGTGTGTGTGTGTGTGTGTGTGTGTGTGTCTGTAAGACAGAGACAGAAACACAAAAGAGACATCCCTTCCAAGAGGACACTGTATTTGTTTGAGTTGGAGGTCTCACCACATAGCTCAGGCTGGCCCCTAAATCATAATCCTACCTCATCAGAATCGTTAAGGTCAGAGGTACACACTACTTTGTCCAGAGTCTCCCCCCACCCTCGCCCCCCCACCAACCCCAGGATTTCATCTGAATTCCCTTGCCCTTTATGGTTCACACGTGCAGAGCCTGGGTTTGAAACCAGTTCTGTCTGGTTGCAAATCCTTGCTCTCCGATTTCTGCCATATCTGTTTTTATCTGACTTGGTATCTGATTTTTGCCACTCACCCTCTGAATCATGTCGGGGACTCCATTCAATTCTATCAGATCTGACACTGGATTTCTGCTGGGGCCATGGATTGATTCTGTGAGACTCCCTCCCTCCCCGATTCTCTCACATTCACAGCTTCCTGTCTTCTACCCCATCTCCTGAATTCTGTCCAGCTTCGAGGGGCCCAGTGTAAGCCAGGATAGAGAGCACCCCTCTCAAAAGGCCAGAAGTAAAAGGGTACCATTTCCCCGTTGCTAGGGCCCAGCCAGGGAGAGAGGAGAAGATTCCGATGGTGGACAAACCTCTCTCTCCAGAGTAGGTGTAGACATTTGCAGAGGGTCCAACGATGCCTGGATATAGGGGAGCCACGGTGATTTCATAGAGCTGAAAGGGATTTATGTTTTCTGCAGAGAGAAGATGGGATGATGCTAAGGTTGGGGGCTAACCTCTGCCACCCAGTTTCAGAATCTCCTTTCTGCATGGCCTGATTTGGACTATGGGACTAATGGCAGAAATCTCTTTTAGTTCATTTGATGGAGGTCACAAAGGGAAGGTGGAACAGAGAACTAGGAAAGGAGCAGAGTGTGGGCTAGACAAAGACAGGATCTGGCTAGAGCATAGGAAGAACTTCCCCAAAGCAAGGGTTCAGAAAAGGCTGGGGAGGCTGCCTCTATAGGGGGGTTCCACTGCCCTTGCTCCCTCTAGACAATCACCACCCCCTCTGTTCCCCTTTCTTGTCCCTCAACCCCCCCCCCCCCATCCCAGGCCTGTCTCACCCTGTAACAGAATTCCAGTGATGTTCCCATTGGGCTCCATCCTCCAGGTCTTATTGTTGGAATTGGGGCTGGGGGACTTCCAGCCCCACTCAATCAGATAGCCCTGAGGCGGGGAGCTGGGTGCTTCCCAGTCTACCCAGATGCTATCTGAGTCTTGGGCCATGGCGTGGAGTCTGGTCACAGCTGGACCTGGAAAGAAGATGAAAAATATGGCAGCCTCAATACTAGACACTTGGGTTCCAATCCTGCCTTTGCTACTAACAGACCTGTGATCCAGGGGGCAGCAACATTGGAGCCTCTATCTCATCGGTCAAGTGGAAGTGTTAACAAAAAAAATCACCTTGTAGAGGCTTGGGGTGTGTTAAAGGAGGGTGAACAGAACAAACCTGGCCCTCAGCTTGACGTATGGGATTCACTGCATTTCCTATCAGTCACAGCAGGGAGGTACTGCCTTCGTCTCCTTTTTAATCAATGAGTAAAAAAATGGGAGATACAGAGAGGTCGAGAGGCTTATTAAGATCACACAGCTCTCTGGGCGGTGGTGGCACACATTTTTAATCCCAGCACTTGGGAGGCAGAGCCAGGCAGATCTCTGTGAGTTCAAGGCCAGCCTGGTCTACAGATTGAGATCCAGGAAAGGCGCCAAAACTACACAGAGAAACCCTGTCTTGGGGAAAAACAACAACAACAACAAAAAAAAAAAAAACACCAAAAAACCAAAAAGATACACAGCTCAGAGCTGGGAAGATAATTTAATTGGTAAAGTGTTTGTAGGGTAAGCACAAAGACTTGAATTTGATTCTTAGAATCCACGTGGAAATAACAACAACAACAAGCAAAACAGGCATGTGGCACTTATAATCCCAGCCCTGGGAAGGTAGAGACAGGTAGCTGCCTGGGGCTAACTAGCCTCCATAGAGTAGCTTCTAATCAGTGAATTTCAGACTAGTGAAAGGTCCTGTCTCCAGAAAAAGTGGACAGCACCTGAAGAATGACATCTGAGGTTGTTTGCCAGCTGCTATCTGCATTCACATGCAACTTATAAGTGGGAATTTTATCTGTGTGTGTGTGTGTGTGTGTGTATGTGTGTGTGTGTGTGTGTGTGTGTGTGTGTGCGTGTGCATGAATGCATGCATATTCTCCCAGATAAACCTAGGTCTGGCTAACAATACTGATTTAGAAGTTGGTTCAAAGTTGGCTCCCCCCAGAGGCAATGTTGGTGCATCCACTTGCAGGTTCTGGAGACAACAGGGGCCAGGGAGGGAAGTAACCTGTCCAGGTCACTCTGTTAGCAAGCCGTGGGACTAGACAGGCAGGAGCCTAGGCAGCCCAGCCTTTACATTCCCATGCTGCTCTCTGCTGTCCCGCGGCCAGCCCCCTCTACCTTGGTTCTCTAAGAAAGCCACTGGACTAGGCGGAGAGGTCCCCCCTGTGTTATAGGCCACAAGGGTCACGTTCTGGGCCCCTGAGGGCAGGTGGAAGATACAGCTGAGTTCCGTGGTGTTGCAGAGGTGTCTGTCCGGCCCTTGTTGATCTGAGGGGCTCGAAGAGAGCAGGTACCCCTGGATCTGCCCGCTGTCTTCCTGCATGGGCGTTGGCTGTGATGGGTGAGGAAGAACATGGTGAGGGAGTTGTCTAGCTCAACTGTGAATTGGCTAGTACCTAGGATACGTGGGCCAGCCGTAGGAACTGGGCCCTAAGCCCCGCCTCCCCCTTCCTCGATTTCCCTGTGGCAAAGTCTATAAGGAAGAGGCCAGTTAGTACATGCGGCAGGTGCTGCTTAACTCTTCTCTGCCTGGATCCTTTGGGGCACAGGGGATCCCAGAGCCCAGCATTGCAGTCTCTCCCCATGGCTACTACCCAGCTTCTATGGCTTGTGAAATGCATGCAAACTGCCTCCCAGCCTTCCAGGTACATTGCAGTCTTGAGCCCCACCTTGGGGCTCTGTTGGGGAGGGAGGGGGGTCTCAGAGAGTCACCTTCCAGAACAGTTGCACATTCACAGTCCCAGGCTCCAGTTGCTTCTTCTTCCACCATGTGTCCAGTCTGATGGTAGGGGCTGTAAAAAGGGGGGAGAGGAGAGGGTTTTGTTGGGGAGGGCCCTGGGGACCGGACTAGGCTCTGATGGCTGCTCCTGCCTTCTCACCCTTAAGGCTGGGCCTCAGCTGCAGGCCGGGGCTCCAGCTGCTCCAGAGTCCAGGCAGAGGTGAGCGGATGCATCGAATCTGCAGAGTGTATACTGGCGCCTGGTGGAGCCCGCAGAGCTTGAACTGGTCCTTGCTGGAAGGCAGGTGGGACACCTGTTGTGTGCGAGGTGACACTAAATCCAACGTGTCCTCTCTCAGTCCCCCACCTCCATCTCGAGGTTGCCCTCTGTCTCACCAGCGTCCAGTTGGCTCCCCTAAGCTGTGGCTGGTAGCGGAGTTCGCACTCCTGCTCCATGAAACCACCAGGCTCCCATGGCTTCCAGCTCAGCCACAGGCAGCCGGGCTGGCGTGGGACTAGGTCAGGGTTAATGTCCAGGGCCTGCAGCTCGGGAGGCTCCAGTTTCACTGTAAGGAGTGGGGTTGTCAGACTTTCCCCCCGCCACCGCGTGGGGAGGGCTCTGCCTTAGCGCCTCTTTCCGTGTGCCGTATCTCTACGGGTGTGAGTATCTGTGTTTACTAGGTGAAGGCCTGCCTCAGGGGCTTTGAACTGTTGCGATGTCAGCTTACAGCATTCTCTTTCCAGATACCCAGCGGCTTGCTCCCTCAGTTCCTCCAAGGGTCTACTTACTTAATTGTCAACTTCGAAAGTCATCGGGCATCCCGTTTTAGTTACTTTGCCATGGAAACTGTTGCAATATTCTGGGGGGTAGGACCTCTGAAGTTTTGTTCACTGCCATATCTTTTTTTCGGGGGAGGGTGTTTCGAGACAGGCTTTCTCTATGTAGTTTTGGTGCCTGTCCTGGATCTCGTGCTGTAGACCAGGCTGGCCTCGAACTCACAGAGATCCTCCAGGCTCTGCCTCTCGAGTGCTGAGATTAAAGGCGTGCACTGCCACCACCCAGCTCACTGCTATATCGTTAGGACTGCCACAGCCTAGTAGGTGTGTGTGTGGGGGGGGTGTGCACAGGGGAGGAGGGGAACTTCAAGAAATCACCCGAAGGCTGGGGTGGTGGATCCTTGGGCAAAAGAGCTACTACGCAAACCGGACAACCCAAGAGTTCAACCTCCAGACCATGTCAGAAAGCCTAGTGCAATGGGGGCATATCTGTAATCCCAGCACTACTGTGGTTAACTGGGAGGTGAAGACAGGAGAAACATCCTGACGCTCCCAGGCCATCTTGCCTGGAGCACAAGGGCAGCATCAGAGACAAGAGAGACCCCGCCTTCAAGGTAGGAGGAGAGAACGGTTCCAGAAAGTCCCTCCGGCCACCACATGTGCCCCATGATATTGTATGCGCAGCCCCTATAAAATAAGTAAATAAACAAGATGATCTGGGTGATGGTGGCACATTTTAGGCCAGCCTGGTCTACAGAGCAAGTTCCAGGATAGCAAGGGCTACACAGAGAAACCTTGTTTTGAAAAACCAGCTAATAAATAAATAAATAAGATGAAAGAATGAACCTAGTCTCTGGTCCTTATTTCTCTCTCTTTTTGTTTCTCTCCAGGGCTCCCCAAAACTCCCCATATGTGCCTAGGTCTGTGTTCCCTCCCTAGACCCCTCCAGGTCTCCCAATCTGGAGATTTCTCCCCTTTCTCACACCCAGTATCACTCACCGACATCCATGGGGTCAAGGCACAGTTTTGGGGACTCGCTGGTCCCTAGCACGTTCTCCGCTTGGACCCAGATGACCATATTCTGGTACAGGAGCAAGTGTTTACGGTGGATGGAGCAAGTGTTCTGCCTGTCCCCCGGCACACAGTCCGGGATGGAGTCCTCCTGGTACTGACAGTCAGCACGGCTCCTGCCAAGAGGCTGGGCTTTGGCAGAAGGCAAGTCCCCCGCCCTTTTCCTCGGGCTCCCCCCCCCCAGTGACTCGTGCCCCCACCCAGGATCCGGAGGAAGGGGCTGGCAGGAAACTCTATGTACCTGAAGCTCTTTAGGGTGAAGTTGGTGGGCAGGTGGGTCTCGGGGCCTGGCTCCCACTGGCAGACCAGGCTGTTGGTGGTGAGGTACATGAGGCAGGACAGGTTGGAGGGGCTGGCAGGAGGGTCTGGATGGGGTGGGAAGAACGTTAGGAGCCTTCATGGGCATGGGGGGGGGGTGGACTGGGGGCCTTACTTCCTCGGGCTGGACTATTCCTTCTGCAGTGTGGATCTGTCAGGGCTATGTTACTGTCAGGGGCGAGCATCCCAGACCCTCAGAGACAGCCTGGGTTTCATTCTGGTTTGGTCAATCACTAGCCATTGGATCCTCAAGTGATTGAACTACTCCTGTGCCTCAGTTTCCTTATCTGCAAAGAGGGGCGAGGGTAGCCAACGTCTCTCCTAGGTTTCTTTAAGGGCTGTTGGTGGTTTGATTGACAGTGGGCCCCAAACACTCGTGTTTGAATACTTAGTTCTCGGTTGGTGGAACTGTTTTGGGAGGCTTGTTGGAGAGGGTGCGTCACGGAGGGCGGGCTTTGAGGTTTCAAAAGATTTGTCCCGTTTCCGGTTAGCCTTCCTCGTCTCCTGCTTGCTGCTCAGGATGTAAACTCTCAGCCGTTCCTGTCCCCATGCCTTTGCTCCACCATCGTGGACTCTCACCCTCTGGAGCTGTGAGGCCAAGTCAGTGCTTTCTCTTACAGTGTCCTTGGTCGTGGTGTCTTGTCACAGCAAGGGAAAAGTAACTCCTACGAGTGCTAAGTGACTTCCTATGTACAGGGCACTCACAACTGTCCTTATGCAGGTGGGAGCCGTGGTGAGCACTGCTTTCTTTTCTTTCGGAGACAGGTCTCATGATAATAGTCCACGCTAGTTTCTAATTTGCCTCCATGCCTGGCTCTGTTATTGATTGGTGGGGTGCTAGGGTTGGAACCCAGGGCCTTGTTCATTGTTAAGTATGTATTCTACTATGGGGCTACATCACCAGCCCTAGCACTAATTTCGTTTGGGGGGGGGGTGGTATAGACAGGGTCTCACTGGGTATCCCTAGCTGCCCTGAAACTCAAAACATAGATCAAGCTGTCCTCAAAATCACAGAGATCCTGGGAAGCAGAGGGATCTCTGTGAGTTCAAGGCCAGCCTGGTCTACAGAGCGAGTTCCAGGACAGCCAGGGCTACACAGAGAAACCGTGTCTCACAAAAAACAAAAACAAGAAACAAACAAAAAAATCCACAGAGATCCACCTTCCCCTGCTGGGATTAAAGATGTGCCATTATGCCTTGGTTCTTATGTTCCTTATACCTCAGCATGGCACAAACTCCATGCTGCTCAATTTGGAAAGAACTGGGACTGGGCTTAGGAGGAGGTAGAAGTAAGCCTCTCTTATGGCCAAGGACCTGAGCTTGTCAAACAGCTATGCAGACAAGTATTTCTATAAGGAACACGGTGGAGAGTGGCCTTCCGTAAGTCACTCGCCCTCACCAGCGGTCAGTTTCTCCATCTGGAGAATGGGCTAGATAATAACACCTGATAGGAAGAACCACACCCTCCTCTGTCATACTCACGAAGGGCTACTAGAGCAAGTTCATTGCTCTCCCTGGTTTTGGCAGAGGGGCATTGGAAGCAGATGGGTGGATAGTGGGAGGGACTTACAGCCTGCCCGAATCTCAGCTTGATCCAGGACCTGGAAGCTGTTGGCCCACGGCACTAAGCAGAAGAGAAAGGCCTTGGTGTGGTTCATGTGAGGCAGAGTGATGGTGGATTCCTGGGTCCCATCAGGCAGTCGCCACTGTTTGTCTCCCGGCTGGTTCGGTCCATCTTCCAGTCTCCATAGGATCCGTGGCTCTCTGTCCAATTTGCTGCAGTTTGGGCTGACGGTGCAGGAGGCCATGACAGGATCCCCCAGGCGGACAATGGGGACTGAGATCCTGATGTGCCCGCAGCTCTGCAGACCTGGATCGATAGAGAGTGGGCCCTGGAGGATTCCTCTGCCAGGCCAACCTTTGGACTCCTAGCCTCAGAGCCCTCCTCTGTCTTCTCACCCTCCCACCTGGAAGGACACGGGGACTAAACATGAAGAGTAAGTATGGGGCCTGCAAGATACCCTATAGGGAGAGATAGAGACAATGTGTTCGTAAATGGTTATCAATGAGCTCTGCAGAGAAAAGCAGCTCCGGATTTGTGGTCGTTACTTCCCTTGGCGTGAACCCTCCTTACAGTGTGAACATCCCCCGGAGGTGTGAACACTCCCAGAAGCATGAACACTTCCTGTGTGTGTGGTGTGAATGCTCCCCAGGGTTATGAGCACTTCCTATCATGTGAGCATGCCCCATGGTGTGAATGCTTCCTGTGACGTGAACAAGCCCTGTGGTATAAACACTTCCCACGGTGTGAAGGCCTTCCCCACGATGAGCATACTCCCTGCTGTGTGGACATTTGTATCCCATGCCTTCCCTGAATGCAGTTATGAATGCAGTCTATTCCTCTTAGACAGCTTCAGTTCTTCACCAGGGAGGGACCGCGTAGTGAAAGCCACAGAGTGATAAGAACCCTCAAGGCCACAGCCATCCCTGTCCAGTTCAGATCTGATTGTAAGAGCCCGTCTTGATTGTGACACTTCAAAGGCGTGACTGCCTGCAAAGGCAGGCTGATGTGATGGGTGTGAGCTTAGACACAGTACTAGACTGCCTGCCTGTCTTACTTATTATTAGTGACCCTAGTGTATGTAAGTGGGACTCCCTGGGTCTTACTATTTCCATCTGTGAATGGAGAAAGAAATGGTTCCTACCAGTTAGATCCCAGAGCTGTCCCTGTAGAGTGAACCGGTCAAGCCTTACATCCTATCTAGTACCTTCCCAAAGCTACTAAGATCCTGGCGTGTAACGGCCTCAGGTAGGATGGGATAATCGGGTTAGCTTCCCACTTTATAGCCTTATAGCCTAGTCAGTACTTCCGCTGCTAAACCCAGAGACCCCTATAGTCTAAAGGTATTTCCCCTCTTTCATGGGCTGCTGTGGGGTCTCCGCCACACTCCAGCCTCCTGTGGCTGTGTGGCTGGCATTATTAAGGACCTAATTACTGGCAGTAAGTCTCAATGCCTGTCTATGGTGAATCAGCATCAGGCTTGATTTCCTTCCTTATCTAGCACTACCTTTGTGTCTCTGGAAGACTCTGATTTTTTGTTTTGTTTTGTTTTATTTTGTTCTGTTTTGAGACAGGCTTTTACTGTGTACCCTTGGCTGTCCTGGAACCCACTCTGTAGACCAGGGTGGCCTTGAACTCACAGAGATCCACCTGCGTCTGTCTCCAGAGTGCTGGGATTAAAGGTGTGCGCCACCACCGCCCAGCTAAGAGAATCAGATGTCTTCCCACAGTTGTGCAGAACCCTAGCTGGCAGGTCAGTATGCTCAGTCAAGGGTAGGACGAAGTTTCACACCTTTCACATGGCCCCTGGCCTCACTCTCACTGCTTCAGCTCAGACCGTGGCTTCAGCTAGCAGACACCGGGTCCATCCTTGAAGAAGCAACATGATCGCTCCCATCTGTGGATCTTCGCACCTGCGGTTCCCCCTTCATGGTGCTCCTTTGACCCTCTCCCACCAGGTTGGCATGTGCGCATCTTGGTGAGCAGACTGCATCCTGGAGTCCCTCTACCCCTTGTAATTAGAATCGTGACTGCTCTGCTGCCTCTGAACTCTGTGATGTAGACACCTTGGCTGTTTTGTTCATTGCCACCCTCCTAGGGTCCGGCACATAGCAGCCTGGGGGCCTGTGCCTCCCTTTTAATCCTCCTCCCTAGCCCACAACTTACTTTTAGGGAGTAGCAAGAAGATCAGGGCCGCTCCAGTCAGGGTGCAGGCTCCCAGCCCCACCATTGTGCCAACTTGGTGCTTACCTGGAGGCAGTGAGAGCTGGTTAGAACAAGCTTTGTAGCCAAAGCTGAGGCTACTCCTTGCTCTGCCACAGTTTGGTCAGGTTATTTGACCTCTGAGCCTTAGTGTTTGCAACATGGAGGTAACATTGGACTGCACTCCCTAGGACTTTGAGAGAAAGATGTGAAATGGTTCAAATCATGGACTTTCTCTCAGCTTGACATTAAGGAAATCACTCTGTGTACGTACGTGCGTGTGTGCGTGTGTGTGTGTGTGTGTGTGTGTGTGTGTGTGTGTGTGTATCACCAAAGTGAAACCTGCCACCCAGAAAGAACAAGGATCAGAGTCACTAGGAACACAAGCTTTTCTTCCCTCTTGCCCAGAACATCTCTGTCTATTAATCCTTGTTTGGTAACCATGCTGGCTAGTTTTATGTCAACTTAATACAAGCTAAAGTCATTTGGGAAGAGGCACCCTCAGCTGAGAAAATGCCCTCACCAGATTAGCCTGTGGGCCAGCCTGTGGTGCATTTTCTTGATTGATGTGTGATGTGAGAGGACCCAGATCTCTGTGGGCAGCGCCACCCCTGGACTGGTGGTCTTGGTGCTCTAAGAAGGCAGGCTGAGCAAACTGAGAGCAAGCCAGGAAGAGCAAGCCAGTACTCCTCCATGGCTTCTGCTTCAGTGCCTGCCTCAAGTGCCTGCCCTGACTTCTCTCAGTGAAGGACTGTTGCTTGGAAGTGTGAGCTGAAATAAACCCTTCCCTCTCCAAGTTGCTTTTGGCTAGGCTGTTTTATCACAGCAATAGAACCCTTCACTAAGAAAATAACCTCACATCAGCACACCAGTTTGATCATCTCCCATCACCACGTGCGCACACATGTACACACTGAGTGGGAAAGAGCCCCCAGGACTCAGGGCGCCGGTCAAGAGCAGGCAACTGAATGCAGAAAAGCCTAGGCATTCTCCCTAGGCTGCCTGGGGCTGGCATGTTTGGCATCAGTACAGTCCCCCAGGTGAGTAGGAGCTTGGGCTGGAGCCTATGCCTACTGTATGCAAAGAGGCCGGGAACCCAGTTCTGATCCTGGTTCCAACACTTACCTGCCTGGTGAACTTGGGTGCGTTACTTCACCTTTCTGAGCCTCAGTTTCTTCATTTGCGAAAGGACAATTAGCAGTAACGCTCATGTCTCAGCAGGGCTATAAGGACGAAGTGAGACCATTAAGATTAAATAAAGCCTGTGCTTTTTTGGCACTGTGCTTGAGGAACAAGCTCTCAGAAGCAGTGTGAGCCCTAAAGCAGGAAGTCAGCCAGTGGAACCAGCAGGACTTAGTGCCTGTCCCTACAGCCTCCTGGCACAGGCAGCTTGCCCTGGTCTGTGCCACACTGCACGGCCCCATTTCTGGGTCTACTTCTAGCTCCGAGGTTCTCAGGCTGCTCCCGTCCCTCTCGCTGTCTCTGTTGGGCTCTGCAGCCGCTCTCATTGTGCCCACTGACAGGGCCTTTGCTGCTCCAGCATCCATCCCCTCTTCCCGCTGGCCTCTCCGCTACTCACCATTGCCAACCTTGGCCCTCGGTTCCCTTCTCCTGTCCTGTTCTGTCAGTGGGAAGAGAGTGAGGAAGGGGACATCGGGACTAAACTAAGGGAGAAGGCTTCCAGGTGTGGTAGAGATAAAGGGAGGGGTGGATGGATGGATGGATGGATGATGGAAGGGTAGACGGGATGCAGGAAAGAGATATACAGAAACAGACTGAGGCAGAGCCTGGCCCCGAGGCGTGGGCCTGAGATCCCAGCTGCCTTGGAAGTAGAGGCAAGTGTATTGCATGCACAAGGCCAGCCTGGGCTATCGAAGGAATTCAAATCTAGTTTGAGCGTCTTGGTGAGAACCTATCTCAAAAATATAAAGCAGATGGGGATCTAGCTCAGTTGGTAGGACGCTTGTCTAGCACACACAAAGGGCTAAGCTTGAGCCGCAGTACCACACTGAGAATCAGGCATGGTGGTGCAGGCCTGTAGTCCTAGCGCTCTGAATTCAGGAGGATCAGCAGTTCAAGGTCCTTATCTGCTTACATGGTGACATGCCTCATCTGTGTGAGAGCCACACACTTCAACAACAACAACAACAACAACAACAACAACAACAACAACAACGATAATAGCAACAACAACGGCTGGAGAGATGCAGAGAGAGGTAGAGAGGCAGAGAGGCAGGCAGCAGAAGCTAGAGCCCAGTGGATCTAGAGGGCCAGAGGGGCCTGGCAGGCCCTGTCTTGTATCAGCTGTTTAAAGTTAAGAGGCAAAGGGAACTGGGAGAGGAAAGAAAGGCCCAGAGTCTCGGAGACAGTCGTACTTGCCGAGAAGCAGCAGCCCAAAGGGCTGAAAACGGAGTAGCCAAGAGGAAATCCTTGGTGGATCCGGGCCACTAGAACACATCTGAGGGACAGAGGCCCCGGGAGGGATGTGTTCACCCCTGAGCTCAGCTCCTGTTCCCGAAGAGATCCCGATGCCACACACAGAGAGACTCCCAGTTCCCAAGGATCACCTGTCGAAGGCCCCCTGATGTGGCCCTGGCAATGCTGGGAACGGTCTGGGGCCTCCAGGGCTCCGCCCTCCCCTGGTTATGCCGGGGCCAGGGCGATGCGCCCAGCCTCGGTGGTGCCTGCTCTCTCTTCTCTTGCTCCTCTCTTCTTGGGGCAAGTTCGGGAAACTTCTCTTTCTAGCTCTGTCGTTAATGACAGGCCAGGGGACCCAGGATTGCGACACCTTCCTGGCTTCCCTCCTGCTCTACCCTGAGCCCTCACCCTTGGGGGACATAGGCAGCCCCTTCCTCTCAGGAAGGAGGTTGAGGGAAACTGGTGAGCCAGCGACCTTCCTGCCTCAGGGGTCTTAGAGGGCTGGGCATTGTGGCAACCTGGCTCGAGGCCCCCCTCTCCCTTCTCTCCGGATTTCCTGAGCTCCCCGCTTTGAGTCTGGGCAGGGCACCCAAGACAACACGGGGCCGAGGGAGAGCTGGGGTCTTCAAGGATTCATTCAAAACTGAAGCGGGACAAAAAGACAGGGAAAAGTAAGGGGCGGGGTGGTGGCGGGGGAAACCCTCTCCGCACTGAGTCTGGTTGAAGCCTCTGCCCGAGGAGAATTGGTTCCGGCACAAGTAACGTTTACTTAGGGTTGTCTTCCCTTGTCAGCTGGAAACCTGCTGTTTTCTAGGGCTCTCCTCAGAAAACCCCCTGACAGTAAAAGGTCATGCCCTCCTCACCTGTTTGTGTCATCCTGGTGGCTCCTGGTTTTATCTTGTCAGGTTTTAATCCCTTCCAAGATGCCTCAGAACCCACCCCATGATTTCAATTATCAACAAAGAAAGCCGGGCATGGTGGCGCAGGCATTTAATCCCAGCACTCGAGAGGCAGGTGGATATCTGAGTTCGGGGCCACTCTGGTCTACAGAGTGAGTTCCAGGACAGCCAGGACTGTTACACAGAGAACCCCTGTCTTGAAAAAAATCAAAAAAAGAAAGAACGAAAGAAAAAAAAAACCCACCAAAATAGTATATTAGTGTGTTAGCCAGGGTTCTCTAGAGCAGTGGTTCTCAACGTTCCTAATGCTGTGACCCTTTAATACAGTTCCTCATGTTGTGGTGACCCCCGACCGTAAAATTATTTCCGTTGCTACTTCATTACTGTGATTTTGCTACTGTTATGAATCATAATGTAAATAGCTGTGTTTTCCGATGGTTTTCGGTGACCCCGGCTGAGAACCGGTGCTCTAGAGGATCAGAACCAACAGAGTGAACACACATACCTGCATTAATTAAATTAGCTTATCTATGCAACGCAGTCAAAGTAGGTAGCAACAGCCATCAGCCTTCGTACATCTGAGCACCCACCTGGGAAGTCCTCAGGACATGCTGGGTGCCTCAGCAGCCCCAAGGTGGTTCTGAAGACCCGGAGAGTGTCTGGTCCTCAGTCAACGTTGGAAGCCCAGAAACACGGATTTTTAACTTGAGTGAAGGAATCTTCCGGGTGGTGGCAGCAGGGTAGATTATCTGGCAGCCAGAGGGAAGGTCTGAAGGCGCCACCCACATGTGGGGTGGGTCTTCCCACATTAATTAAGGCAGTCAAGATAATTCGGAGGGATCCTGCTCAGGCAATTCTAAATCATGGCAAGTTGACTTTTAAAATCAAACATCATGATCAGTCCCTTGTCAATGATACACAAACAGATCACTTTAAAAACCATAACCTGGGGTTGGGGATTTAGCTCAGTGGTAGAGCACTTGCCTAGCAAGTGCAAGGCCCTGGGTTCGGTCCTCAGCTCTGGAAAAAAAAAAATAACCTTAGTGTGGTGGTGCATGCCTTTAATCCCAGCACTTGGGAAGCAGAAGCAGGAGGATCTCTGTGAGTTCGAGGCCAGCCTGGTCTACAGAGCGAGATCCAGGACAGCCAGGGCTACTACACAGAAGAACCCTGTCTCAAGAGGAAAAAAACAAGTCTCTAAACTATAAACTTCTTCTCCCCAACCCCCAAGTGCTGGGATTAAAGGTGTGCACCACCCCCGCCTGGCTTCCAGGGTAAACTTCTATGACTATCAAAAGCACATTAGACATTTTCAACATATTATAGCACTAATAAACAAATATCTGTTCCAGCTGCTTTCTGTTGCTGTGATAAGTATCATGACCAAAAGCAATTTAGAGGAGGAAAGGGTTTATTTCAGCTTACACTTCCAGGTTACAATGTAGCTTTGAGAGAAGCTAGGAACAGGAGCAGAGGCAGGAACCATGGAGGAAGACTGCTTCCTGGCTTGCTCACTGGCTCATGCTTAGCCAGCTTTCTTATATAATCCAGGACTTCCTGCCCAAGGATGATACTGATCTGGACAATTCCTCAACTGAGGTTCCCTCTTCTTACCCGACTCTAGGTTGTGTTAGGTGGACAATGGTTCAGGGACGTGGAATGTTTTCCACAGCTGGTGTTTTTGTTGTTGTTGTTGTTGTTGTTGTCCCTCTCCAGGATTCTCTTGCAATTATCCACAGACACTGAGGATTCATGCTGCTCACAGTTAAATACAGTTCACTACCTGATAAAGGTTAGGTACCAGCACACGGGTACCTGCAACATGTTAATCCCATGACTCTTCCTTCACAGTGTACCTAGTACCCCGGGCATGTGGGTGTTCACAGTAAGGTTCAGCTTGGCTCTGTGTCCGGATGTTTTCAGGATCACACTTCGGAACAGTGGCTGTCATGTCGCCCTCTGCCCCAAACCCTCTGATGGCTGCCGCTCACTTGGAGGCAAAGTGAGAGTCTGCTGGGTGAGCTGCCTGGCTTCCTCTGCCTTCCTCAACCCTCTCTCACCATCCTTGCCTCCTTTCACTGGTGTCTTCCAGCTTCTCTCTTTTCCTTGTTTCTTGGGCTTGCTGGACTCTCTAGCACCCCAGGACCTCTGTGTTTGCGGCTTCTTTGGCCGGGACTGTTTCTCCTCAAAGGAGGGAGAAATGTGGGGCCCCTTTCTCCCCTTTTCAGGTCTTTGCTCAAGTATCATCATCCTATTGAAGTCTTCTGGGAACCCTTAAAAAAACCGTCCCTCGTCCCTCATTCCTGTTTTGGTCCTTCCATCCCCATCCCTGCTAGAACTGAACCTCCATGCTGGTAAAACGTTTCGTCTGTTCTGTTCAAAACTGCAGCCCCAGGTGGTCGCATTGGTACATGCTTGTAATCCTAGCACTTGGGACGTGAAGCAGGAGGATAACCATGAGTTTGAGGCCAGCCTGAGCTTTAAAGAGAGATCTAGTTCAGACCCTGACTCAAAACAAACCAAACAGGGCCGGGAGATGGCTCAGTTAAGAGTACTCAGTACTCTTGCAGGGGATCCAGGTTCAGTTCCCAGCATCTGCATGGCAGCTCACAACTGTCTGTAACTCTAGTTCCAGGGGTTCTGATGTCCTTTTCTGGTCTCCTAGGGCGCCAAACACAAGTCTGGTGCACATACATACATGTAGGTGAAATACTCCTACACATAGACAAAATAATTCTTTAAAATAACATAAAAAAGCATACAAATAAAGCCAATGAAAACCAAAAACCAAATGGGCACATCATGGTAGATGCAGTATCTACAACTTGCTCATCACAAGGTAAGTTAGCAACCCATGCTTACTGAGTTATTGAAAGACTGAATGTTCTTCATCAAAACGATCCCTATTCCCATTGACTTGTCTAGGTAACTTGATGACAATTTCCTCCTCTGGGTGGGATCTCTCAAAGACCAGTCGGCGGTGTTGCAAGTGAGCCAAGAAGGAAGTTGGGTTCAACAGGACTGAGACTCAGTAGTTAGTGTGGGTTCAAACTTCGAGAGCCTAAAATTATTTTAGGCATATTTGAAGTATAAAAAGTTTCCTGCCAGGCGGCGGTGGTGGTGCACGCCTTTAATCCCAGCACTCGGGAGGCAGAGCCAGGCAGATCTCTGTGAGTTTGAGGCCAGCCTGGTCTACACAGTGAGATCCAGGACAGGCACCAAAACTACACAGAGAAACCCTGTCTCGAAAAAAACAAAAAAAAAAACCAACCAACCAAACAAAAAGTTTCCTGGTGATGAATACTTCGAAATTCTTTATAAAGACCACGTGACATCGACCATAAAGATGGGTGCTGTAGATTGACTACCCAGGACATCTTAGGGGTCTCCGGGAAGATCTTGTGTGGTCTCAGTTATACAGATATCACCAGGCTATAAACCACCTCCATTCCCAGCCTTCTGGGCAGAAAACAGGTTGTACAGCCCTGCATGTTTAACATTCTTAGTTTTCTAGTGCTTATCTGTGAGTACAGGACCTCCTTTCTTCTATTCCCCTCCTTCCAGGGCTGCCCACACCCATCAGTCTTTCTCTGCCTAGCACCTGGAAGACAGGTTTTTTGATCCAGTCCTTAGCTGGGGATCCAGCCCTGGCTTTTACAGAACACTAAACCCTTGTCTCCCTCCTGCCCCGACCCTGTAGCTCATCTCCTCCTCTGCTTAAAGGCAGAACCCTGTCCTCCTAAATCCCTAGAATAGTGGGCTCTCAACCTTTGCAATGCTGCGACCCTTTAATTCAGTTCCTCATGCTGTGAGGACTCCCAACCATAAAGTTATCCTCATTGCTACTTCATAACTGTAATTTTGCTACTGTTAAGAACGGTAATGTAAATATTTTGGGGAGATAGAAGTTTGCCAAGGGGGTCTTGACCCACAGATTGAAAACCACTGCATTAGAGGTTCTAGCAAGCAGCCCACGTCCCCTCGTGTGGACATGCACTTCCACATGTCTCCCGCTCCGGCCAGGCTGAACGGGTTTGCGTTTTCCAGCCTGCCCAGGCTCTGCGACACTTCTGTGTTTTGGTTCTTGCAGGACAGGGCTGTCATCTCTCTGCCAAGTGAATCCCCTTCCTGATCTAGGCTTTGAGTGGCGTCCAGCGTCCTTCTCCTCGTCCGTCTTGTAACACAGTAGTGGACTGTTGCTGCCTGCTTCCTTCACTAAACTTCAAAGTCTGTTCGGGGCAGAAACTACACCCTGGCCTCAGCTCCTAGCTCAGCCCAGTGTAAAGAAGCCACAGACAGCCCTCTTTCCTTTGGGCTGCAGAATCCTGGTTAGTTCCACCACCACCACCACCTCTGCTTTCCCACCTGCCACAGGGATAGTAGTCACTCTCCCCAAGGGATGATTAAAGGAACTCTCAGAACTGCAGTGATGGATGGAGCCTGGCATGGTGGTGTGTGCCTGTAATCCCAGCACTGGACCTCAAGTCTCAGGCTAGCCTGGGCTACCTATCCAGACCTTGTCTCAAAAGTAAACAAACACAAAAACACCAACACCAGTACTCACCGCCACACCCAAAACAACACAAGCCAAGCAAAGGAAATAAAACAACGGAGGGACGTGCGGTCAATGCTCAGCATGGCAGCCGGCACACAGGCACGCAGCAGGCATTCGGTTGCTCTGCCTTCCCTTTGCCTCTGCCAATTTGATACTTCAGAAAAACACTTTTCTGATCTCCTTGGTCCACTCTCCTCTGAGAACTTACACTAGGAAATGGAACTCTTGGGGCTGAGATGATAATTAGATGGGAGGAAACGAAAGTTGGATTTGCGGAAGCACTTTTCTGGGCAAGACGCGCTAGAGAGTAGGGAGCCTGAGAGCGTAGGATGAAGAGTCACACTGCTTGCTTTTGTCACTTCCTGTGTGACCTAGGCAAGTCATTTAAGGTGTCTGAGCCTCAGTTTTGTCATATTTTGTTTTGTTTTTAAGATTTTATGTATCTCCGTGTGCGCCAGAGTGATTGCCATGTGCCCCACGGGCCTGCAGTGCCTGTAGAGACAGGAAAAGGGCATCCGATCCCCCGGAAGTGGGGTCACGGTAGTTGTGAGCTATCTGATGTGGGTGCTTACAATCGAATCCGGGTGCTCTGCAAGAACAGCAAGCGCTCTTCACTGCGGGGGTGTCTCCCCACCCCTCCCCCATTTTAAAGAATGATTTGTTTTTGTTTTATGTATACCAGTGTTTGCCTGCGTATATGTATATGTACCTTTTGCATGCCTGTTACCTTTGGAGGCCAGAAAGGGTGTTAGATTCCCCTGGAACTGGAGTTACACATAGTTCTGAACCTCTCTATGAGTGCTAGGAACCAAACCTGGGTCCTCAGGAAGAGCAGCCAGTCTCTCATTGTGGTGGTATTGTGTTCACCAAAATATTGTGTACCTTAATAAACTTATCTGGGGTCAGAGAACAGACAGCCACTAGATACAAAGGCTAGAAAATGGTGGCACTCACACCTTTAATCCTAGCATTCCAGAGATAGAAATCCCTCTGGATCTCTGTGAGTTCAAGGCCACATTGGAAACAGCCAAGCATGGTGACACGCCTTTAATCCCAGAAAGCCAGCCTTTAATCCCAAGGAGTGGTGGTAGAAAGTAGAAAGATATATAAGGCGTGAGGACCAGAAACTAGAGGCATTTTGGCTGGTTAAGCATGTGGCTGGTTAAGCATTCAGGCTTTTAAGCAGCAGTTCAGCTGAGATTCATTGGGATGAGGACACAGAGGCCTCCAATCTGAGGAGACAAGACCAGATGAGGATCCGGTGAGGTGAGATAGCTGTGGCTTATTCTGTCTCTCTGATCTACCAGCATGGACCCCAATAACTCGCCTCGGGTTTGATTTTATTAATAAGAACTTTTAAGATTCCTGCTACATCTCATAACTGCTGAGACGTCTCTCCGGCTCCCGAGTTTTGTTTTTGATGTTTTTGTTGTCTCATATGTAGTCCAGGCTGACATGTATGTATCTTACGTAGTGACTTTGAACTTCCTATCCTCCTGCCTCCACCTCCTGAGTGTTACATGTTTTGGGGTCAAACCCAGGAGTTTGTGTACACCGGGCTATTGCTCTTGCAGCTGAGTCACATTCCCAGCCAGTTTTGACAACTTCAAGATGGGGATCATGGTGCTTGCCTCACAGGATCCTTAAGAGAAGTCAGTGAGAAGTAAGGCTCATGGAACAGAGTGAGGCACTAGGCAATCATTTAAGGAGTATTTACTATGGGAGCCCAAGCGCTCAAGGCAACAAGGCATCAACCCTCCACCTGCCTCGGGCATCTGCTGTGAGGGACTTCCTCCTCTTGTCCCCTCCTCCCTCCATCAGATGAGGCCTCTGCGGTTGGAACACTCCCTCCCTTCCAAGCAATGTCCTATTCTCAAAAGGCTGGATACCTAGAGCTGGACCATGAGGGACTGCTGCATGGGCTGGGGAACTGCTGGGTCCAGAGGGGCTCCGTCAGGGACCGCAGGTCCGCCAGGCAGCTGGAGTGTGCAGAAGCACAGACTGTGCTCCTCCGCCAGGGCTTGCTCTGGGTGGAAGAGAGCAGTCGGCTGAGATTGTGCAAGCAGGTCATTGTGCAAACACATCCCCGTGTGTGACCTTGATTGTGCAAATAGGTGTTTACTGGAGACTACCAGGCTTGGGCAGCGTGTTTACAAAAATTGCCAAAGTTGTCAACTCGGAACCAGCATCTGAGCTGGGCGTGTTGGATGTGTCTGTCTTCCCAGTTCTCCAGAGGCTTCGGCAGGAGGATCAAGAGTTGCAGGCCACCCCGGGCTGTGTAGGGAGAGTGTCTCAGAAAACCACCACCACCGCCACCACCTCCAGCAAGCCCTCCAGCAAACAGCATCCTTCTGTCAAGAACTTGATGATTCACTTTTCTTATTTCCAGACTCAGAGACAATGCCCAATGCCCTCCAGGATTTCATCATACACTTCCCCTCATTTGCAAAGTCAAGGCATTTGATACTCAGGATTACTCTTGAAGCTCTTAAATACACACACACACACACACACACACACACATAAATATTTACATATATATATTATTTTTTTCATCTTTAAGAAGCTTATGTGTGCACATCTTCGTGTCCTCTGGAGAAGTCTTCACAACTATAGAGCTGGAGTTCAGGTAGTTGTGAGCCACCAGACAAGGGTCCCGGGTGTGGAATTCTATCCTTTGTGAGAGCAGCAAGTGGTCTTAGCTTCTGAGCCAGCCCCGCAGCCCTCTCAAGGCTGTTTCAAGATGGCAAACTTCACCAGTTCAAGAATCTTTTCTTCTTTGCCTCTGAAACTGAAACTGTCAGGAAACTGAGGCCCAGGGGGGCAAGTGACCTGCTGAGGTCACACAGCTTGAGGGGGAGCTAGTTAGGCCACACCCTCACCTCTTTCAGACCCACTTCTGACCCTGGATCTTGACTCTAGTCCTGGAGTGGAGTGGAACTCCAGCCGGGAATTGAGGAGTGGGTGGGATTCAAGAGGAGGAGAGACTGGGTGGAAGATCATTGGGAACGAAGGCCTAGGGCCTGGATGAGGAGTGTGTGTGTGTGTGTGTGTGTGTGTGTGTGTGTGTGTGTGTGTTCGCCAAACAGGGGAACGGTGGTGGGCTGAGGCCTGCATTCTAGCTTAGATTCTAATTCTGACTCTGTATGACCTTGACTAGCACTTGGCAATCCTGCTTCCTAGGTTCCCACTTATGGGAAGCCCCTCAGACACTCCAATCCCTCACCCCAAACTGAGTTCCTTTGCACTTTCTTTTGAAAACCTACTTCCTGTTCTGTTGAGCGGCTCCTCTGAAGCCCCTTTGCCCTCATCCTCACATCTGGCCTGACATGCCTTCTGGTGGGTTCTGTTCCTTCTCTGTAGCCTCAAGGCCCTTCAGGAGCTGGGAGTCCTGTCTTTTCCAGTTAGCATTAGCTGTCAACTCGACACAGACAAAAGCCGCTCCCTCCCTCCCAAAGAGTCTCAGTTAAGAAGTTTTTCTTCCAGGTTGGTCTGTGAGCATGTCTGTAGGGCGGGATTGTCTTAATTGATGTGGGGGGGTTATTGTGATCGGCACCATTTCCTGGGTAGGTAGTCCGGGGCTGACTAAGAAAGCTGGCTAAGCAGAAACCTGTGGGCAAAGCCAGAGAGAGTCAGCCAGCAGCTTTCCTCCATGGTTCCTGCCCTGACTTCCCTCAATGACAGATTGGGATGTAGAAGTGTAGCCCAAGGAGACCCTCCCACTCTGCTTTGGTCAGAGTTCTTTATCACAGCACCAGGAAGAGAAGATGAACACTGTCCATCAGGTATCTGGATGGCTGTAACTGCTTTCTGCTCGTCTCTGGGTTATTGCCCACAGGATAAAGTTCTAGGTGGCCTTCAGGACCCTGCCTCTCCCAGCCCTGGGGCCTCTTCCCTGGGTTCTTCCTGTCACCTTGCTTCTTTCTTTCTGTGAGCTCAACACTGAGCCATTCCACTTCCATTACTGTCCCACGTGGTCTTTCCACAGCTTCAGGTCTTTCCCGTACCTCCCTTCTGCTCAGAAGGCCGTTTCTCCGATGTCTGCGTCTACAGAAGAATCCCTCATGATTCTAAACTCAGCATCAGCATCATCTCTCCTGGGAGCCCGCTAAGCCTCCCAGGCTTGGTTGGATGCTGCTCTGCTGGCCTCTCAGGGGCCCTGTGAAGCAGGGATAGACCTGTGTGACTCTGGGACCTTCTGGAGCCTGGCAGGGAGCACCTGTCCACCAGAGGCTGATGTGGCAATACCACCCAGTTACAGAGGTGTAGTCTTGTCCACTTTGTGGCAGGCAGCACCACATCCTTCTGCTTCCCTGGCACTCGATAGGCAGGATTCCCTGTCTGCCTTTGATGGGCTTTCCCGGGCAAGCAATGAGAGAAGCGGGACCCATTTGACCCTGAACGACGGTGAGGAAATCACAGGACTGAAGACTGCGATGAAGTTGGACCAGCTGCCCAGGGGCTCTCTTGGGGAAGGAAGTAGGAGTCTAACGTACTCTCCTCTCTTCCTGTGCCCTGAGGTCTGCTGCCCATTGGGGACTCAGCTCTGCATCTCAGGGCCTGGTTGCTCTAGTATGGTTGGAGAAGGGCTGTCCTGGTGAGAACTGCTGTAGAAATCAGAGGCTGAGACTCATACTTGTTTAGATGCCTATCTGGCTTGCAGGAAAACTTTCCCTTAGACGAAGGTATGTGCCCCCAAGCTAGGCTGCTTCTGCCTCATCATGAACTTCTTTGGAAGAAGGCTCTAGATCCATCTGTCTAAAGATGGCCAACTCCTCCTCACCAGACAGCTGGCTTAGGCGCCATTGTTCAGAGTTGCGCAGGTAAAAGTGAGAAGGTGAATGTTTTTGTGTATATTTTTCCTAAAAACATTGTCAGGAGGAGTAGCCAGAAAAAAAAGGACAGGCTGAAGAGAGAGGTGAAGGCAGATCAGAATATCTGGATCATTGTCTCTGTCTGCAAACTCCCTGCTTCTCCAGTCTGGACTGGATCCTGAGAGGGAAGAGGGGTTCTGTTCCCAGGAGGAGCCAGTACTTTGCTCGTCTCTGCCTCTTCAGTCGGGACCCCTGGAGCACAGGGTTGGACACCTGCCCACAGACAAGCCTTTGGGCTGGGAGGCAGGCACAGGGCAGAAAGGCTGGGCCTGTTGTAATCTTGTGGTTGCAGTGTTCTTAGGAGACGTATAGCCTGCAGGGCCACAGCTGGCTTTGTGATCTCTAGCAACTGTCTGGCTTCCTGTGCTGTTCTCCTATGCTTTCTGGAATACCGGTTTATCTAATTTGTTCATTCACTTCCTCACCACACCCATGGTTTATCTCTCTTTCTCCCATTTATTTCTTAGCCATCTATTTATCGATCCATCAATCACACCCATCCACTCATTTGTCTCCCCACCCTTCATCCACCTGTCCTCTAAACCATTTATCCACCTACCTACCCATCTACTTATCCATCCTTGTAGCCACCCATCCATGCATCCATTCATCCTCCATTCCCTCTTTCATTCAGTATATTTGAAGACAATCTCATGTTGTTTTCGTTTTATCAGTGGAATTGATCTTTTGTGACATTAATTGGTCTTTCAGGTTCCACTTTTGAGAAATGCCTGTTCATGTCTGTTGTTCATGGTCTCCTTGGGGCCATCAGTGTGTCTAAGTGACTGTGTCCAGTCAGCGGCTTGTCTTTTCATTTTCTTTAGGATGCCTTGATGCTGAAAAGGTCTAAATTTTAATGTAATTGAACTACTGAATGTTTTCTCCTCCTCCTCCTCCTCCTCCCTCTTCCTCCTCCTCCTCCTGTTCCTCCTCCTCCTCCCTCTTCCTCCTCCTCCTCCTGTTCCTCCTTCTCTCTTTTAATGTTTATAAGAAAGTAATCTGAAGTAACTTTCTTTTGTTACATTTCTTCTGTTGTTTGCTTTTCAAGACAGGGTTTCTCTGTGTAGCAGCCCCGGTTGTCCTGCAACTCACACTGTAGACCAGGCTAGCCTAAAGCTCATAGAGACCCACCTGCCTCCAGAATGCTGGAGATTAAAGGCATGCGCCACCACTACCCAGTACGAATATTTTCTTTATGGTAGATGCTTTTTGTCTTATTGATGGATGGTGATTGAGAATTGAATGCTGGGTCTTTCTTTGCATGCCAGCTAAGCACTCTACCTCTGAGCTATACCCTTAGCTGGTGATTTTCTTTTTCTTTCTTCTTTTTCCTAAAATAAAAGATTTAATTTAGTTTTAACTATATGTGTGTCTATGTGTGAGTATGTGCACATGAATGCGCTTGTACATGGGGGCCAGAAGAAGGCACTGGATTTGCCTGACACCTGCACTGGGAACCCAACACAGGTCCTCTGGAAGAGCAGTGCATGCTATTAACTGCTAAGCCAGCTGGCTTATTATTATTAACTGGCCTCACAGCTTTACATCTTGTTGAAGAAACCATTTCTTTTCTTAGGTCATAGAGACGTTTCACACATACACACACACACACACACACACACATTTTATACATACATATATTTATACTGTTGTATTTGTTTGTGTTTGAGGCAAGATCTCAGTATGTAGTCCTGGTTAACCTTGAACTCACCTTACTCCTTCAGCCTCAGCCCCCTGAATGCTGGGATTACAGATTTACATCGCCACACCTGTCCTTATATTTTGTTGTTGATTTGCTTGTTTTGTAATAAGATTTCCCTGTGTTGCCCAAGCTAGTCTTGAACTCACAATCCTCTTGCCTCAGCTTGTGACATCATAACTAACTATACTTTCCTCTACAAATCTACAAGTGTTGCCTCTGGTATTTAAGTTTCAGATCCACCTGGAACAAGCATTTTAGGGCTTTTGGAAAGTTCCCTATTTGATGTTTCTATCTGTGGATACACACCTATTCATTTATCAAGCCCTCCCCCTTTCTGTAGGATCCATGTCCTGTCTCTATCCATGCCCCAGATCAAGTCCTCACGTGTTGGTGGTTTCTCTGAGGCCCCATTCTGCTCCAGAGATCCACGGGACCCTCTGGTATGTATGCCATCTGTCCCAACGATTTCACTTTTCCCTGTTGGGATATCTGGTAGGGGAAATCCCCCCACCTTTCCCCCCTTTCCAGTGCTGTCGACTTCTGTCTTTGCTTTTCCAAGGCTTTTTAGAGTTCACTTGTCCAGACCCATAGAAGTTCTGCTGTGGTTTTGGTGGAGTCCCATTGACGTTATCAGTTTAGAGGAACTCAAGTCTGCCTTTTCAGTGAAGGATTTGTGTGTGTGACCTGTGTGTGTGTACATGTGTGGGTATGGGCACATGCGTGTGTATATGTGTGTGTGTGTGTGTGTGTGTGTGTGTGTGTGTGCATACAGAGGCTGGAGGACAAACTGGGGTGTCATTCCTTTGGAGCCATGTACATTTTTTTACTTTTTTTTTATTATTTATCTATTTTTATTTTATATGCATTGGTGTTTTTCCCTCCGTATATGTCTGTGTGAGGGTGTCAGATCCCCTGGAACTGGAGTCACAGACAGTTGTGAGCTGCCATGTGGATGCTGGGAATCAAACCTGGGTTCTCTGGAAGAGCAGTCAATGCTCTTAACTGATGAGCCATCTCCCCAGCCCTGCCTGGTTTTTGGGTTTTTGAGACAGGGTTTCTCTGTGTGGCCCTGGCTGTCCTGGAATTCACTCTGTAGACCAGGCTGGTCTTGAACTCACAGAGATGCACCTGCCTCTGCCTCCTGAGTGCTGGGATTAAAGGCATGCAACACCACAGCCTAGTGGTGAATTTTTATTTCTTAATTATTTTATTTTAGTGTGTGAGTGTTTTGCCTGCATGTATGTCTGTGCACCACATGGGTGCATGGCTCTTGAGGAGACCAGAAGAGGGCATCAGATCCTATGGAACTGGAGCTACACATAGCTGTGAACTTCTGTGTGCATGCTGGGAACTGAACCGATTCTCTGGAAGAGCAGGAAGAGCTCGTAACTGCAAGTGCTGAGTCATCTCCCTAACCCCTGCCCTATTTTTGAGATGGGGTCTCTCATTGGCCTGGAGCTTGCCTATTAGGCTGAGCTGGTTGGCTAGAGCTTCAGGGATCTGCCTTTCCTCTTCCCAGTACTGGGGCTGTAAGTGCATGCCCCCCCCCTCCTTATGGGGTTCTGGAATTGGAGGATTAAAAAATATTATTTATGTGGCTAAGAAGATGACTTATTCAGTAAAGTGTCTACTCACAAGCATGAGAACCTGGATTTGGATCCTTCCCACCCATGTAAAATACGATGTGATGGCTGGCACACATCTGTAATCCTAGGGCTGGGTTATGGCACAGCACACATCTGCAACCCTAGGGCTGGTTGTAGGAGTGGATCTCTGGAACTTGCTGGCTAGCCATTCACTCAAGCAGTGAACTCTAGGCTCAGTGAGAGAACTTGCTTCTAAAAGTAAGGTAGAGAGAGCTATAGAAGACACTTGACAGTGATCTCTGGTCACCAGCACATATATGCGCCTAGGCGAGCGCACGCAAGCTACAGCACATGCGCGAGCGCGCGCGCGCGCGCGCGCGCGCGCGCGCGCGCGCACACACACACACACACACACTAAAAATAAAGGTAATGAAAAATCCCAAATTTTCTAGAGGTTTTGAGTAGATACAATCTTTTATTGTTAAGTTTCTCCTCTTAATTTTCCATTCATGATTTTAAAAAAATCACAAGTGTTAAATCATATCAAATACTTCTGTATTTATTAAAAAGATACTAATAATAGTGTATTACACATTTCAAAATAGCTAAGAGAGCAAATTTCAAATGTTCTCACCACAAACAGTGGTATTTGAAGTGATGAATATGCTAATTAGCTCGATTGTGTTCCTAAAACATAACATCACTTTGCACTACATAAACGCTTGAGATTACAAATTGTCAATTTGTTATAAAGTTAGAGAGAGAGAGAGAGAGAAGGGTAATGTATTCTTTCTCATTGAGTCTCTAAATGAGATAGATGAGTTCACTTACAAACTCAAAATATTAAGACATCCTGGCAAGGCCTGGTGAAGCCAGGGCATAGGCCCCACTACTCAGGAGGCTGAGGCTGCAGGATTGTGAGTTCAAGGCCAGCATAGGCAACTTAGAGAGACCCTGTGTCAAAAAGTGACAAGCAGGGCTGAGCATAACATTGTCTAGCATTGCTGAGGCCTTGGATTTGATCCCCAGTATCTGGGGGTGGAGGTGGCGGGGGAGGAAAAGGCATCTCAACAGTTCTAGGGTACTCATCATGTAGGTACTGGCTTCAAGTTATTCTTTTTTTTAAAATGTATTTATTTGTAGTATATGTACATTGGTGTTTTGCCTACATGTATGTCTGGGTGAAGGTGTTGGATCCCCTGGAACAGGAGTTATAGACAGTTATGAGCTGCCATGTGGGTGCTGGGAATTGAACCTAGGTCCTCTAGAAGAGCGGCCAGGGCTCCTAGCCTCTGAGCCATCTCTCCAGCCCCTCAGGTTATTCTTTGCATTGGCTTATGTGTCTGCTTTCTAGATTTTCCCATCTTATAGTCTGCTCGTCCCTACTTGGAGTCAGAGTTATGCTGTTTTAGGGGACTGGGCTGGGCCTGGATGAGCCTGTGTCAGCTGGAATGAGCCGGTCACGTTCTGGCTTTCTGGCTTCCTAATCTCTCCTGGATCCTAAGCTGCTTCTCTATTTTTAATAACTGTCCTTGGGTCTCTCTCTCTCTCTCTCTCCTAATCAATTTTACCAGAGGTTTGTCTTTTTATTAGTTTTTGTGAGAGACCGATTTCTGACCTTGTTGATTTTATTTTTCATATTGCGTTTTGTGCTTTGATTTAATGATTTTTCTCTTCTTAGCTTGCTTATTACTTCCTTTGGGCTCATTCTATTTTTAAGAAATGTGTAACTCCTTAAGTTGGGGGCTTAGCTTATTAATTTTTTGACTGAACCTTCAAGGCTCTGTATTTTGTTAAATGGTCTACTGTGGTGCTTTCTTAAGTTTTTAATTTAATTTTAATTGGCTACAATTTTGCATATTTATGGGTACAGAGTGATATTTTGATACATGTATAGAATGTGTAATGACCGAATCAGGTTAATTAGCATATCTGTCTCCGTAGAGCTTATTGTTTCTTTGTGTTGGGAGCAGTTCAAAGTCCTCCCTCCCAGCTATTTGAAAATAGACAATAGATCATTGTTAGCCACAGTCGCCCTACTACGCCAGAGCCCTAGAGCGCAATCCTGCTCTCCCTGTTCTTGTCTCACGTCCACATTCTCTACTCTCTTCTGCCTACCTGCTCCAGACTATGCTAATAACCACTGCTACTCTCGTCCCCCAACCAAGTCTCACTGTGGAGCTCAGGCTGGCCTCCAACTCTCCATCCTCCTGAGTGCTGGGATTACAGATGTGTGCCACCATGCCTGGCTACTGTTAATGCTCTCTGCTCATACAAGATCAACCTTTGTTGTTGTTGTTTGAAACTGGGTCTCGTGTAGCCTAGACATCCAACTTGCTATGTCACTGAGGATGACCTTGAATCTCTCTCTCTCTCTCTCTCTCTCTCTCTCTCTCTCTCTCTCTCTCTCTCTCTCTCTCTGGTTTTCTGAGACAGGGTTTCTCTGTGTAGCCCTGGCTGTCCTGGAACTCGATTTGTAGATCAGGCTGGCCTTGAACTCACAGAGATCTGCCTGCCTCTGCCTCTGAGTGCAGGTACGAAAGGCATGCACCACTACCTTCTAGTGAGCTTGAATTTCTAATCCTGCAGCTCTGAGCCTCCACTTCCTGAGTGCTGGGATTACTGGTGTGGACCATGGAACCTGGTTTACGCTGGGCTGAGGAGCTGGCACATGCTAGGCCAGCATTCTGCCAACTGAACTGCAGCCACACAAACCCCAACCCTGATCAACTTTCAAAATTTCCACCTATGCGCCTTACAGTTCTCGTTTTTTCTCTTGAGACAGGGTTTCTTTGTGCAGCCCTGGCTGTCCTAGAACTAGTTCTGTGGGCCAGGCTGGCCTTGAACTCAGAGATCTGCCTGCCTCTGCCTCCCAAGTGCTGGCATTAAAGGTGTGTGCCACCACCTCCCTGCTTGTTTTTCTTTCGTTCTTTCTTTTTTTTTAAACAGAGTAACTCTATCATGTAGCCCTGGCTATCCTAGAATTGGATTTGTGTGTGGCCTTGCACTCACAGAGATCTGCCTGTCTCCCGAGTGCTAGGATTAAAGGTGTGTGTGACCAGGGCCAACATGACAGGCAATTATTTTCACTGTCATTATTTTTTTTTTTTTTTAGTTAAAAAAGAAAAGGGGAAAAATAAACTACATTAATTTATCTGTGTGTGTGTGTGTGTGTGTGTGTGTATGTGTATGTGTGTGTGTATGTGTGTATGTGTGTATGTGTGTGTGTGTGTGTGTATGTGTGTGTGTATGTGTGTGTGTATGTGTGTGTATGTGTGTGCACATGCACCGAGGTCAGAGACAACTCGAGAGTCAGTTCTTTTCTTCCACCAGGTGGCTTTGGGGCCATTAAGCTTGGGACTTGGTGGCAAATGGCTTCACTACTGTGCTCTTGCTGACTCCTCATTGTCACTTGGGTTAGATTTCCATTATGATTTCTTCTCCGACTTAGGAATTGCTTCAAGGCAAGCTTTGCCAGCAACAGGTGTGTGGACTTACATTGATCTGCGTCTTCGAGAGGTCTAATTTAAAAGCACTGTAGCGAGGGAGCCTGGGTCTGTGGAATGAGACTTGCCTGATAGCCTTTCTAGTACGTGACTAATGTAAAAAGAGCTTGGGGCTGTCTCTCAGCAGTAGAGTGCTCACCTAACTGTCCTGGATTCCATTGGCAAGAAGTGGAGAGGGATGAGGAGACACAGTGCTTGCTGGGATGTTCAGTCTGTAATGATATTCCATAGACTTCCATCAAGCTTTGAGAGATACATGGTTGGATCTCCCTGACTAATAGGCTGGCTGCTTGGAATGGCCATGGAAAATCATGGAGAGGTAAGCAGCAAAAACCCATCCCGGGAGTCCATCATTGCCTTTTTGTTGCTGTTTTGTTTGGAATTCTTGAGACAGGACTACTGTGTAGTCCTGGCTGGCCTGGAACTTACGATGTAGACCAGGCTGGCCGTGAACTCACCAGCCTCTGCCTCCCAGGTGCTGGGATTATAGGTGTGTGTGGCCGGACCTGGCCCCAGCACTCTTTTGCCTGGCGTTCTGACGGTCTTCAACCTGTCTCTTTATGTGTTAGATGTACATACACAGAGAAGAGGTGAATTTTAAAATCCCTCCCAACAACACGTCTTTGAAAGGGCACATTTAGAATTCTTAGGTGGCTTGTGATGATCGATGCACTCTGACTTGTTTTTATTATCTCATTTTCCTCCCCCTGTGCATTCTTCCTCTCCTCTCTTGCTCTTCCTCCAGCTGGATTTATTGGGTTTGTTAATTTTCTCATGCTGTTCTCTCCTCCTCCCTTTGCTGCCTTGGATGCATATGCCTCAGTCTGTATTTCTTTCCTTTTCTTTCTTTCTTTTCTTTTTTTTTTTTTTTTCTGGAGCTGAGGACCGAACCCAGGGCCTTGCACTTCCTAGGCAAGTGCTCTACCCCTGAGCTAAATCCCCAACCCCTCAGTCTGTACTTTTTAATGATTGCTTTTAAAAATGATTTTGACTTATTATGTGTGTATGTATGTGCAGGCCATAGCATACATGCAGAGGTTAGGTGACCACGTTTGAGAGCTGGCTCGCTCTTTCCGCTCTGGGTTCCACCATGAGAGGGGAACCCAGGCTGTCAGGCTGGTGTGGCTTTTCTACAGAGCCACCTTGCTGGCCCCAGGGGTTTGCCTGGGAAATTCAGTCCTATCTGCGTAGGAGTCCTGACTCTGCTGCAGATTGGCATTATTATACTTTCCTCAATATTCTAGCTCTCTCTGCCCCCACAGTTATCCTGACCTCATCCGTGTGTGCAGATTTAGGCACACCTTTCTTAGTTTCTTTGCCCAAAGCTCTTTTTGCCACACCCATTCTTCCTTCTGGGATCATTTTCTGTTTTGCATGCTCTCCAAAGGTTCTGTTTCTAAAGAGTTGCTGTTTGCTTTACCAGGCAGTAGTCCTGGTGTTTCTGCCTCACCCTCAGCCTTGCATGGCAGTTTTACCAAGTTGGAAGTCCGGCGGTGAGTTTCCTTCTTGCTGGCTTCGAGGACGCCCGTCTCTGGCTCGCTGCTGCTCTTCCCAGAGGCCTGTGGCCATAGGTGGGCCCCTGCTGTATAGCCGTGAAGACCTATGTCTTTGGGGGGTGTGCAGCCTCACCACAGTGACCGTGTGTTTCCCTTATTGATCTTGTTGATGCTGGAGTACTCCCAAGTGTCTTTTCATTAGTTCTGGAAAGTTCTCCATGGTCGTATCTTCAAATCACTCCTCCCTTTCTCTCTCTAGTCTCTTTCTGGGGCTTTTATTCCATATATATATATATATATATATTATATATATACATGTATATGTATGTATGTATTGGGGATTGAACACAGAGTCTCACATATGCTAGGCAAGTACTCCACTGAGCTATAACCTCAGCCCTGGATCATTCCTTCAGCTTCAGCACTCTCCTGCTTTACCCATCATGTCAAATATGACAGTGAACCTATTTCTTTGTTCTCAGCATATGTCATTTGTGTGTGTGTGTGTGTGTGTGTGTGTGTGTGTGTGTGTGTTCACGCGCATGTGTTCTAGCATGCTCACACACTTATGTGAGTATATGGATATGAGCACCCAAATGAGTTTTCAGAGTCTAGAGCAGGACCTTGGGCGTCATCCTCTATCTCTGCCTGATTGTCTCGAGACAGGGTCTCTCCCTGAACCAGAAGTTTGGTTGGGACGGTTGGCCTAAAATACCAGCATTAGGCAGACTGAGGCAGGAGGATACCGTCGGGTACCAGAATCTAAGTTATCAGAGGCCTTCTGGGAAGGGACATTAACTACACAGGGCCCCTTGCTTTCCCCATATTCTCAAGGTCACATATTTCTTCCTGGAAATGCAAAACATCCTCCCCATTTCCCCCCTCCTTGCTCCTTCCTGCCCCTCCCTTCCCTCCCCTCCCCCTGCCACCTGGGAAGCAGACACAGCCTGACTGTAAATACTATGTGCTACTCATCAGGCACGTGGCCTGGAATCTTTCGCTCTGCCCGGCCCCCCACCCCCACCCCGCCGCCCTCTGTCACGTGACCTGAGTTCTCAGAACCTCCATCATTGGATCTTTCTGTGGCACGAGTAACTCTTCTAATAAGTCTCTTCCTCAAAGGGCAATCTGCCTCGATGTCCCTCTTGAACCACAAATCTAAGACCTTTCAAAAGAGAAAGACAAGATCCAGCCAAGCTGAGACATTTGGACATTCCCAGTTTTCTGAGCCAGGGGCAAACACAAGCTCCCTCAGGACCACCTCCCATCTTTCTGCTCCTTGGCTATGTCCCATCTTGCTGCTAGCTGTTCAGAAGGTTTTATTATGCCACCCATGCAAATGAGTTCCTGGAAGTATCTGTCACCGGGAAGGAACTGATCAGCTTCCCCTTTCTGGTAAGAAGAATCTCGGAGCTTAGTGTTTTCCTTTTCACCCCGCCTTCCAGGAAGCTCAGAGCTGAATTTCAGGATCCATCACAGCATCTGCAGGCAACCCGTGGTTATTTTCTCTCTTGAGCACCAGAATCTGCTGACAGAGTCAATCTGTCTTCTTGTTACGCCGTCTCACAGCCTTCTAAGGGGAAAAATGGTTTTAAGTTCTAAATCTGTAACAACACTGTGGTCCATCCAAGCTGCAAGGGATGCTGGGGAGAGCCTGGCTGCCTCAGTGCAAACCCAACTCTGCCTCAGGGCTCACATGCAAGAGTCTAGTGATGTCCCTTCTGTACAGCTGATGGGCTAGGAACCTATGCCAGCTGTGCTGTGTATACACACACACACACACACACACACACACACACACACACACACACACACACCCGTCTTAGTACTTACGTAAATTAGGTTCATAGGAACTTGAAGGAAAGCCAAGGGGGACAGAGGTGGAGAAGGCTTCTGGTTGGAGCAGGTGACCTAAACAAGCACTGCCTTGGGGTGCTTGGGGCAAGCACAAGGCTGTCTTGGGGCTGGGAGCCAGGAGACTGAAGGGGGGGGGCAGAGGACTGGGGGGCGGGGGCCAGGGACTGGGGGTGGGGCAGGGAGCCAGAGGACTGGGGGGCGGGGCAGGGGGCCAGGGGCCAGGGAGTCAATTAGAAGTGTGGGACAGGAAGGAGAAAGGAGCCCACAGCTCCTGGCACAGGGTGTACAGAGGGGAGCGAGAGTGGGAACTCTGAAGGAGATCCCCTCCCTGCCCCATGTCCCTTGAGGCCCTGGGACTCCCGCTGGGCCTCATGTGACTGGGGGTAAGGAACAAGCAGAGGCTTGAGTGCCATTCCCTGCACTTGGCATTGGCTCTGCCCTGCTGCAAGTTCTCAAGAGCCTGATGATGGTCCAGAAGAGCAGCTGCAGTGCTGCTCAGGCCAGTGCCCAGGGCAAGGCCTGCTTGGAGAAGTGAAGCAAGCTGCTAGGAGTCCCTGTGGGTGAGGCCCTGGTACCGAGAAAGCAGACATTTTCTAACAGGTGACATGCGAGAAACAAAATAACAGAAGTCCTTGCTGGGCAGAGGCTGGGAGTTCCCAGAAGGGACACAGGACAGAAGAAAAAGAGCTATGTGGACCTGAGCAAGGAGGGCAGTGTGAGGTGGGGTGGGGAGTGTAGGCCGGCCACGGAACACAGAAGGACTAGAGACCCTGAGCTTGCTGGGGAAACCAAGGGCCCAGAAATAACCCCAGAGCTCAGAACCCTTCTGTTTCCCATAGAAAAGAAAAGAAAAGAAAAAAGAAAAAAAGAGTAAAAGAATAGAAAAGCATCTATCCATTTTGCTTCAGCAAACACATCATTAAAGGCATTAGCACATGCCTTTAATCCCAGCACTTGGGAGGCAGAGGCAGGCAGTTCTCTATGAATTCAAGACCAACTTGGTCTACATAGTGAGTTCCAGTCCAGCCAGGGCTATGGATTAAAACTGTCTCAAAAAAAAAAAAAAAAAAAAAAAAAAAGAAAAAGAAAAAGAAATCAGCATCATCTCTGCTCCATGAGAGGTTCCAGCAGCCTCCAGAAAGTTCTCAGTACCCTGAGTGACACTTCTGAAAAATGTCTTTAGGGACAGAGACATCCTTTCTGAACAAGGCTGAAAACTCGAGGGCCATTGAGGAGAGCAGTTAAGTTTGACGTCATAAAGTAAAAATCTCCTTCAAGACGAAGGGTACCACGAGGGAAGGCGAAGGACAAGCCTTGGACCAGGCTCGGAAGGGACAGGTAGAGAAGAACCTCTGATCTGCACTCAGGGGTCCTAGGCCGTAGGAGGGGAGTTAAGGAGAGGAGGGCAGAGGGAGGCTCTGTATCAAGCCACCCTGACTTTGATGATCTTGTCTGATCTGGGAAGCTAAGCACCAGTGGACCTGGATGAGAGGAAGTGGAGGGGAGGGAAGCTGGAGGAGTGATAGATAGTTCTGATGTGTGTCTTTACTGGGCCCCTCGGAAAGAACGGCACACTTTACGAGTGCACATTTTATAGGGGCTGCATTGACGAGGGCAGTTTGACGTTTGCTTTTCTTCACATCACATCACAGAGTCCTGGGCAGGTCTGTGGAGCCAACAGCCCAATGCGTTTCCTATAAAGCCTCACGAGTTACTTTGGTCCTGCACTACCATCCACCAGCTGTTCTAGTGAGAGGTGGAATTGTCCCCACCCTCTCCTAACCCAAGTGTCACCTGTGGATCCCACTGCTAGGACAGCATTTGGAGTGGCCCCAGCCTTCTGAGGCTAGCTTGATGGAGGCTGGCATTCGGGAGAGCTGTGGGTGGGGCTGGTTCTGCCCCGGGAATGCTGAAGGGTAAGGTGAGGGAATGTAGCCAGGCCAGCCTGCTCCAGGTGGGGCCAGGTAACAGACATCCAGCTGCTCCCTGTTAAATACAATAAAAGAAAGGATGATAAAGCAGCCGAGGTCTGTCTGGGACAAGGAAGCTGACACACAATTGCCTTCAGGAAAGGCTTACTGTAGAAAGGGCCTCGAGGCCATGATCTGACCTCAAGGTGGAGGAAGAGCATGGACAGAAAATGCTACCACTGTGTGAAGAATCAAACACAATGAGAGGTTTTCTCTGTGTGACAGTCCTGGCTGTCCTGGATCTCACTTTGTAGACCAGGCTGGCCTCGAACTCACGGGGATCCACCTGCCTCTGTCTCCCAAGTGCTGGGATTAAAGGCGTGCGCCACTGCCGCCTGGCTCACAATGGGACCTTAAAGGGAAGGAGAGGCTTCCTTTTAGGACCAGGAGAGAAGCTTTAAGGGTGAGAATAAAGGCTGGAGAGGTGGCTCAGAGGCTAAGGGCATGCATTGCTCATGCAGAGGACCTGGGTTCGATTCCTAGCACTCAGCTCAGATTCCTTACAACTATCTGTAATCCAGCTCCAGGGGATCCAGGGCCCTCTTCCTGCCTCTGTGGGCACCTGTACACATGTAGCATTCACTCACATAGGCAAACATATACATATAAATAAAAAGAATACAAATACATCTTTTTCTTTAAGTGAGAAAAACAGAGGGAGAGAGAAAGACAGCTGCCACGAGAAGATGATGGGGAAAGCCAGAGGCACTTCGTACTGGTTGGTTCTGTCTCAACTTGACACAAACTAGAGACATCAAGATGGAGGAGCCTCATTTGAGAAAATACCTCTGTGAGATCCAGCTGTAAGGTATTTTCTCAGTGAGTGGTCAATGGGAGAGGGCCTAGCCCATGGTGCTCGATGTTATCCCTGGGCTAGTGGTCCTGGGTTCTATAAGAAAGCAGGCCGAAGTTGGGCATGGTGGCACATGCCTTTGATCCCTGCACTTGGGAGGCAAAGGCAAGCAGATCTCTGTGAGTTCAAGGCCAGTCTGGTCTACAAAGTGAGTTCCAGGACAGCCAGGGCTACACAGAGAAACCCTGCCTCAAAAAAAAAAAAAAAAAAAAAAAAAAAAAAAAAAAAAGCAAAGCAGGTTGAACAAGTCATGGGGAGCAAGCCAGTAAGCAGCACCCCTCCATGACCTCTGCATCAACTCCTGCCTCCAGGTTCCTGCCCTGCTTGAGTTCCTGTCCTTGACTTCCTTCAGTGATGGGCAGCAATGGAGAAGTGTAAGCCAAATAAACCCTTTCCTCCCCAGCTTGCTTCTTGGTCACAGTGTTTTGCAATAGCAACCCTGAGGAGGACACACCTTCTCAGAACAGCCTCAGAGCAATCCCAGGGACAAAGACGTGTCAGACTTTCGTAAGTTTTGGGGCTGGCAGGAAGCCTCACATCATGTCCTTTTTGTTTGTTTTTCAAGACAGGGTTTTTCTGTGTATTCTTGGCTGTCCTGGAACTTGCTCTGTAGACCAGGCTGGTCTTGAATACAGAGATCTGCTTGCATCTGCCTCCTGTGTGCTGGGATTAAAAGCATGTGCCACCACTGCCCTGGTCATATTAAGTCATTTAATCAACGTAGCCTAGGACATAACAAAGATCATGGAAGAGTCAGGTACCAAGTTATAGCCCAGATTACTTCTTAACTATGTTCCAGAGAGCGGCCAGGGTGTGTGGCCCGATCCATTCAGGCGGCAGGATCCAGGCTAAATAGGGCAGGCTGGTGTTGAACACTCCCTGACTCAGGTGTGCTGACAGCCCAAACCTGGCCCCTGAATCCTCCCCCACAGCCACGCTGCCAATGGCTGAGTTATGAGGATGTGAGGAAGTGTGGGTTCCACTCTGGTGGGACCAGAACCACAGTGGTGGGGGGCTCAGTGGTTTCATTTACAGGGGTATTTCACTTACAGCCTGAGGTATAGGTCATTCTAGACCAGGGGTTCTCAACCTTCCTATTGCCACAAACCTTGAATACCTTTCCTCATGTTGTGGTGACCCCCAATCATAAAATTATTTTTGTTGCTACTTCATAACTGTAATTTTGCTACTGTTATGAATCATAATGCAAATTATGTGATATGCGACTCCTGTGGGGGTCAAGACCCACAGGTTGAGAACCACTGGTTTAGACTTCCATCCTGTAAATTTGGGGGCCTTCAAACATGTTAGAAGAGGTCCAGGAATGCTGAGTGTATGGTGCTGACAGCTTCTAGTTCCAGTTCTCAGGAGGCAGAGGCAGTCGGCTGGGAAGTTCAAGGCCGTCCTCGGCTACACAGTAAGTGAATTGGAGGTCAGAACGGGCCACAAGGAACTGAGAGGAAAAAAGCAAGCAAGCAAGCAAGCAAGCAAGCAAGCAAGCAAGCAAGCACCAAGCAGAGGTTCAGGGATGAGGCTGTGGCCACTGGGCTTGTCCACAGGCTTCTGCAGTGACTCCCAGGGTGAATGGGTCTCTTTAGAGGGAGGGTATTTGGGAGGTAGCAAGCGGCAGTCAGTCACGGGGCTTTGCCCTTACCTAACAGTAAGTACGGAGAAGCAGCAGGCCATTTGGTCCCGTTTCATAGAATTCTATTGCTGCCATAAATACTCCGACAAAAAAGCAACTTATGGGAGAAAGGGCTTATTTCAGTCTGGGATTCCATGTTGTGGTCCGCCATCATACAGGAATTTTGAGTAGCTTAGTCACATCACAGCGGCGAGCAGAGAGAAAGAAGGCACACATGCCTGTGCTCGGTGGTCGGCTGGATAGCTCCACTGTCACACAGGGCAGGGTCCCTTGGCTGAGGAACAGGGCCACATGGTCAGCCCTCTGGGTAGAATTTCCCACAGAGGGGAGCTTGGAAGAGAGCGCTCACTCCGGGAAGCCCTGCTCTGTGGGCCAGTGGCAGATCCTAGAATAAGGAAAGAGCAGCAAGCCAGAAAGCTGACAAGGAGGGCCAGTGAGATCGCTCAGCAGGATCCTGTTGCCATGCCTGACCTCGGAGTTAGAGCTGCACATGCGTATCATGGTGTGATGCCCCCCACATACATGCTGACATGCACACACAATGAATAAATTTAAAAAGCCAGGTGTGGTGGTACTCACCTTTGGTCCCAGCACTTGGGAGGCAGGAGAATCTCTGAGTTCAATGCCAGCCTGGTCTACAGAGTGAGTTCCAGGACAGCCAGGGCTACACGGAGAAACCCTGCCTTGACAAACCATTGCTGCTTGACAAAGTTCCAGCATTTTGACATTGCAGACCACACTTCTCCAGCACCTTTTAACTTTCATTTTTAATGCTTCTCACTATTTATGCCGTTCCCTGTGGGAAATTTTGTGCGGGCTTTGGTAAAGGATGAAAATGTGTACAATGGTAGCCTCTCTAATTCTTTGGAAAAAATCCCTGCTTTCTCAGAACCAGGAATTCCATTGTGCCTAATTACACCAGGAACAGGAAAGTTAGAGATTTATTAGACGCACCTGATCCCAAGGATGAACTGCCTATAATTCAGATCCAGAGCCTGAGGCCATTAAGGGCAAGAGTTCGGTTAATAAATACAGAGAAATCAGAATGGCACACCCCAGATCCCATGCCTCCTCTCCTCCCGTTTAACCCTATGAGCAACTGTGGAGTATCAGAGGGTATTCCTTTTTTCAATTAAACGCTGCTGGCAACCATCTTGATTCACCCTCAGATCCTGTCCATCCCCTCCCCACTCCCCCAACTCCACACATCCTCTTTGGAACCTGAAACCCCACCGAAGGAGGTCTTTGGCACAAAAAATTAAAAAAAAAAAAAAAAAAAAAAAAAAAAGATCCACTCCTTACAGCCCAGGCAGGATGGCCAGAAGAGGCAAGCCAGGCCTGGTGGAGCGGCTCTCTTTTCGGGGGCAGTGATTACCTCGTGGGCGTTTCAGCTGAGAACAGCACCCTGCTAAGAGTCTGTACAAGTTCTCCTTGCTCCTCTCCATCTGATGGGAGAAGCAGGCAGCATTCATGAAGGAAGTCAGGGAGCTGGACTTTCACTTACAGTATCTGGTGGGACAGCATTGTGTGTGTGTGTGTGTGTGTGTGTGTGTGTGTGTGTGTGTGTGTGTGTGTGTGTTTAGGAAGAAATGAAAATATATCCCCTTTCCACGGAGGGGCTAAGACCCTGCTTGTTTCTAAGTCTGGGCTCCTTGGTACTAAGGAGTACTTGTGTACGTGTGTGCACGTGCAACTAAGTGTGTCTGTATGATGGAAGGGAGAGGTGGACTCTTCTGACAGTCTTACCCCCCAAGAACTTTGAGAGAGGAGTGAGTCAGGGTTCTGTGTGGCTCAGCCCCACCGAAGGAAGAGCCTGCAGGGAAATGCAAGCCAGAATATGTTAACAAAGGGAATTTAATGCAGGGCATTGGCTTCCCTGGAAACTGACAAGCTGAGAAGCCAACAGGGGAGGGGCAGTGAGACAGACTCAAGGAACCACTGGAAGCCATCAGTACCTGTGGGCAAGAAAGATAAGAGAGGAGGCGACGGTTGTCAGCCCCACTGGGGCGCTGACAAGCAAGGGTTGGCGGTAAGAAGTGGACATAATGGCCATCAGAGGCGCTTCCCAGGAGGGAGCGAGGCTAAGCATGGCTCCGGCTTATTTTCCCTCCCATCCTCCAGTCCCCGACCAGTGCTTCTTGTAGGACCAAGCCAGCAGGCCAGGAGGCTGGTACCTGCAGCCTTCGGGGACAGCCTCTGGCTTCAGTCTAGGAGGGGACCTGCAGGGGAAGGGGCCTGAGATCTGCACACAGAGAAACTGGAGGAGAAGCTGACAGGGAGAAGGAGACCAGGTCAGGTCTTAAGGCTGGGGCTCTGGGGACTGCAGCGAGTTTCCGGTGGGATGTTCCTAAGATGTGGTAGCCTCAGTGCCTGAGATCAGAAAAACACCCAGTCTCAGGTCCCAAGTGCCTTGTTGGGATTTTCTGTTCTCCGGCAGGGAATAATCACCCCGCTTTGCAAAGTCCTTACACACTAGAAACATGTGGTCTTCTAGGGAACTTAAACTGTAACAGAACCGCTGGGTTCTGGTGGATCAGGGAGATGGGGGGAGATTGGGAGGTGGGAAGGAAGATCACGAGTTCAAGGTCACCCTTGACTACATAGTGAGTTCAAGGCCACCTTGGGCTACATGAGACCCTGTCTCAAAAATTGTGATATAGAGAGATATGATAGCCAGATATGCAGGGTCTTGAGATTTAAAAGAGAATTAACAAGGCTTGGACATTGTGGTAGTTTGAATGTAATTGCCCCCCAAAATCTTATAGGGAGTGGCACTATTAGAAGGTGTGGTTTCTTGGAGTTGGTATGGCCTTGATGAAGGAAGTGTGTCACTGTGGGGACAGGCTTTGAAGTTACCTATGCTCAGGATACAGCCCAGTGTCTCAGTTGATTTCTGTTGCCTGCAAGATGTAGGACTCTCAGCTACTTCTCCAGTACCACATCTGCCTGCACACTGCCATGCTCCCCATTATGATGATAATGGACTGAACCTCTGAAACTGTAAATTAGCCACCCCAATTAAATGTTTTCTTTATAAGAGTTGCTGTGGTCATGGTGTCTTTTCACAGCAACAGAAACCCAAACAAGACAGACATCAACTGGTGGTGACCAGGGGACACAGATTCTGTATCATGGGAAGAAGAAATAGTCATGATCCCTGGTATCCAAGGGTAAGACTATTGACCATACACCATGAAAGTACTCTCTCTCTCTCTCTCTCTCTCTCTCTCTCTCTCTCTCTCTCTCTCTCTCTCTGTGAGTGCAGGTGCCTATGGAGGCCAGAGGCATCAGATCTCCTTCAACCAGAGTTACAGGCAGTTGTGATCTGTCTGACATGGGAGCTTGAAGTTGAACTTGGATTCTCTGGAAGAACAGTACATGCTTTTAACCAATGAGCCATCTCTCCAGCTGTGAAGGCTATTCTTGGTTGTTAACTTGACTATATCTGGAATTAACTAAAACCCAAATGACTGTGAGGGATTTTTCTTTAATTAAATTTTTTGAAGTGGGAAGACCCAATTCTAATCTGGGTGTCTTTTGCTGGCAGCCTACATAAAGGACATGGAAGAAGTTCTCTCTCTCTCTCTCTCTCTCTCTCTCTCTCTCTCTCTCTCTGCTTTCTTTCACTCTCACTAGCAAAGTCCATTCCTTCACTGGCATTAGAGCCTACTTTTTCGGTTTTCTGGTATATAGCAAAGACCAGTTGAGACATCCAGTCCTGTGGACTGAATGACTACTGGATTCTTGGACCTTTTGTTCACAGGCAGCCATTGCTGGATTACCTAGACCACAGCCTGTGCGCTGACCCTGAGGAAACACTTCCCAAAAGATTTCGTCTCAATGATGCTGGTCACTTCTTAATCACAGCTGATTCTTCAGCCCCAGCTGACCAACATCCATCATCCCAGAAAAGCAAAGGTTTCTCTTTAGTGTGTTGGGTATCTTGTTAATCACAGCTGATTTTTCAGCCCTAACTAACCAGAACCACAGATTCTTAACTCAAAAGGCCAAGTAAAGTCTTTGCTTCCCTCTGAAATGTCACAAGCCCGGTCTCCACCATCTGCACTATCCCTACACAACACCCACTGAGCTCTCAACACTCAATGACTTTTCTAGCCCAAAGTTCCTAAGTCCTTACACAACTCTTCCCAAACACGGTCAGGTCTGTCACACTAATACCTCCCTATGCTGGTACCAATTTCCGTCTTAGTTAGGGTTTCCATTGCTGCAGTGAAACACCATGACCAAAAGCAAATTGGGGAGGAAAGGGTTTATTTGACTTACACTTCCACACTGTAGTCCCTCACTGAAGGAAGTCAGGTCGGGTAGGAACCTGGAGGCAGGAGCAGATGCAGAAGTCATGGAAGGATGCTGCCTTGCTCCCCATTGCTTGCTCAGCTTGCTTTAAAAAAAAAAAAAAATCCAGAACCATCTGCCCAGGGATAGCACCACCCACAATGAGCCAGGCCCTCACACACTAATCATTAATTAAGAAAATGCCTACAGGCTTGCCTACAGCCCAATTGTATGGTGGCATTTTTTCAACTGAGGCTCCCTCTTCTCCAATGACTCTACCTTGTGTCAAGTGGACATAAGACTAGCCAGCACAACTGACCCCTTGTCAACCTGCCACATAAACACATTACTGTTAGGCCACAACCTTCCCTTTCTTATCATTCCCAAGATCTCACATTAAAAACATAAATAACTTTAAAAGTCTCCCAGTTTTCAAATTCAAACACATTAAAAGTTCAGTCCTTTTTAAAATATCCAGTCTCTTTAAAAATCCAAAATCTTTTCAGATTCGAAGCCTCTCAACTATAGACTCCTGTAAAAGAAAAAAGAAATGCTTTCTTACTTCAAGAGGGAAGAACCAGGGCACAGTCACAATGAAATCAAAGCAAAACCAAACTCCAACTGTGTAAATAACTCAGTAGCTAATGTCTGGGATCCACTTACCATCTTCAGGGATCCTCCAAAGGGCTTGGGTCACTTCTCAGGCTCTTCTCTCTGGTGCTGCACACACAAAGCACCTCCTCAGTCTGGCTCCACTCCCTATCTGTTGCTGTCCTTGGTGGTTGTTCCAATGACACTGGCGTATCCAAAATACTGGCGTCTTCCGCTGCAAATGTAATGCACCTTCTCCAGTAGCCTCTCCTGGGCTCTCTTCAAGGACTCGAGCCCTGCCACACAGTGCCAAGCCTCAGCTGCTTCCCCTGACCCCTTTATGCCTTCAAAACCAGTACCACCTGGGAGACTCTTACACCACCAAGTGCGGCTGCCAACAGGAAGGACAACCTTGGCTGCCTCTGGAACACAGCTCCCGTATGCTGTTCCTTGTGATTCAAAGTATAATTCCCAATGGGAAAATATGGATGCATTCCAGGAACACAAAACCAATATTTCCAAAATCATTCGAGTCGTTCAATTTGTTTACATATTTTTTAAAAATGTGGATTCTGGGGCTTGAACTAAGGTCCTCTGTGGGGTTGGACTCAGCTTCTCATGATTGCAGCTACCTCACCAACTGAGCCGTCGCCCCAGCCACACACCAGGGCAACTTTCTGAGGGAACCCCTGTTGCAAAACACTCTGGTTCAGAGTTATATCAGGGAGAGGCACAGAGAGGGCAGGCTCAGAGGGAGCCAATGGGCCGTGGAGCTGCCTTGTGCCTTTTTTCCAGGCTGCCATAGTTTCAGATCAGGGTGTAGTGGAGAGCTCAGTGGAGTCCTATTCAAGGAAGAAGCCCGTGGTTTGTCCTGGGCATTTCGGGGCCTGGTCTGTGATAGTGAGGTCCTGCTGGTATTGGGAGCCCAAGGACAAAGGTCACAGCTGGTCAAATGCCTGCCTTCAGACTGCTCTCGAGAGTGCTCCCAGATCCTGGGATAACTTTCCTCATGTTCCTTGGTCACGGTCATTCCAGAGGCCAGAACCCATTCTTCCAGAAGCCATAAGCCTCAGCTTCCTGACTGGAGGCTCTAAAGGATGCCATACACTTGCCCTGACCCTCTCCATTCCCTGCCCAGGTTCTGTGCTCACTGCTGGTCTGGTCTGCCATTCCTGGGAAAGAGGAATTATGGCCGTTCTCAGGGGAGCCTAGCTTCCTCCTGACTATGAGCAAGCAAAAATCTAAGGCAACGTTGTAGGCTACAAGCCTTGATTGAGCCCAAGACACAGCCCTCAACCCACCATACCCATTGTACAGATGGGAAAAACCCTAGGGTCAGAGAGACAATGCAATTTATAGTCATCCACAGACCTGAGAATAACTCTGGCCATGGGCTTGGCCCTGGGGGGAGCTGAGTCTCATCATGTTTATGACAGTCGTGATGAGGTCCTCATTCCTGTACCCCATCAGCACTCAGGCTCCCTCATCCTCAGATCTGTGTTTGACTGGTCCTGGCTGCACACCTCACACTACCCGTCATTTTCCACCCTGCTTCTAACCACTCAGTCTGGGATAGGGGCTCCCTTACGCCAAGAACCGGGTGGTCCCTTTCTTCCCAAGACCTAAGAGTCTACATAAAACACCTGAGAGGTGAATTGAAGGGAGATGATCGTTTTGCATTACTGTGCCTTGCATTTGAAGGAGATTTTTGGTGACTCCTGAAACAGAGAGAGCATCCTGGGTCCTAATCTGATGCCTTTCTCTGGGAGGTGATGAAACCGCTCCTCTCTCCCCTTCCGAGCTGGTCTCTTGGTGCTCTCCTTTGGTGGCCAGCAGGTGGTGCTGTGGCCCCAGATTTGCGGGCCTCAGCACAGGTCTGCTCTCGCTTGCTGCCTGGTCTGCAGTCTGGGCTGGGTCCTGTAACTGTCGCCAGTTGATGACCCTCTTCCTGTTATCTAGCGGGGAGGGATATTACTGAAGGCCCAAGTTCACAGTGTGCCCCTTGTCTCAGCTCCTCGATGTCCTGAGAAACCACTCAGTGAGCTGCCTGGGCTGTTTTCTGTGGCCTGGGCACTTCCGTCCCCAACTGTTTCTATGTATTGTGCTCATCGGTGGACACAGCAGTCAGATTCCCCTGTCTATCACACAACCATATATGAAATAGGGACCCACGGCATGAGACGGTATGCCAAAGTCAGGGTAAAATCTTGTGAGTCTGGGACAAGTGTACACCTAGCTCTGTTTTCACTCCCTGCCTGGGCCATAGCCACATCCTAGACAGATTGCTGCTCTCAGACCAGAGGTCTTAAGGCTAGGACCCTCTTCCCCTCTTCCCACCTATTTTTAGCGTTAGGGTACATTGTCCACCTGTGTCAGAAATGACCGTCCCAGATGGGGCCGGCCTCCTGCAAGGGAGGGTCAGGATGAGGGACTAAACCAGGACCCACCCATGCCCACCCCCACCCCCCGAGGCTGGAGCCTGTCTGGGCCTCTGCTTCCCACCCTGCCTCTTCCTTGCTCTGCTTTCCCCGAGCCCCACCATCGTCTTCCTGCTTCTCCGTGCCTGCCCCCCCCCCCCCCCCCCCGCCAACTCCACCCCTACGCCCCTTTTACTATGCCTGTCTCCGCCGCTCCGTCAGCCTGTCTTCCTCTCTTTCACGTCCCTGTCTCTCTTCAACAGAATCAGAGTTAAGTGACAAAAGAAGAATGATCCCCTCCTGCCAGGGTTATTAAAATCATGTTCTGCAATTGAGCGGCCAGAAGAGCTCTGGCTAATGACGGATGATGAGGCCTCAGCGTCCCCGCCGCGGGAGTGAGGCTACAAGCGGCTGCGGGATTACCACCAATTACTCTGCTTTCCCCTCCAGACCATCCTTCTCCTGGTCCTGGCAGATAAAGTCTAACCCTTGGCAGGGAGGCTGGAGCTGGAGTATGGGGAAGGGCAGAGCTGCTGTGCGGTCCCGAGGGCCCAGGCACCCCTCCTATCTGTTATCTTGTTTAATTAGGGCTTTTGTCTCCACACAACAACCCTAGAGGCAGGCAATGCTGGGTTCTGAGCTCCAGAGGGCTCGGGGCTCAGAAGAGGTTAGGTAAGCTGCCCAAGGTCACATAGTCAGGAAGTGACACCACTGCTACTCGGACCCCAGACGCCAACATCCTTTTACTTATTGGGCAAAAACTTTCCCTCCATGCAAGGGAACATTAGGAAGGATTTTTGTTCTCTGGAAAATGACAATCATGTTTTACAGGATGTTGTATATGTGTGTGCTTGCGTTTTCTGGCATGTTTGAATGCGTGTGTTGCCATGGGTGTGGAAGCCAGAGGTGAATCTTGGGTGTCATTCCATAGGTGCTGTTCACCTTGTCTTTTGAGGGTCTCTGGAATCTGGGACTAATTGATTAGGTTAGACTGGTGGCCAGTGATGTCCAAAGATTTGCCTGTCTTCTTAAAAAAAAAAACCATTACATTTATTTGTGTGTGTGTGTGTGTGTGTGTGTGTGTGCGCAACACGACACACATAGAGGTCAGAGGCCAGCTTGTGGTACTCTTCCTCCGCTGTGTGGGTCTGGGAGATTGAACTCGGATCACCAGGCTTGGCGGTAGGAGCCTTTACTCTTGAAACCATCTCTCCGGCCCCATTCACCTGTCTTTCGGCTTCGCTCTGCAGTGGGATTATAAACGTGTGCCACTGTGTCTGGCCGGCTGCTTTAGATGGGTCTGGGAATCGTGCCCCAAGGACAAGCACTTGGTTGACAGAGCTGTCTCTCCAGCTCCTCTAGAAGGCTTTAATCTTCAGGGTACCCATGACAGCAAGCAACTACAAGGGCTGGGGATACACTCAGTGGTTCAGGGCACAAGCTGCTCTTAGCGAGGATCCGAGTTTGGTTCCCGACACCCACACCAGGCAGCTCTCAACTGCATCTCTAACTGGCTCCAGGAGAATCCAAAACCACTTGCTCTCTTGGGTACTGCACTCACAGGCACAAACCCACCCTCAGACACACATGCACATAATTAAATTTTTTTAAAAAAAGTAAGCAACTGCATTACAGGCAAGTGGAGTTGAGTCAGACATTTGGAAGTACTTCCCAGAGGAGTGGGTTCTAAAAGAGGGTGCTGAGAACCTGTGTTCCCTTTCTTCCAGGGTCTTCTGAAATCCAAGTGGTCCCCTGGAAGTCTTCCTAAGGCAGATCGGGTTCTGGTGCTGGAATCTGAGTGTCCTGGGTGTGTCTGTGGGGTCAAGGAGGCTTGCTGAGGTTGGCTCTACCAAAGCAATCACGAGGCTCTTTGGCTAGCCCAGGGCTGAGGCTAGAAGGAGGAGCCCAGCCCTTTGGGTTAGAAGTGCTGCTTCTCGTGGGTGGGGTCACACCCACTAGGCCTTCCCACCTGCAGCTCTGTTCTGGCTTAACTCTCATCCACCCTGTGGAGTGAGTCTCCCCATTTTCCACACGAGCCCTCCAAGAGGGGAGTGTGTCTGTCAAGGTCACATTGGAAGGTAAGACCCTGTGCCTTGGCTTTGACCAGGCTCCTCCCATGCCACCAGGCTGTGAGGAAGCCACAGGGGGCTTCAGTGTCCTGTGCTCCCATCCCCCCACCCAGCTTCAACTACAGCTACCCACCCTGGAGCTGGGGCCCACACTGGCACTGTTCAGGACGAATGAGTATCGCTTTCCCATCTGGATTCTATTATTTTTCAGTTTATACTGGTCAAACAGCACAAGATGAACGTCTGGAGGAAAAAAAAATATAATCTTTGAGAAAATTGAAAATATATATCATTGTTTGGGGCTGGGGGCCCAGGGTCTCAGGAGAGTAGCTTTCCCTGCTTCAACCCCAGCTTGGTGCCTGGCCAGCCCTCCCTGGCACACAGTTGGCTGCCTGCAAGATTGCGGGCCCCCAGGCACACTCAGGGGTCCTCCCTCTCAGCCTTGGGTCTCTGCTCAAGAACTGATCTCCAGAACAGGTGTATGTCCCCGAAAGACGGGGTGGTGCTAGGAGGGGGAGGCGGATCTACTTCTTTCCTAGGGGACAGCTTTCCTAGATGTATCCAGGACCTCCAGGTTTTCCCCCAGAAGAAGCAGTACCCACCTTGGTGGTAACAGCCGAGGGGCGGGGGGGCTTCATCGTGTCAGAACTCTTCTATGCGTTCCACGCTCCACCTCCCTTATCTTCAAGCCAACAGGTTATCAAGGCACCAGCACCCGCATCTTCAGGATGAGAAACCGGTCCCAGAGAGCTGAAGGCACACATCCAGGTTCACAGAGTAGGGGGCTGGGAACACCCAGATCTACAGCTGAATTTCAGGGCTCATCCGTCAAGCCCGGCTTTGTCAAGTTTTCCTTCACAAAAAGAGGAGGGAGCCAGGGAGGGAGGGGAGAGAGAATATGCACATGGGGGGAGGATGGGAATGATTCTAATAGTGTCCCTGTTTGGGGCTGGGAGGAGTACACAGATGGTGTGTCCTATAAACCATTGTGATTGTTCATTCACCCATCAGCCACATCTATCCTCTCACATCTACCTACCTACTTATCTACCTACCAACTGATCTGTCTGTCTGTCATCTACCTACCTGTCTGTCTGTCTGCCTGCCTATCTATCTATCTATCTATCTATCTATCTATCTATCTATCTATCTATCTATCTGTCTATCTATCACCTACCTACCTACCTATCCATCTCTCTACCTATCATCTATTTATCACCTATTTTTTTTCTTTAAGCCCATCTATCAATCACCTGTCTGCCCAGCTGTCTGTCTATGTCTGTCATTGCTCCTCTGTTTTAAAGCACGTAATCACGGGGATGTGGGGCTGCTTCCATGCACGTCTGTAAACATGCTGATCATGTCTGAATGTGTATGACATGTGTCAGTATAGATGTGTATGTCCAGACCCGAATCACCAGAGACCCTCCCCCCACCCCCACAAAAGCTACACGAAGGAGAGCAGGGAGAGGCCCAGGGCCTTGGTTCCCCATAGAGCCCCAGCAGAGAGTTAATTAAACCCCTTTCCCAACAAGTGTGGTAATTAGTGCTAATGGTTCAGCCTCAGCTCGGCAGCTGAAGAGGCTCCTGCTGGTGCGTGCGTGCGTGCATGTGTGTGTGTGTGTGTGTGTGTGTGTGTGTGGTAGGGGATAGGTGGGACCCTATTCTTCTCAACATACCTCTTGATCTTTAGGGGCCCCAAGAGGCTGGGACAGTGGGTCTCCATCATCCTGGCTTGATGACTCAGGCTCTGTAAGTGTATGTAATCTGGCCTTGCTGTTGAGTGTGTGTGTGTGTGTGTGTGTGTGTGTGTGTGTGTGTGTGTGTGTGCCTGTGTGAATGCGGAACACTGTGCACTTTGCTTTACTTATAAATGACAAGTATGTAACAGTAATATGGCCTGGAGTTAGCAATATGATGACCCCAAAACATGGGTCACAGGTTTGTGTGCCGTGACGTGTGCACGGTTATGTGTTTCTGGGTGTCCTCCACGTGTGCTGAGGTGTGCCTGAATGTGGGTTCTTGGGTGTGTATGCCTGTGTGTGAAACAAAAGGCAAGGAGCGGCAGGGCAGCTGACTTCCGGGGCCTGACTGACACCCCTTGCAAATAAATGTGACAATGAAATATAGTCCTGGAATTGCTGTGGATGCTCCATCAAGCAGGCGACACGGAATAGGTGAAGTTGTAAAATGTTCCCTGGGGAGCAGCTGTGCTGAGTGACAGCTGGTGCTCTGCCTGGCACTCCCTGGCGAGGCCCTGGGGCTGAGGATGCTCATCCCGGGAGACTCAGGAGCCCTTCTATAGCCCATTTGATGGGTGAAGGGCAGAGATGACTAGTCCATCCCGCTCCCTGCAGGGTTGTCTTACTTACCGTCTTCAGAATGACAAGTCCCCAGCCTCCGCTCCATACATCCAGCCTGGGCCTCCTAATGTCAGGGCCTGACTCCCTCAGACGAGGCTTCCTGAGGAGAGGGGTCACGACCCTCTTTAGCTGCAGTTCCAGAGGACACAGCTGTACCTCCCTCTCCGAACGGGCTCGTGTGGGCATGGATGTTTCCTCTGAGATTGGGGTCCCCTCAGAAGAGTGTCAGATGTTCCCTGGAGCTCAGGCATGCCCGAGTGCCTTCCATCTCAATGACCCAGCATATGGGTATGCCTGTGGACTCATGAATTCTTCTCTGGTTGTGCATCTATTAATGTGCGTGCCGAGTTTGGAGGCTGTACAGCCGAGAACACCTGAGCTAAGGTCTTGGGGACTTGGTTCCAATCTAGCAGTGACCTCAGTCATGTATGATAGCTTCCACAAAGCCAGACTGCTGTTGATGCTCTCATGGGCCTGCCTGAACAGGAAGGGAATACCGTTTATTTAACACCACTTTGCCTCTGCTAACCCATTAGCCCAAAGAGGCTTACCGTATCAGTTCCTTCCCCTGTAGATCAGGCTGCTGCGGCCATGGCAGAGTATGTGCTGTGGACAGAGAGACAGAATGGACTAATATAGCCTGGTCCACGGTGAGGCCATGAGGTGGTCCGGCATCTTAAAAGCTGCTTGGGGCCACCTTGGTTTATTGGTTTCATCTCCTTACTTTTCTTTTTTTTCTACCCAGAGGTGGGTGTGGGGGTTGTGAAGTGTGTGTGGGGGGAGGCTGGTCTTCAAAGCCCGCAGCAGATGGCTGGGATGGGAACCCTCCGTCTGGGTTCGCCCAATCCTCTGGATACACTTCTGGGGCTCTCACTGCTCCTCCTGGGACTGCCCTGAATCTTTCTGGGTGCTAGAAGTCATGTGTAGAGGACGTACACACAGGAGAAAGGCCTTGTCATCTGTTGTGTGTCCCCAACTGAGCACAAAGCCCAGTCCTTCAGCAATGGGCCAAGAAGTGCCTCAGTGGAGCTTGGAAGACTATGAACCCGTGGGTGGTTCTTAGTGACGTCCAGGAACCTGCACATGGAAGCTCTTCTGAGAACACGTTACAATCCCAGGATCCGTCGGTCCACAGCTGGGGCTTCTAGCATTGTGTGTCACTGCAGAGATGAGCATGGCGTCTGCTCTGCAGGCAGATTGTTCTGCGCCTCTGTGGATGGGGATGCAGGTCAGCAAGACCTGGATGAGCCCCACTCAAGAGAGAGGTTTTCCCTTGTCTTTCTAAGCCCTGGGGCATGTGTAGGGGGGGCAGGTAACTTCTGCTATCCTCTACCAGACTTGGAGCTCAGCATGACGGCCTGGCCTTGCAGGGAGACGTGTCCTTATGCCTTTGGTCTCCTTCCTGAAGACTCCTTAGCTTGTCCTGGAATCTTCCAAGTGGGCCACCAGTTGACCCTTGGGAGTCTTGAGGCCAACTTGAAAATTTCCAACCTCTTGATAGAGCCTATGAGCCCCAACTGTTTCACCTTTCACAGATATATTCTTGTTTACAGATGAGGTATAAAAATTATCTCCTGTCTAGAGGCTCCAACTTAACAAAAGCGCACATTCAGGCCAATTTAATCAGAACAAAGGGAAGATGTCACGCTGACGTCTGATCATCGGATTGTTCAAAATCGTTCCTGCTGGAAAGCAGCTGCCCACGCCCAGGTCACTGGTAATTTCATTTTTGTATCAGGCCATTGTATGGTGAATAATTATATACCTCAACGGCAGGCATGATAACTGGAATGAAGGTGCAGGCGTGGTGCTCAGGGCCAGAGCACAGGCTTTTGTTCTTTCTGATAGAGAGGAGACCTCGGGTCAGTTACTTTGCTGCTCTGCATCTCAGTTTCCATGACTCTATGGTAAGAAAGACACCTGTTTTGCAGAGTTTTCATGAGTAGGAAGTCACAGTATGCATGAAAGCTCATTGTTTCCTAAAAAGTAGTTGGTATATTGTTACTTTCAGGCGTCTGTGGTGTGCATGACAGACATCTGGACATGTATATTATGGATATGTGCATATGTGTGTGCATACCACACATGCCTGTGTACATGCAATGGATGCCAGTGTGTGACTGACAACTGTAAGTGATGAACACCTCAATATCTGTGTGTTTGTGATGAATGTCTATGTGTATATGTATAATGGACACATGTGTGACATATGATGTGTATGGATGCCCGTGTGTGTGTGTGTGTGTGTGTGTGTGTGTGTGTGTGTGTGTGTGTATGTGGTATGTGTGTGTGAATGTATGTGTGTGTATATGTGTGTGTGTGATGGACAACTACCATAAATATTTATGTGGTGGACAGTCATGATTGTGTATGAAGGATTCTATATGTGTCATTGTCAAATGACAAAATCACAAGAAAGCTAATTGAGTCTCCTTTTTGTTGATATGGGAATTGAATCCAGGCCCTGTGCCTACGCAAGCACTCTCTCTTTGAGCTACATCTCCAGCTTTCTTTTATCATAAACATTTTTTATTTATTTATTTATTTTATTTTTTTATTTTTTTTTGGTTTTTTCGAGACAGGGTTTCTCTGTGTAGCTTTGTGCCTTTCCTGGATCTCACTCTGTAGACCAGGCTGGCCTCGAACTCTCAAAGATCCACCTGCCTCTGCCTCCCGAGTGCTGGGATTAAAGGCGTGCGCCACCACCGCCCGGCTTATCATAAACATTTTTTAAAGACAGGGTTTCTATAACTTACCCAGACTGGCCTTGAACTTATGACTCTTGTATTAGCCACTCTACTGTATGAGATTATGAGCCTGAAAACACTGGACATGGCTCATGGCTCTTGCTGTAAGATCTTCCTGACTACTATTTTCCATTCAGAACCAGGCAGCCCTCGTTTGGTAGGGCTGAGTGGGCGTTCCACATAGAGAAGGCCCACAGAGGCAGGAACACAAATACCAGGCTGTTCACTTTCAAGTGCCCTGTCTCATAAAGACTAAAGCAGGGCCTCCTAGTCGGGTGACACCACACTTGTAGGCCCGTTTGGAGATTTGTCTGGTGTCTCCCACCCTCCTGGTGGCTGAAACATTAGCACAAGGCACTCCATTTTGATTTGGTTTATTGGGTCTAGTCTAGGAGCTCATCCCAAACTGGCAGCTTCCTACGAATTTTACTTGGTAATTACAGAGTGCAGGGAGCCAGCGCTGGCCAGGCTCTCTGAGCCTGGATTCTATTGTTGTGTATGCGACAAAGAACCGACTTTTTTTTTTTTTTTTTTTTTTTTAACCTACTTTCTCATTTGTGAAATTGGGATATTTAATGAGCGTCCTACTATGTGCCAGGCTAACAAAGATGCTCTCATCCTGGGCACCTACAGGGTTCTTGTTAGACTCACAGGTGGTACCCTCATGCTTTGCACCCTGAGATGCTCTGGTCACACAGGAGGAGAGGCCACTGAGGATGTCTGTGTGCACAGTATCTTTCTCTGTTTCACAGCTGGGATGGAGGGGACACACTCCTGTAGACAGACAGTTTCACTCACACCACTGAGTGTGGACATGCACCCACACATAGCCACATCTCTGTTGTCATGTGTCACACATGTGACTCCAGCCAGCCCATGCTCGCCGACATGTCCCCATGTGGGTGTGAACGTGCCCACGTGTGCACTTGTGCCTTCTGGCACGGGCCCCGCTCCATCCCCACACATCAAAGTATGTGTTTGTATCCTTCTACTCATGGGCTGCTCATCCTCAACAGAGCGGAGAGCTCTTCCTGGCTGCTGGCCTGAGCTGCGGGTTTATTTTTCTGCACTCCCTCCCTCCCCCCTTCTGCCCTCCCCCGCTTCGGACCCCGCACCTCCACAACAAACCTGCTCCTATCTCTAAATAGCTTCTCTTGGACCACGAAGTCACCGAGAATGATTTTGTTTCGGTCACAGGTTGGGGCCCCCGCCCAGCCCTTTCTTCAGCCTATACACACAAACACAGAAAGGAAATGTTAATGGTATTGTTTTTCTTCATTGGAAAATGTAATACCTGCCCATTCAAAACTTCAGGTAACACAAGAAAATGGGAAAAAAGTAAAACCATCACCGCAGCAAGCAGAGCCAACCAGCGCAAGCATCCACTAATTTAATTTTTGAATAGGCAAAATACATTCATAGGATTCAAAATTAAAAAATTATAAAGAGGTATTATTCAGGGAAAAATTTCCCTCCTGCATCTCAGGCTTTTAGTTGTCCTGCCCCTCCCTGCAAAAAAAAAAGTCATTAATTCCCCATGTATTTATCTGCAGATATTCTGTGTTTTATAGAGTTATTTTAAGCTATTGCCAGGTTGGGGGCTGGGGAGACGGCTCGGTGGTTAAGAGTGTGTGCTGACGACTCCTCCAGAGGACCCGAGTTTGGTTCTCCGTCCCCATGTCAGGTGGCTCACAACCACCTGTCCCTCCAGATCCACGGGATCTGACTCCCTCTGCTGACCTCTTCATGTCCCTGTACTTACGCATGCATGTATGTGTGTGTGCGCATGCACACACACTTACACATAAATAAAAATAATAAATTAAGTGTTAAAAACAGATACCACAGGGCTATTTTGAGCATATCTCTCTCTCTCTCTCTCTCTCTCTCTCTCTCTCTCTCTCTCTCTCTCTCTCTCTCTCGCTCTCGCTCTCTCGCTCTCTCACTCTCCCTCCTCCTTTCTTTTCCTTCTCTTTTTCTTCCTGGCTGTTTGCTCAGATGCCTGTGGTAGAATTCCTTTCCTACAGTTTTTAAGTCCAGCACTTACCCTCTCCCCTTACACTTGTACTTCTTGGTCTAAATGTGTTGTTTGAGGGTCTGGGCATCACTGGACACTCTTCTGTGGATCCATGGAGCTCTATGACATCCTGTCCTCATCAAATATCTTTGTCACACCCATTTGCCACACCTTCAGTGGTGTGAACCATTTGTTTAATTGACAGCTTCCACTTGCTCCGACAGTCCTGTTCCCCACCCACATTCCACAGAAATGAAAGCACCTGGACAACTCTGTGAAGCAGGGTTCAGGGTCTCATCCGGTCAGGAAGCTGGCTGATGTGTGTGGATGCAGTGGGATAGGACAGTGTGTGTGTGTGTGTGTGTGTGTGTGTGTGTGTGTGTGTGTGTGTGTGTGTGTGTTTATTGACACAGGGTCTATGTTAGCCTAACTTTACTATGTAGACCAGGTTAGCCTCAAACTTGTGACTATCTTAGTGCCTCTGCCTCCTGAGTGCAAGTATTTCAGGAGTGTACCACCACGAAGAGCCGAGCCACTGGTTGCTCTGGTGGGGTTCCTTTCTCCTGGTAATAATAACAACAATCATGAAACAAGTGCGATTTCCTGCCAGGCACTGGGTTGAACTCGGTGATGTTGTTTACTCTATCCCGTAACCTTAGAAGGAAAGTATGGTTACCAGGATCAGTTTACATTGAGGAAAGGGGTTCAGAGAGGTCAAGTAACTTGCCTGAGGCCACACAGACGTAGGAGGCTGAGCCTGGCTTGCAGGCCAGCCTCTGAGTTGCCCTAGCTGTTGGTGGGTTTATGACAATGGAGTAATGTCAGAGTGGTACCACCGCTGGCCCTGCATCCCTGCCCCTGCATAGCCACCTTCCACTGGGCCTGGCTGGCACAGAGCCCCAGGCCTCATGGCAAAGAGTCTTCTCTTCACTGGGCTCCAAGGGCCAGCATGCCTAAGGCTACCATGCTTCTCCTTTGAGAATTTCCTTTGCACACTTTTGAGGAAAGTTTTTTTTTTTTTTAATTTAACTTTTAAATATTATTCATTGACAGTTTCACATTCACATGTATATAGTATATTTTCATCATACTCACCTTCCACACCCCTCTCTTATAATCCACCTCCTCTGGAGTTCTTCTCCTCCTAACATGACCCTCTCCTACTTTCATGATTTTTCAGAAAAAAAATTACCCACTGAGTTTAAATATGGCCGCTGTCATGAGCATGGATGTGGGTTTATTTACTGTAGCATGGGCAACCTGTTGGTAGCTACACCACTGAAGAAAATTGACTCCCCCTTCCCCAGCAGCCATTCATGCCAATAGTTCCTTGGCTTGGGGTGGTGTCTGCCTTTCAGGGCCACGGGCTGGGGGTGGGGTGGGCGGTGAGGGATGGTGTGGTAAAGTGTTCTGTTGAAGGGTACAGGTTCAGAGGGCAGACCACATCCCAGCCACATTCTATCCCTTACTGCTGCGTGTCCTTCAACTAGCTCCCTAGCCTCTCTGGACTTCTTGGCCATTTCTGTAAAGCGGGAAGAATCACTGAAATGATGTGTGAGAGACCCTGCACACTGAAGAGGCACTTTTGTGACTGCAGGAGCCAGCCAGGAGCTCAGAGGACTGAGGTCGCTCCCCCGGGCCATCCTTCCTGCCACTTTCCAGCTTCTTCCTCTCCAGTGTACAATGCAGTTCAGCCCCTGCCTAGGCAGGGTCATGGGGTAACGGTAGAAATAGGCAGTCCTGGGCCTACCTCAGAGGATACAACATGGAGTGGCTATAGTCAAGGACTCGGGAAATGACAGATGGGGTGGCTGAGGCCCAGAAGGAGCAGGGAGTTGGGTTGGCCCACTCTGTTCTCTTCCCTGTCTGTCCCTGTTTTCTGAGTGAGTCAGTCCACAGACATGCCCTGGTTCTGCTATCACTCGGTCTTTCTAGTTCTTACTGGTAAAGAGTCTCTCCCTCTGTCCCTCCTCCCCCAGCCAGAGGTTGACTTTGGGTGTCCTCCTCTATTGATATCCACTACATATTCTGAAACAAGTTCTCTCACTGAAGCTGGAGCTGCTCACTGATTCAGTCAGGTTGGTGGCCAGAGAGCTTCGAGAATCTCCCTGACTCCGTGGCCTCCTCTCCTGGGCTCTGGAGCTACATTCCCTCCGGAGTTTTACATGGGCCCTGGCGATCTGAGCTCAGGCCATGCTGGCATAACAAGTATCTCACCAACAGAGCCGCCTCCCCAGCTGATGATTCTGCCCTTTTGCCTCATCTAGCCAGGGGATCCACCGGGAAGATGCTGCAGGTCCGGCTTCCCCTGGCCTTGGCTGCAGCCAACCTTTGAGACTGGTGGGTCATGTCTCCATCCCAGGCAGAAGCTTCTCAGGGTAGGAGGGCTACTGCTTCTGACTGAGCTGTCCTCAGTACAGCTTTGCCATTCCTCTGAGAATGAGGGGGAGAGAGAGAGAGCGAGAGAGCGAGAGAGCGAGAGAGCGAGAGAGCGAGAGAGAGAGCGAGAGAGCGAGAGCGCGAGAGAGCGAGAGAGAGAGAGAGAGAGAGAGAGAGAGAGAGAGAGAGAGAGAGAGCCTGTGCTTTCCCAGAACAGTGCCCCCTGCACCCCATGAACAAGCCCTGGGCCTCTCCTCCTCCTCCTAGGGTTCCTCAGGGGCCAAGGTGTGTCTCCTACAGGGCTGTTCAGGGGTAGGGTTGTCTCCTCCCTCAGACCAGACCCCCCTGTGTTGAGCTGTGGCCTTGCTCAACCTGGGGCCACCAGGCTCAGCTGGACCATTCCATTGTTGAGCGTTGGTCTCTCAGGCTGCTCTGACACACCTGGCCAGGAGTTCACTGCCTGGCACGTAATTGAATTCCTGCACATTAACAAGTCAATCATAGAACTGTAATGAGTCCTGAGTAATTTCAGACACGTGTGTTAATTAAATAACTGTCCCGCTCTTAATCCACTGGAAATTAATCATTGGAGAATTAGAAGGTGTCAGCTGGCAACTTCATTAAGGCAGGGTGTCTGGGAGTGGTCAGGGGAAGGCCGCAGGGGTGGGGGTGGGGGGGGAGTGAAGTTGGGCCCTCCATCCTGACTCCCAGGAATGAGTCCATCAGAGGCCAACAAGGGGCTGCAGCCCAGGGTCCTAGTTCCCGTGGGCTTCAAAGTCAAGGGCATCCCTTTCCTTAGTTTTTGCCAGCCCTATGGACTGAAGAGAACTCCTACTCACCCTACTACATTCCAGGCCTGCCTGCCCATCCCTGCTTCAGCTTTACGATCTCTGCTTCCTAAGTGCTGGGATTAAAGGTATGTGCTACTACACCTGGGTCCATTATTATTATTTTTTTTTTACTTTACATTCTTCATCAATTCTCTTTCTCTTAAAATTTTCACACAATATATTTTGATCACATTCTTTCTTCTCCCTCAAGTCCTCCCTGAATATTGATCTTCAGCTGTTGTGTGTTGCAGCTGTGTAGGACAGAGTATAGTGATGTATTATAGATAGTTGGTTCTCATGGTTCTTTTTGTTGTTGTTTTTGAGAAAGGGTTTCTCTGTGTAGCTTTGGAGCCTTTCCTGGAACTCACTCTGTAGCCCAGGCTGGCTTCAAACTTACGAAGATCTGTCTGCCTCTGCCTCTGCCTCTGCCTCTGCCTCCCGAGTGCTGGGATTAAAGGCGTGTGCCACCACTGCCTGGCTTGGTTCTCATGGTTCTTGGACAGCAATTTTCAACCTGGGGATCAGGCGACCCTTTCATTGGGGTTGCCTAAGACCACTGAAAACACAGACATTTACATTACAATTCATAACAGTATCAAAATTACATGAAGTAGCAATAAAAATAATTTTATGGCTAGGGGTCACCACAGCATGAGGAACTGTATTAAAGGGTCACAGCATTAGGAAGGTTGAGAACCACTGCTCTAGAGGCTAAGAAATCCCATTATCAGAGAATCTCAAATCTGGTTCTAGACAGAAGCCAATGGTTCCATTAGAGCTGACAGATGTAAAGGCCAGTGTTCTAGACCAGGGCAGGGGGATGTCCTTGTCCTTATGGGGAAAATAGTCCCCTCCCCATTTAAGACTAAATACACACTTGTTTGTTTATTTTTGTGTGTACACATACGTGAGTAGGTGTTTTCATGTTGTGGCACAAGTGTTTATTTTTCTGTGTACACATGTTTCTGTGTACTCATTTTATGCTATGGCAAAGTGTAGATAGAGGACAGTTTACAGGAGTCTTCTTTTTCTTCCCCCGTGCGGGTCCTGGGGATCGAACTTGAGCTGGCAGGCTCGGCAGGACAGAACTTTACCTGCTGATCCGTCTTGCTGGCCCCCCTTTGTTTCCCTTAGGCCTTCTCCTGACTGGATGTGGCCCACCCACACTAGGGATGGCAGCTGGCTTTCCTCTCTGTGACCCCCCTCAAGTATGTATCTGGTCTTCCCCTCATTTCCTGCCACACAGCTCTTAGGTTCCTTGGTATCTCTTAAGTGATAAATATCTATTTGTGTGGTAATGATGTGTCTGGTGCTGGGTGCCCCTCCTGGACAGCTCCAGAATGGTGATTAGTTGCCAGGGCAACCAACTATGTGACCGAAGGGTTGGTGCCATGCCCAGGCCTTTAGGGAGAAGAGAAGGCCAATGATTTAATCAATAATGTCCATACAGTGAATTCTCCATAGAGCCCCAAAGCCCAGGGATCAGAGCTCTGGGAGCCGCAGACATACTGAGTAGGATATACCTGGGAGGGCTTGGATGCTCTCTACCCAGTCCTCCACCTTCTGCATGTCGTCCATCTGGCCGTTTCTCTGTAACTTTCCTAATATCCTTTGTGATAAATGGGCAATCCTAAATCAAGTATTTCCCTGAGTTCCGGGAGCTGGTCTAGTAAATTAATCAAACCTCAGGAAGGGGTCGTGGAAACCCTGATTTATAGCTGGCTGATCAGAGGCACAGGCTACACAACCAGGGGACTGCAATAGGTATCTGGAATGGGGGGCAGCTCTGTGGGATGGGCTCCCCATCTGTAGGGTCTGAGCTGTGTCCAAGGCAGTGGTCTCAGGCCTGCATCACAGTGAGAGACCTGTTAGGGGGTGATATATTCATGGAACAAGGTGACCCCTTTTCCTTCCCAAATCGTGGTGGCTTCGCTTTCCTTCTGTGCAGGTTAGGTTTTTGTCAACTGGATACAAGCTAGAGTCACCTGTGAAGAAGGAACCTCCATTGAGAAAATGGCTCCTTTAGATTGCCTGAAGGCAAGTCTTTGGGGGCATTTTCTCGATTAATAATCAGACCATGGGGAACAAGCCAGTAAGCTGCTTCAGTTTCTGCTTCCAAGTTCCTGCCTTGAGTTTCTGCCCCGACTTCTCTTTGTGATGGACTGTGATCAGAAAGTGCAAGACAAATAAACCCTTCCCTCTTTAAGTTACTTTTGACCATGGTGTTCATCACAGCAACAGCAACAAAACAAAACAAAAATCCTGAATGCCCCCCAAAAGACAAAAACAACCCCCAAACAAAAAAAAACCCAGATCAATCAAACAAAATAAACACATACATCCCAAAACAAAACCCAAAACAAACAAACAAACCAAAAACCCTAGGGCATTACCCCCCATGATCCTCTAGAAAAGTCCACAAGGGCATCAAAACCACTGAATGGAGCTGGTGAATGACCCCAGCAGAAGCCTCATGGAGTCGAAGAACTGAGGCCTCCTGCAACTCGTGAGAGTCACATGTTGATAGTGTCCACCAGGACAAGGTGATCGAAGTCAATGGTAGTTCTTAGACTACAGCAGCCTGCATTGTTCTGGGTTTTATTTTCCCTTCCCCTGGGTATAACATTAGGGTATTTTTTTTTCAGGCCATAGGCAAGCTCTGGCCCACCTTGTAGCCTTTTACCTCTCTTCCATCTTGTGCCCCCTGTTTCCTCTCCATGTCATCTGGTATCTCTCTTAGATTCTCCCTTTTTCCCTTCAGAAAGAGATCCCTAAATCTAATCTAATCTAATCTAATCTAATCATCTAATCTAATCTAATCTAATCTCTCTCTTTTTGACCATGACCAATAATAACTTGCAACTAACCTCCCTAAATGATGGCAAACATCTATATCCCATCAAATGACCAAAACCCACCCACTTCACCTCTTGGGATGTGGGCATTGTGTTCTCTAGACTGCTTCCTGTTGTCTGGGGGTGCTGTCATCTTTAGGGGACCCTGAGAAAGTTGGAATAATGGCCAAGTCCTTGGAGAGAGCTAGCTGTATTATTTTTTTGTTCAGTCTCTGTGTGATGGGAAAGTGTAGAGCTTATCTGAAGTCTTGGCTGGATAGTCTGTGAGGCTGGACCATCTTAGCTAGTAGCTTTGAAGTTGTTCTGGATACAGAATTTTGCAGAAACTTTAACAGGCATTTTGAGAGGCTACTTGTCTTTATTGGTGTCTTGCCTTTTTTTTCTGAAAACACATAAACTTTTAAAGGTAACATATATATCTGCACTAACACAAGTATGGATTGTGTAGTGTGCACAAGCCAGTTAAAGAGGATTTTTTGTTTTATGAGCAGGTAAAAGGCATTTGTTAACTTTATGAGTTTATTTAGACTGTATAACCAAACCTCTATCCATGGCATATGAAAGGATAGCATGTAATAATAAGTCATGAGGACTCTGTAGCCAACAAGATTTATCATGTCTCATCCAGTGTCAGAGATGTTCCCATGCAGAAGGATCAGTATACATGTCACCTGTCTTGTAGTCTTTTCTGTCTTCCTCCCTCATGTCTGTAGCCAAGATCCTCAGGAGGTCTCTCTTGGTCAAATTTGATCTCTATTAAATTCATAGTTTTTTTGTTTCCTATGGAAACAAAAGCATAACCTCTCCCCCAATGCAACACATTTCCCGACTTCCATTTTGAAGTCAAGACATCTCTAAAGTATATAGGCAGGTTTAATTCAGCAGTCCCTTTCATATTCCAGTGTCTAGCTCATCAGCATTCAAAGTCAACAAAACACCATACAGGATCCAGATGCACTGTGTATTTCTTTTTTCTTTTCTTTTCTTTTCTTTTTTTTTTTCCGGACAGGGTTTCTCTGTGTTGTTTTGATGCCTGTCCTGGATCTTGCTCTGTAGACCATGCTGGCCTTGAACTCACAGAGATCTGCCTGGCTTTGCCTCCCAAGTGCTGGGATTAAAGGCATGCACCACCACTGCTCTGTGCATTGCTTATCCTTACATGGTTTGTTTTCTATTATATTACTTTATTCTCTCTTTACTTTATTATTTTTAAGCTATTAATTAATTTTTCTTTTCTTTTTTTTAAACAAGAAGTTTATTTAAACAACAAGACGCCTGACTTGAAGGGAAAACTATCTAGCATCATTTTGTTCAAGAGTAATTTACCCCTACTTAAAGACAGATTGCCCTACATGTAACAGCTACATACAAAAAAGTTATAGAATTGTCCTTGGTTTTACAATGATAAATGAAAAACATTAAAATTCTCCAATCAAACAAGGTATGCAAGGATTTTGTTGTTGGATTCTTTTGTTAAAACGTTGAGAGCAAAATAACTTACTGGACTATAAAGCTAAGACCTGAATGAGCATGCCACTAATGGAGAAAGGGGGTATTTTCACAGAACCAGTGCTTTCCCCGGACCATCTCCAGCTGATGTCAACCAAAACAGAACATTGGCCATTTAGTTTAAAAAAGAAAAGAAAAAAGCACAGATGCCTGTGCACACACACCACTTACTTTATGTACTGTAAAGAAATGGGGACAGGGAAATGAAAGAACAGAGAAAACTATACTGTAGTAGTCAGGATGTGGTGGAACCAAATTGCGGCTTTCTAATTGCGAATGTATTCTTGGTCTATAACAAAATTCTGGAGTAAAGTAGCAGGTTCCCTTTGTAGTAGACACCTCCTGTCTGCTGCTGGAACACATCAATCGTATCTTCATTCTCTATTTCCAACTGTGCAGGTGTATCTGTTTCATTGATTGGTTACCCATCAAACCGGAATCTGATCTGCCTCATTGACAAACCCTGTCATTCACAATAGGCTTTCATTAGTTTACTAAGTGGTGTGTGCCTCTTAATCTTAAACTGCATCACAGAACCATCCTGCCTCACCACCTTCAAATTAATATGATCGTTGTTCTCAGTCTTGACTCCTTCCTTGGGTTTCTCGTCGGCCAGGGCGAGCGCCAGAGTCTCCTCAGCTGCTGCTTCACAAAAGAGGCACTGCCCCCCCCCCCCCACTGAAGGCGCACACAAGCAGCACCAGGAGCGGCAGAAGAAGGAGGCAGAGCTTTTTTTTTTTTTTTTTTTTTTTTTAAAGACAGGGTTTCTTCATGTAGTTTTGGTGCCTGTCCTGGTTCTCAATCTGTAGACCAGGCTGGCCTCGAACTCACAGAGATCCGCCTGGCTCTGCCTCCCAAGTGCTAGGATTAAAGGCATGTACCACTACTGCCCAGCCCTTAATTCATTTTTTTTATGACTGTCCATACTCATTTTCTTTTTTTTTTTCTTTAGCATCTACACACTTTTTTTTTCTTTTTTCTTTTCGTTCGTTTGAGACAGGGTTTCTCTGTGAAGCAGTCCTGGCTGTCCTGGAACTCACTCTGTAGACCAGGCTGGCCTTGAACTCACAGAGATCCACTTGTCTCTGCCTCCTGAGTGCTGGGAGTGTGTGCCCCCACCCGGCCTGAGCACATGTTAAAGCATACTATATCTGTTTAGAGGTTTTCTCGGACTGGACCTGACTTTTCAAGTGCCTACAGCTATGCATTTGTAGTGTTCTCTGACTTCATGAGCCAAATCTTAAACTGTTATGTCAGCTGCCATACGGCTCAGCTTAGCACATGGTGCTGTTGGCTGGCTCTAGCCAGCAGGCAGTGGCCAGAGGCCGATCCTCTGTGCTCTGAGCACTGGCCCGCTTGAGAGGCTGTAGGACTAGGAAGCCACATCCAACTCCTTGTCCAGAACTTTTCTTAGCTTTCTCATGTCCTATGTTATGATATTTGAGCCTCCACTTTGGACACCATGTGAAATAGGCTTTCTTGGACCACCAGACCCCAAATCTTGACATGGAGACTTCTTATTAATTCATATTTCTTATTATAAATGCTTGGCCTTAGCTTAGGCTTGTTTCTAACTGGCTCTTGCAACCCATTTTTCATTAATCTATGTTTTGCTCCCTGGCCTTTTACCTCTCTTCCGTCTCGCTCCTCTTTTTTCCTCTCCATGTCCTCTGGTGTCTCTCCTGCACCTAGATTCATCTCCTCTTCCTCTCTCTCTGCCTAAAAGTGATGCCTAACCTAGCTATTTGGTCACCCAGCTATTTATTAAACCAATCAAAAGGTGCCTTTATGAAGACACATCTTCACAGTGTACAAAAAGATTATGCCACAGCAAGTTACATTCCTTGCTCCATTCTTCCAGAGAGGACCCCCTAAAGGCTCTACAACCTTTCCAAACAGCACTACCAACTCATGAGTCTATGGGGACATTTCACATCTAAATCACATCAAGCTGTGGCTTTAAGAGGTATGTGTGTGGTGTGCATGTTTGCAGGCATGTGGGCTCATGTTAGTGTGCACATTTATGTGAAGGTCAGAATTTGATGTTGGGTGTCTCCTTCAATTGCTCTCCACCCTTTATATGGAGGCAGGGTTTCTACCTTGAACTCCAAGCTTGCTGATTTGACTAGTCTAGCCAGCCAACTTGCTCCAGAGATCTCCCACATCTGCCTCCTGCATGCAAGATTACAGACTCTGTGTGGCATTTATGTGGGTTCTGGGTTCATGAACTCAGGTCTGCATGCTTGTGTGCAAGAGATTAACTAACTGAGCAAAAATGTAGTTTTATCCCAATTCTGTGGGCATCCACAGAGGCTTTAGAGTGAACAGGTGACAGAATCACAGTAGAAGAATTTAATTGAGGTCTCCAGGGCTGGAGATGCGAAGTGCCAGCTCTGAGGATACCCACCTGGCCACTTCAGGCCCACAGCGGGGCACATCTTTTCAGCTGTGTGCATTGGCTGGATTGGTGCCATTCTCCCATGTAAGGGAAGCAGGCAGCAGACCCTGGGGTGGGTAAGTATTTGGGCAGTGGTACTGACTGAGGGCTCAGGGGGAGTTTGCCATGTGGCTTGGGTAGCTGCAGGTTGCCAAGCCCAGGAGGGGGACTCCTGTTGCCTCTTGTTTGGGGGTATGCAGATGCAGTGCATTTTTCTGTTCCATTTTTAAGACAGTATCTCATTCTGTAGCTCAGGCTGGTCAGGAACTCACCATGTTACCAAGGTTGACCTTGAACTTGTGCCATCTCCTGTAAGTCTCCCAGTGCTAGTATTACAGGTGTGTGCTACCATATCACTTCCATTCATTTTTACTAGTCTATATTAATTGTACATAATAAAGGGTCTCACTATGACATTTTTCTCTTCTTTCTTTTTGAAGCAAGGTATGTAGTCCTGGTTGGCCTGAAACTCAAACTCGCTATGTATACCATGCTCGCCTTGGAATCACAGAGATTTCCCCTTCCTCTGTCTCCTGAATGTTGGGATTGAATGCATGTAACACCACACTTAGCTGGATGGTTAATTTTTATTGTCAAATTAATTGGATTAATAAGCACCTAGGACATTAGTAAGACACACCTTTGGGTATGTCTAAGAAGGTGTATCCAGACAAAATCAGTGGCATTTTGAATGTGGGTGGTGCCATTCTTATGGACTGCAGGCTCAATCTGACCAAACAGGGGAAAAGAGAAAGCCAGCAGAGCACTAGCCTGCATCTCTCTCTGCTTCCTGGTTCTCTAAAAAGTGAGCAAGTGCCTTACTTACCATATTAGCCAGTGCTCTCTAGAGAAACAGAACTTATAGGCTGAGTCTCTCTCCATGCATAGAAAGGGGATTTAGGAGAGTGACTTACAGGCTGTGATCCAGCTAATCCACAATGGCTGGATGTGAAAGGAAGGTCCAAGAATCCAGCAGTTGTTTAGTCTATGAAGCTGGATGTCTCAGCTGGTTTCAGTATACGTTAGAATCCTGAAGAAGTAGGCTCTAATGCCAGTGAAGGAATTGCTAGTGAGGCAAGAGCAAGAAGGTAGAGAGAGGGGGGGGCTTCCTTCTTCCATGGCCTTTATCTAGGCTACCAGCAGAAGATGTGATCCAGATTAAAGGTGGATCTTCCCACCTCAAAGATCTGGATTGGAAATAGGTCTTCCCATTTCAAAAGATTTAATTAAGAAGGAAATTCCTTCACAGGTGTGCCCACCCATTTGGGTTTTAGTCAACCCTAGATGTAGTCAAGTTGACAACCAAGTATAGCCACCACATTTAGCCTCCTGTTGCCACAGCTGTGGGCCACTCCTGACATTATGCCTTTCCCACCATGATGGACTGTACTTTCTACTATGAGCTGAGAGAAGAAATCTTCCCATATCTGGGTTGGTGGTCCTGAATTCTATAAAAAGCAGGCTGAGCAAGCCATGAGGAACAAGCCAGTTAGCAGCATTCCTCCATGGCCTCTGCATCAGTTCCTGCCTCTACATTCCTGCCCTGCTTGAGTTCCTGTCCTTGATGATAAACTGTTATATGGAGCTGTGAGTGAAATAAACTCTTTCCTACCAGGTGTTTCATCACAGCCATAGTAACCCTAACCAGGACGTGAGGGGGAAAACCGCCATGTTTGTTCGAGCCTGGCTTATTTTGTTTAACATGATGGTCTCTAGTTCCATTCATTTCCCCACAAATGACATAATTCCATTCATCTTTATGGTGGATGTGGTGGTTTGAAAAAAAATGGCCCCCAAAGGGAGTGGCACTATTAGGAGGCATGGCCTTGTTGAAGTAGGTGTGGCCTTGTTGGAGGAAGTATATCACTGTGGGGGCGGGTCTTGAAGTCTTTTTTGCTCAAGCTGCACTCAGTATGACAGTCTACTTCCTGTTGTCTGCATATCAACATGTAGCAGCTCCTTCTCCAGCACCATGCCTGCTTGCATGCCGCCATGCTCCCTGCCATGATGAGAATGGACTAAACCTCTGAAACTGTGAGCTGCCACCTCAATTAAATGTTTTCTCTATAAGAGTTGCCGTGGTCATGGTGTCTCTTCATAGCAATAGAAACCCTAATTAAGCCGGGCAGTGGTGGTGCACGCCTTTAAACTTAGCACTTGGGAGGCAGTGACAGGCAGATCTCTGTGAGTTTGAGGTCAGCCTCGTCTACAAAGTGGGTTCCAGGACAGGCTTCAAAGCTATACAGAGAAACCCTGTCTCGAAAAAACCAAAACCAAACCAAACCAAAAACAAACAAACAAAAAACATAACTAAGACAGTTGAATAACACTTCATTGTGAATATAAACCACATTTTCCTTTCTTCCCTTCCTTCCTTTTTTCTTTTTTTCCCCCAGTGGGATGGGGTTTTGAACTCCTGATCTTCCTGCCTCATCCTCACCAGGGCTGAGCTTAGCATTGTATTCTGATGCTTCTTTAGCATGCTACCTGCCTTGGCCATTGTCACTATTGCCATAGTGGTTGTTGCTACAGTCACTGGCATTGCTACAAATGTTTACTGAACCCTTAGGGACCAAGCATTTGGTGCTGTTTACAGGTGTGGGATTTAAGCATCACATAAACCTACCAGTGGCTCCTTGTCTACCCTGCAGTCAACTGACACCTTATCCTGTCGTAGACACCTCTGGGACTTAACTTCACGGTCCACTTTTTGCTCACTTGCTCTGGCTACAGGGGTTTTTTTTGTTGTTGTTGTTGTTGGTTCCCAAACACACCAGGTTTGCTCCTGCCTCAGGGCCTCTGCACTCCGCTCTCCTCCCGTTGTGTTGAGGCAGGGTCTCTCACTGAACCTGGAGTTCGTGGACTCAGGAAGACTGGCGCTCAGCAAGCCCAGGGATCATCCTGTTTGACTCCCAGCACTGGAATTACAGGTGTGTGCTGCCATGCCCAGCTTTGGATGTGGGTGCTGGAGATCTGAACGCAGGTCTACATGCTTGCGCGGCAAACACTTCATTGACAGAGCCATCTCCTCAGTCCACGGTCCCCTCTCTTCTTTATCGAGACCTCACTTCAAATGTCGACTCCCAGAGCCAATATTCTAGTATGTGTGCTGCCTGCTCCCCCTTCTTTAAGTTTCCTTCACAGCCCTGAGTACCACCTGAAAAACTAGGTTGTTTATTGTTGGTTCTGAGCTTCCTGGCTCCTTAAGACAGGGCAGGGCCTTCCTTTGGTTCCTCTCTGAATGACTGGGGCTTGTAAGGCTCCTTCCTCTGTGTCGTTCCATCTAAACACAGATGTGGACTTCAGCTTTGCACCAGCCCCGGGAGACAAATACTCCTTAATATCACCATTTAGAAACTAGGCAACAGTTACAGATCAATTACATCGCCTGCTCAAGTTCACAAAAATGGTAAGTGGCTTGGCTGGCTCGGAGCCAGGCAGTCCGTCCCTGCAGTGTCTCCTCCCATGGGTTCCTCTAGGCCCCTGACTCATGGGGGTGGGCTGACTTCACGAGTGCTGACAGATACAAGGCAGCAGAGAGGGTGGCAGTGTCAGGATTTCTCACGGACCCTCTTCCCTGGGTCATTCATAACTTTCCAGGGGAACTAGGCACTCTGCCTCTTTGGGGTCCACATGGCTCTGGGTCTGTGGCTCAGGATAAGCATTGGGGGTGAGTTACCTTGTAGGGACGGGAGGAGCTGTCACCAGTCTGCCTCCGCTCACAGCCTGGATCCCCTGGGTATCTTCAGTATATGGAGGCAAAACAACTCTTCTTTACAAAACACCACATCAGAGGGAGTGATGCTGGAACCAGCACAAGTTCAACAGAGTTCAATTAGAAACTTCCTGTGCTTTTTAATGCTTCCTCTTTGTCGCAGACATTACTAGTGTCTATTCATATCAGATGTCTCTTTCCTTCCAGGACTTGTGGAAGGTCACACCTTCTCTCCCGAGTGCAGCTAGCCAGGTCTCACGATCATTCCAGCCAATGAACTGTGGCTTCTATATGAAGCCGTTGAAAGTGAACCTGCCAGTGGCCTGGGGAGACGGCTCAACCAGTAAAGAGCTTGCCACACAAGTACCAGGACCCGAATTCAGATCCCCGGAATCCATGTGAAAAGCTGGCGGAGGAGGTTCATGCAATCACTGTACTGGGGAGCCGGAGATGGGGGGGGGCGGGGATCCCTGGAGTCTGCTGAACATTTAGTCTGGCTGATTCAGGGAGCTCTATGCCCAACAAGTGACTCTTATCTCAAAAGATAAAGTGGCTGGTCATGGTGGCGCACGCCTTTAATCCCATTACTCTGGAGGCAGAGGCAGGCCAATCCCTGTTGAATTCAAGGCCAGCTTGGTTTATAAAGCAAGTTCTAAAACAGCCATGGCTACATAGTAAGATCCCATTGCAAAATAAACAAGTAAATAAATAAATAGGACAATGATTGAGGAAGACATCTCCACATACATGGGTACACATATATTCTCATTCTCTCTCTCTCTCAACTGGGTGCTAACTCTTTTTTTTTGTTTGTTTGTTTGTTTGTTTTGTTTTTCGAGACAGGGTTTCTCTATGTAGCTTTGCGCCTTTCCTGGAACTCACTTGGTAGCCCAGGCTGGCCTCAAACTCACAGAGATCCGCCTGCCTCTGCCTCCCAAGTGCTGGGATTAAAGGCGTGCGCCACCACCGCCCGGCAGGTGCTAACTCTTTAAGTCTGTCCAGGGAAGCCTTGGAGGTCCGAGGCTCCAGAAAATACAGGTACATGTGAGCAGGTCTCCCTGAAGCTTGTGTCTTCACTCTTGGAGGCAGAGCTGCTTCTTCTGAGCCAGACTGCATCTGCCTTTTGGACCAGACAGAAATCTTTGCCCTGTCATCCCACTGAGACTTGGGAGTTAATTTGTTACTGTGGTGTGGGTCAGCCTTCCCTGGTAAACATCACCTTCCTGACCTATTTCGCACACCTACCATGATTGTGGTCCACATCTCCTGTGCCAAGAGTGGGAGTATAAATTGGTACACTCATCCCGGGAGACGATGTGGCCATATGCATAGATAGGAAGCTCTAAATAACTGTATTGTCTTTGACTCAGAAATTCCACTTCTAGAGATTTATCCTAAGGAAATAATTGGACAAGTTCAAGAAGTTGTCTGTATAAGGAGGATATTCATCACAGAAAATGGTGAGAAATTGGATCAGCCTAAATATCCCCCAACAGCAAATTGGTTAAATAAATTGTGATTCTGCTCTACAATGGGATAGTCGCCGCTGCCTGTGATACATATTTATTGACACGGAGAGAGTCACACTCCATTGCAGTGCAGCGTATGCATAATGTGAGCCCATCTTTGTTAAAAAAATTTGCATGAAGACAGTCTGGCTGACTGTCATCGAATGCTTAACAGTGGTAATTTCAGAGTGTGGAATTGCAGGTGATTTTACATTGATTGTTTTTTATTTTGCCTCTTTCTATTAATTTTTTTCTTCAGTGACTTTTGTATCATGTGTATAATTAAAAATGAAATGGGAGGGAAAGAAAGGGCCGTGATCTTGGACAAGTGAATCTCTAAGGTTCCGTTAGATCACATGTCCCGGTGTCCTTGGCACGCACCTACAAGGTGCTCAAAGTCATTGTGACCAGTGAACTAAAAACATTAGAGGCTGGTGGGTTCATTCATTAACTCATCCACATAGCTGCTCATTCAGTCAATATGTTCTGAAATTTTCTGTGCACTTGGCCATGTACCGGAGAATAAGAATAGCGAATACTTTGATGTCTTATAATGCCAGAGAGCATCACCCCCACTTTATGTTTATTAACCAATTAGCACACATGACCATTTTTGGCCTGGTTTTGTAAATTCTGAAACGGAGGCACAGAGGGGCCAGGTGACTCACCTTAAGTCTCTAGGAGGCCATGGGACCCACCTGCAGCTAGCAGGCTGACCCAAGCCGTCAGCATTCTTAACTGCTGAATTACACGCATCTCTCGAGGAAGACAGAGGTAGGTTCCACTCCACCCTGGGGTCCTTGCATGTTTCTTAGCTTGGAGGAATGGAGCTAAGCCCCAGCTGGTGGAGAAGCTCAACAGCTGGGCTGGAGATCTCAGCACAATCAAAGCAGCAGCGAGGTGCTAGCAGATGGTGGAGAATGTTTGTGAGGAAGCCCTTGGCTGGGCAGAGGAGGCAGACTGCTCTGCCCTGGATCTCAGAGCCCAGTCCTGGCTCACCGATGCCTGGGCTCCTGGTCAGCTCATAGGCTGGGGGCTCTCCTGACTGTGCTCACTGTGGTCACCCACTAGGTGAAACATCTTCACGCATTACATCATTCAATCCCGTGGCAATTCTCTGAAATAAACACTATTGCACAGAACAGGAAACAGGCTGAGGGAGGGGCTGAGGATACGGCTCAGTCGGTAGAGAGTAAAAGTACTAAGCCCTGGGTTTGATCCCTAGCATCGGGGATGGTGGTACAGATCTGTAATCTAAGCACTTGGGAGGTAGACACAGGGGAACAGAAGTTAAAGCCATCCTTAAAAAGTCTTAGAGAGGTCAAGCGACTTACTTAGCATTTTGTATCTCTCCAGCAGGAAGCCTAGATTCAGAGTTGTGTCCTCAGCTACACTAACATTCCTTGGGGGCAATGCCCGCCCCCAGCTTACTGCATTCATCCCCCCCCCCCCCCCCCCGGGGGGGGGGGATGTCTAGTGATCCTTGGGAGCTGGGAGACTGGCTTCTGGTCTCATGCACAGGCTTTGACTAGTCATCATTGACTCTGCAGCTGCCAAGGGCTTGTTGGCCCGGCCATGGGACACAGTCACGTCAGAACAGAAGCAAGTGAGAACTAGAGACCTCTGGGGCCATGTGGTGATCCATGTGGTTGTCCAGGAGTGAACTAGGAGGATCAGTGAGGTAGGAGGAGTCCCCTGGGAACAGGAATGGGGGGTGGGGTGGATAAAGGACAGCCCAGCCTTTGGGCAGCACCCTGGGTTATAACCTCTGTGTCCAACTTCCCTAGGTGTGTGTACCTCAATCCCCTCCTCCAGCTCGATTAATTTGCTAGTGTGGGTCACAGAACTCAGGGAAATGTGACTTGTGGCTATGGACTTGTTCAGATATGGTACACAGAATAGAGGTGGACAGTCAGATGGGTGGGGACAGGTATGTCCATGGGGCGGGAGCACGGCACTTTCATGTGCTCTTTAGGAGTGCCACCCTCCAGGCAGTGCCCTGAGTTCAGCATCCAGAGTACTCAGGACCCTGTCCTTTGGTCTTTGTTGTTGTTTTTAATGGAAGCTTCCTTACGTAGATGTGATTGGAAATCACTGGCCATTCTGTACTGACTTACCTGTAGTCCCTTCATCTTTCCTGGTGGCCAGCCCCCATCCTGAAGTTATGTAGGGTCACCAGCTGCCAGGCCTCTCAGCGTATGTTATGATCTGAATGCTGGGATCTCCCCCCCCCCAATATCCCAGTTCAGCTGTTGAGATCTACAGCCCCAAATGACAGTATTAAGAGGTGGGGCATTCAAGGAAGTCCCTCGACACTGAGGTTAGTACTCATATACAGGAAGCAGACGGTGATGCCTGGTCCCTTCTGCCATTTCAGACACGTGATGATGCGCGACCATGAGACACCATCTATGGAGCCTTCCCAGACATTCAATCTGCTGGCACCTTGATCCTGGGATTTCCAGCCTCCAGAATATCAAGAAGTATAATTCTTTCATTTATAAATTAGCCAGGCTAAGGACTGCTGTTACAGTTGTCCAAATGAACTGAGACAGTACACAAAAGACTTGTTATTCCAGCGACTCAAAGTGCTTTAGGAACTGTGTGCCAGAAAATGGGATCCAAGACCTAATCTAATATAGATTTCACAATCTCACACCTCCCTTAAGTGTTTGCTAAAAGTCCCCGGGGAAGCCATCTGATTCTGAAGTTATCTTAGTGGGAAGGCTTTTACCTCAAATTCAGCTGGCTTTATAGATATTCTTTTTTAATATCTGTGGAATCTTGGGTGGAGGAGATGGCACAGTGGGTGAAGGCGCTTGCTGCTCAGGTCTGATGACCTGAGTTTGAATCCCGGAACCCACATAGAAAGCTGGATGCAGTGGTGAGCATCTATAATCTCAGCACTATTTAAAAAACTTTTTTGAAAGTTATGTCTGCTTGTGAATGTTTGTGTATGGATCTGTGCATGTGAGTGCAGGGGCCCATGGGATCCAGATGGCATTAGATTCCCTGGAGCTGGAGTTATAGGCAGTTGTGAGCTGTCTGATGTGGGTGCTGGGAACCGAACTTGAGTCTTCTTTGAGAGCAGTATGTGAGATGGGAGGTGAGGACAGGAAAAGGGCCTGAAAGCTTGTGGTCCAGCTATCCTGGAGTCTGAAGGGCAGAAATGAGAGATCCTGCCTCAACAAGGTGGAAGGAGAGAACTGACTCCTGAAAGTTGTTCCCTGACCCCTTCACACACATGCTCATGTGTGGTGGTTTGAATGAGATTGGCCCCCATAGGCTCAAGTACTTGACTGTTTAGTTATCATTTGGCAGACTGGGAAAGAATAGGAGGTGTGGCCTTGTTGGAATACTGGAGTAGGCGGGGTCTTGTTGGAGGTGTGTCACTGGGAATGGGCTTTGAAGTTTCAAAAGCCCAGACCACCAGCCCCGCCCCCTACCTGTAGATCAAGAAGTAGAGCTCAGCTTCTTCTCCAGCACCTGTCTGTGTGGCCATGCTCCCCACCACGATGATAACTAGCCCTCTGGAACTGAAGCAAGCCCCCAGTGAGATGCTTTCTTCTATACGTTGCCTTGGTCGCGGTGTCTTTCCACAGCCATAGAACCGTGACAGAGACAGCAAGGGACACACCAACAGAAGGATATGGAGTCTGCAGGGATGTAATCGCTTTCATTTCTGACCTTGGTATTACACCCATCTCCTCACTCATTCCCTGATTGGTCCAGCTGGAGGCTTATTGAGTTTATAGATTTCTTCAAACAAACATCTTTTTGTCTTTATTAATTTCCTTTATTATTTTTTAGTTTATGGTTTTTCAGTCTTAATCTTTTTTCCCCGTTTACTTCAGGTTTAATTAGCTCCCTTTTTTCCTTTTTAAGATTTATTTTTTTGAGCCCAGGGGTATGGTGGCACACATCTTTAACCCCAGCACTTGAGAGGCAGAGGCAGGCAGATCTCTGTGAGTCTGAGGCCAGTTTGGTCTACAAACTGAGTTCCAGGACAGCTAGGACTGTTATACAGCCCTGTCTCAAAAAAAAAAAAAGATTTTTTTTTTCAATTTATGTCTATGTGTGTGTGTGTCACTGTGTGTATGTGCCCATGTGCGGTGGTCCCTATGGAGGCGAGAGGGTCTCATAGCCTGTATTATTCAGTGTTCTCTAGAGGAATAGAACTGATAAAACTGACATCCATATTAAAAGGGGGTTTACTAGACTGACTTACAGGATGTAATTCAGGTTGTCCAACAATGGTTGTCTTAAAATGGAAAGGCCCAGAATCCAGTATTTGTTCAGGCCATGAGGCTGGAGCCCTTCTGGCGCTAGAGTCTGGGAGGACTCCTGGAGCCCTTCTGGTGCTAGAGTCTGGGAGGACTCCTGGAGTCCTTCTGGTGCTAGAGTCTGGGAGGACTCCTGGAGGGCTTCCGGTCTCTCAGTCCACACTGAAACCCTGAAGAAGCTGGAGTTCCTATCGGCCGCAGCAACGGGGTAGACAAACTCATCAGTGAGAGTGAGAACCAGCAGGGAGAAAGCAGAGCTTCTTTTTCCTACGTTCTTGTGTATGCTGCCACCAGAAGGGGTGGCCCAGACATGGGTGGGCCTTCCTCCATTCCAGAGGTAGTTGACGACCAGGGTTAGCTATCACAGGTCTCATGGAGCTGGAATTACAGGCAGTTGTGAGCCATGATGTGAGTGGCTGGGAACCAAACTCAGGTCCTCTGTGGGATCAACAAACCCCTTAAAGGCTAAGGCATCTATCTCTCCAGCCCGTTTTCCTCACTGAGTAAGGCAGAAGCTGCAGTCACGGGTGTTGGTCTTTTCCCACTAGTGGACAGGGCTCTCAGCAGCCTTGCGGCACCCTCATAGTGGCAGTCTCTAATTTTGAGTTTTCATTTTCACTCACCTTGAAATACCCTGCGATTTCTTCTTTGACTTACATGTTATTAAAAGCATGCTCTCTCTCTCTCTCTCTCTCTCTCTCTCTCTCTCTCTCTCTCTCTCTCTCTCTCTCTCTCTCTCCATGTGCCTGTGTGTGTTCGTGTGTGCAGGTACACACATGCCATGCAGATGTCAGTAAGCAACCTTGACTGTTAACCCTTGTCTTCCACTCTGTTTGAGACATCATCTCTCTTGTTTACAGCTGCATATGTCCAGCCAGCTGGCCTGTGAGCTCCCAAGGATTCTCCCATCTCTGCCCTTATCTCCTTATAGGGTGTCCTGGAATTGCAGACACATGTACCACTGTGTCTGGCTTTTACCTGAGTTCTGGGAATTCGGGCCATCAGGTTTCCACGGCAAGGGCTTTACCTACTGGGCCTTCTCTCCACCTTAGTTTTTGAGACAGGGTCTTCCACTGAACCTAACACTCACTGATTTGACTAGACTAGCTGGCCAACAAGTCCCAGGGATGCCCATTTCCACTCACCAACCATTGGGGTTACAGGCATGGACTGGCGAGCCCAGCTTTTGAGGTAGGTGCCCGGGATCTGAACTCAGGTCCCCAGGATCTGAACTCAGGTGCCCATGTGTGTGTAGCCAGCACTTTGCAGACTAAACCATTTGCCCAGCCCACGATTCGCTCGAACGTTTTCCATGCATACTTGAAAAGAATATGTATTCCGATGCTGAATGGCATGTTCTGAAAACATCAATTAGAGCAAGCTGTTTTACAGTGTTGCTCAAGTCGTCCAAATCTTCAGTGATTTTCTGCTTGCCGGTTTTATCAGTTATTGAGAGGTAGGTATGGAGAGCCCCAGCTACAGTTGTGGACCCGTCTGTTTCTTCTTGCTCTTCTATTTTTGCATTATGTGTTTTGACACTTTGGGATGAGATGCACAAACAGTTTGAATTGTTTTCTGACTAATTGGCCCCTGGTCATTATGCTCAGCAATATTGCTATGATCTCAAATACATTTTGTCTGATGTCAATGTAGTTACTCCAGCTTATCTTTCCTTAAAAGAATATTTTTTTTTTTAAAAAAAAAACAGGGTCTCATGGATCTCAGGCTGACCTTAAACTTGGCGTTTAGTTGAGGACAACCTTGAACTTCTGATTCTCCTGCTACCGCTACCCAAGTTCTTTGATTACAGGCATTCACATCTGGCTCAGTTTTCATTTATTCAGTGTTAGAAAGATATGCCATTTTACATTTTTTTCTCTTAATTTTCTTTTCGGGCACAGTGTCTTACTATGTAGCCCTGGCTGGCCTGGTTCTCCCTCTGTAGACCAGGCTGGTCTTGAATTCACAGAGATCCTCCTGCCTCTGTCTCCTCAGCGCTGGGATTAAAGGTGTGATCTACCACACCCATCACCTTCTGTTCTTAACCTACTTTATTTTTATATTTAAAATACCTATTTTTTTAGGCAGGTTCTCTCTATATAGCCCTGGCTGTCCTGGAACTGGCTATGTAAACTAGGTTGGCCTCAAACTCACAGAGATCCTCCTGCCTCTGCCTCCTGAGTGCTGGAATTTAAAGGTGTGCCCCATCATGCCTGGCTTAATATTTCTTTCGAAACAACCGATAGTTGAGTCTTGCTTTAAAAAAAAAAAAGATTTACTTTTATATTGTATATTTGTGTGTGCCTGCATGAATTTATATGTACCACGTGTGTGCAGGAGACCTCTGAGCCGGATGAAGATGTTGGATCCCCTGGAACTGGAGTTATACATGGTCATGAGCAGCTATGTGGGTCCTGGGAACTAAGTGGTCTAAATATAAGTGTACGGGCGAATTGAAACAACAACTGTTGAGATTTTGCCAGTGGTAGAGTGTAGCTTCTTTGAGGACAGAGATTTGGCTGCTGCTGGGTTGCTTGTTTCTAGAACAATATTGGCATACAGTAGGTGCTCAATGAAACAATGAGTGAATGAATGAATACGTATTTTTGGGACATTAGATAAATCCACTTGCTGTGTGATCCTGGACCAGTCATGTGACACCCCAGGCGGCATCCTTATTGGGCACTGTCCTTTCTGCCCACTTCTAGGCTGGAGAGGGCGGGGTCTGGATGCAAGGACGATTGACAGCTCCAGGCTTTGGATTGGCACAGTCGCCACCAGAGGGCGCCCAATGCTCACACTATGGATCAGGGGCTTTGCAGGAGCTCCCACGGTATAGGGCCCTGGAGGCAGATGGTGTGTGTGGGGGGAGTCTCAGTTCCTGTTGCTTCTCCTCTCAGGCATCCCACTTAGGGACAGACCTGGGGGAATTTCCCACCTGTGTTTTCCCGGGTAATGGAAGGAGTGGGTCCATTAGGTTGGGAACTGTTCCAGATGCTTCATGACCTCCTATGTGTCCTAGAACCCAAACCTCTTACGTCCTTGGACAAGATACGGCCATTCCTGGCATTGTGGAGCTGGGCCTTCTTATCTTAGGAACACAGCCCAGCATCCTGCCCCCTTAGGGCCCTTCCTCAGGTCCAGGAAGTCCCTTCACTTGAGGTTACCCCTCAGACTCATAAGATCCCAGAAGGAAAGCCTTCCAAGTGGGAACTCATGTGAACAAGCTCGTTTCATTTCTCCATATGCTGGAATGTTTTTGCTATTCACCTACATACAGATGGGGAAACTGAGCTTCAGGGATGAGGAAGGGCTGTCTGAGGTCACATCTTTGGTCCCACCACACCTTCTGCTTGGGTGTGCCCACAGCCCCTGGACCATTCTCTTTCCAGTTACTTTCTTTCATCCAAAAGCTACCTCAGAGCCTTTGTGTGGAGGCCCAAATTACTCAGGGTCAGAGAATCTGAGCTTGCTTTACCCAGCGGGGCTGCATAAGGGGATGATTTGACCACGAGCATGTTTACCAGGTGTTTGGAAGGGTCTACACTTGGCTGTATCTAGAAAGGGGGAGGTCTTTTGCCTTGCCCCTTGGTGTTGTTATAAAAACTCTTTTGAAGAGACAGAAGGGGCCGTTGGGTATTGACACAGGTCATCCCGAAGCTGTCCTATGTTTCTGTCTCCTCTCCGCTATCTTCCTATCTAGAAGTTTCTTATTCCTCTCTCCTCCTCATAGGAACCCTTTAAAAGGTGGGAGCTGGCCTCCCACACCTTTGCATTTTCGGCTCCCTCCCACAGCACTTCCCTGCCATTCTTCACGTAGCTGGTAATTCAGGCAGCAGGTAGATAACCCCTTCTAGAGAGGCCTTCACTGGCCACACCCCACTCCATCTGCCCATCAACTTGTTTTGTTTCCTCTAGAGCAGTAGTATTCAACTTGTGGGTGGTGACCTCTTCAGGGGATCGACCCCTTTCACAGGGGTGGCGTATCATATATTTACATTGCCAATTCACAACAATGGCAAAATTGCAGTTATATTGACTATTAAAAAAGATGACTAAGGGACTGGGAGATTGTCTACAAACACCAGGACCAGAGTTTGATCCAGGACCCAAGTAAAAATCCAGGTGTTGTGGCAAGCATTTGTAATCCCAGCACTGGGGAGGTGGAGATAGGTGGATCCCTGGAATCCACTGGCCAGCCAGCTTAGTGTACTTGGCCAGACTCAGGGAAAACTCCATCTCAACACACACACACACACACACCTACGCACGCATGCATGCACGCACGCACGCACACACACATGCATGCACTCAATAACAACAAAACAGAAGAAATAAACCAAAAAAACCCAAACAAACAAACAAAAAAACAAAAACAAAAAAACCCCACAGGGTGAACAACTCCTAAGGTGACCAGAGGTTAACCTCTGTCCTCCAAAACCACTCACACACACATGCAGCCATATGTTAGCGCACCAACGTGGACATGTACCCACATACAATCTGCCCCCTCCCCCACTGAACAAACAAAAAATCTGGGAAGTGAAGCAAGCCAGCCAGCCCTGGCAGATCCTGCAGAGCATGGTCAGGCCTAGGAATGGACAGAAACTGCTGAGGGGCTAGTTTGGGGTGGCCCACCTGACCACACAGTCTTTGGGCAGCCCCTGCCTGTGCGGCCAGGCCAGGTAGAGGCCATGGTCCTCTTGCAGTGTGTGTGAGGGATGGGGGCACTTGCTTTAATTCTCATCCATGCAGCTTGGTCACCAAGACCATGGCACAGCACTCTAAACTCAATTAGAAATTTAACAAACCTTATAAATCCTCCCTAGCCCGAGCCTTGTAAATCTCCAGAGTGAGGCTGGCTTAGCACTTATCCATCTCCAGCTAATGACCTCCCCAGCCCAGCCTGGGAGTGATTCCGCCTGGCGACAGGTCTAATTAGAGAGCAGGATCTGCAGCTCCCTGCCTTTGTTGGAAGGAAGGGCAGGCTGTCCCTATTTTGGGGACACCTGAGAGGTGAGTCCTGGCCCTTGTCTAGCCCAAGTCCCAAAGACCAGGTCCCAAGACTCTTTGTCCCATGAGAGGAAGGTCAAAATGATTTCACTACAGTCTGGTTCTTTCATTGATGTTAGCCCTATTGAAACTCTCAGGCACACCCCTGGTTAGGGATGGCTGCTGTGGGATCAAAGGTTGCCAGGACCCCAGGTGGCCTTCCAGGTGGCAGCATGCTTCTAGGATGGTCTGAGGCTATGTTGTTGGTATGGGTGGTAGAGGGCTGGGCTGTGGGTGCTGATCTCCCAGTGCATGCTAGAGCATGTGAGACCAGGGAGGGTTTGGGTAGCCCCTCCTGTAAGGAAGGGTTCAGGCTTAATTAACAGGGTGGATTTTCCAGCCATGGGAGGACACTGAGGCCCTTGTTCCTGGATCTGCAGCTCAGGACTTTGGATTGTCACGGTGGTTCTGCTGTGGACCTCAGCAGACACTGGAATCCAGCATCACATGACCTCATTTTCTAGATCAACAAGAAGTAAATGTTTATGGCTATAGGTCACCTTGTTTACATGTTTTTGTCACAGCAGCCCAACTGCCCAAGATACACAAGGGGGTGGGTGGGACTGAGGCCCTCTCTTTTACCCATGGCTCCCCATGCCTGGATGCAGGAAGTACCTCGGCTCTCTGGCCTGGGGTGACAGATGCCGGCTTTTACTTCATCGAGGCTCCTCTGACTCCTGCCCTGACCTCAGAGCAGTCACCGGGAGGAGGTCCCGGTAATTGGTTTCATCCAGCCCTCATCTTCAGTGGTGAGAAAGGGAAAGTTATAAATATTTTTTATCTATAACTCAGGACGAATAAAAATTTAATTACACTGAAAAATTTAAATTTCATAAGAAATAAATATTAATCTTGGAGAGTGACTTTTGTGGGAAGTTAACTTTCAAATGTCTTCAGTCTGGAGGGACCTGAGGTCTGAGAAAGAGCAGGTGGCTGGCCGTTCTGCATGTGGGTGTGGGGCCAGGGTTGCTACTCCCAGAAGTTCGGGTCTCCAGGCAGGAGCAGCTGTCCCCTCGGCAGCCTAAGGGGACAGGCAGGGCTGCGTCCTGCAGCCTGGTGGCTTGCCTTCCCCACTTCCTGCTCAGCCTCGGGGTACCCCCCCCTTCCACCAGCAATAATAAATCACTTACCAGGCCCAGACATTTTACTAGGTTCTGAGGAATATCGTAGGAAGGAGATCAAGCTTCGTCCTTGCTCGTGATCTGTGTAGGTCACATGAAAGAGGCAGACAGGGCTCTGATGGGGACAATACCATCCTCCGCTGGCCAGCCCTTCTCCTACGCTCAGTTTTTATTACGATTACTTTATTATTTAAGATTTCAAACATAATGCGCATCTAGGAAGGAGCTTGAGAGAGACTCACGCAGCTCGGGGGCTGACCACAATGTAAAGGAATACACACGGCGTGTGTTCCGGGACACAATAGTCCCCCGTGCTGGGCATTTGGGAGAGGGAAGGCTCTGCCTTAGGGCTCTTCACAGGCTGATGGATGGTTCTGGAAGCCTGACCATAATGGCTTGGGGGTAGGACGGCCCAATAACGCTAATACCTTAATGTATACTGAACATTCATCATGTGCTAGCTCAATTCTAGAAGCTTGAGGGGTATCAGCTCATTGGCCCAGAAGAAACCCCCAGAGTAGGTGCTGTTACCTTCCCCATTTTATCACGAAAAGATGACTCACAGAGAGGTTATATAACAAGTTCAAAGGTACCCAGGTGATGGGAGGCATCATGGGCTCATATGTGGGTGCCCTGGCTTGGAGCCTTCAGGTGCCTCAGAAATGGAACAGTAGTACTCAGGCCTTGGTCCTAGGAGGCCTGGGGGTTTCTGGCATTTCAGCAAACCTTTGTGTTCCTCTGCCAGGGAGCCTTGGGCAAGGCTCTCAACTGTTCTAAACACCAGTTTCCTCTTTCGAGGGATGGTGATGAAAATCTTCTCTCTGTTCATGCCAGGTTTTCGGGAGGTGGGACCAGGTGAGAGAGGCAGACATCTCTACCCTCCTGACTGAGCCTCTCTGGCCATGCCCTGGTAGATAGGGGGACACTAAGCATGCCACATCTCACCCACTGTCACTTTGAGCATCATTCTCTGTTAGTCCCATGGGCCTCAGGAGAAGCAGAGGAGGCTGGGTGGCCAGAACCTTCCTTAGGGATTAGTGAGGGAGTAGGCGAGGGCCTGTTGTCCAGGAGGGTCCTGTACTAGCAGAGTTTTGGAAGAGGGTGTGTTGTGTGGGTGTTGTATAGGAGACCGAGGAGGCATCTTCTGCTGTGCCAAGATGAGGCTGGCCTGAATTGTGAGCTGTATCACAGCCATGTTTCCACCCCGCAGGGACAAGAGCAGAGGCCATCCGGCTGTGCCCAGAGGGAGGAGGAGGTAGTAAGCTGAAGAGCATGGACTTGTCTTGAAATATAAACTCTGGTCCTGGATCCTGAGACCAAGGTGAGGCCACTGCCAGCTTAGGGCAGTGGACGGAGGCCCAGAGTGTCTGACAAGACTTCAGGTGCCAGTGATAGGGCTGGTTGGGACAGTATGGTTTTGTACGACAGAGTCCAGAAGGTTCTATGTTCCCCTGATGGCTCTCCATGGAAGTGGACTAGGAGATCTGCACATCTCTAGGGACCCAATACACCAGGTCTGTCTTGGAACTGGGGTCTTATGTGGCTGACTCAGGCCTCTGCAAGGGCAGAGGGGAAGTCTGTCTTCCATATATGTATATGTGTGTGCTGTGCGGTGTCTGTATGTGCTCATTGATGGGTACACATGGTGGCTGTGTACATCAGCTCTCTTTCTCGATTGTCTACTGAATTTTTAAAGACAGGGTCACTAGCTGGCTAGCGAGCCCAGGGATCCACCTGTCTCCTCCCACCCTGTGCTGGGATTACAGACACACATTGCCATACCTGGGTTTTTTACATGGGTTCTGGGGGTCCAAATTCTAGTCCTCAGGCTTGTGAAGCAGGCTGTTAACCGATTGATCCACCTCCCGAGCCCTGGGGTATCCTCCTTTTACAACCCAAACTCAGGAAAACCTTGGTTCTCCTCCAGACACATCCACGGGTCCCATTTCCAGGCCTGGAGGACACGTGCACACACACACGTACACACAAACCCATGCATGCTTCCACAGACCTGTGTGCCCACACACATTTTTTTCATTTTTGGTGCCCACACTATTGAGAATCTGGGTGCTTGTGTGTCCCTGGAACACACCCTCCTGGCTTCATTCCGCTGATGGAATGCTGTAATATTTTTCTATTAAATGTTGCATTTGTTGTACCTTTTAGTAGCTTCCCTCATTAAAAACGATATTATCCCCATAAATAAGCTGGTGCCCAGGAAGAGTCCCGACTGCATTTTTCTTCCTAATTGAGACACTTAGCTTTGATTTGCGCGTCGGCACGTAGTGAGCGGATTAATTTTCAATTAATGCTCCTGGGCGGGCAGCAGCAGGCAGCGTGGGCGGGTAGCCCGGTGGCCTGGGAACAGTTGCCTGAGCAGGCGGCTGGAGAAGGTAGGGACCGGGTGGATGCAAGAGGCCCCTGGAGACATTCTGGAGTTTTGTGGTTTTGTTCTGGGAGGCAGAGGGCTCCCTGGAGTCTCATCTGTGGGAAGCGCCCCACTTCAGCATCAGGAGGTCCCCTACACTCTGACCCCTCTGCCTGCTTAGCCCTTGACGGCTGCTTTGGAGACATGGCAGATTTGAAAGGAGCATTCAAGTGGCCTCCAGGCCTCTGCAGAGCAGGGTGAGAGTCACCCCTGTGGCCTGCCTGACAGGGCCTGATGCCTCATGTGTGGGTGGGTGGCTGTCCCTCGTCTCTTCGACCTGCAAGCTTCTGGGACCTTGAGGGGGCAGGAGAGCTAGGGTGGGCCATTCTTGCATTTATTTTTACTATTTTATTTCTTTCATTCCTTACCTTTTTTTTTTTTTTTTTTTTTTTTTTTTTTTTTTGGTGGTAGGGTCCTATGTGGCATGGGCCATGCTTGAACGTGCTGTGTAGCTGAGGATGGCCTTGAATTCCTGATTCTCTGGCTTCAACCTCCAGAGCACTGGGATCACAGGCATGCCCCACACCCACTATTAATTTTTTTTGTTTTGGTTTATAGATGGGTCTCTCTATGTAGCACAGGCTGGCTTGGAACTCAGAGCAAGTCCCCTATCTCGACCTCTTAAAAGCTGGGATTACAGGTGTGTGCCACCCCATCTGGCCAAGCCTTCCCACATTTATAGTTTTATTTTTTATTTTTTTGATGGGACTAGGGAGGTCATCCACCAGTCCTGGGTCCCAAGCAAGTCCTCTCAGCTCCAGCTTTGAGAGCAGGCTCTTCCCCCTCATTTTGGCTCTCTCGCCTTTTGTCAGCATAGTTAAATATTTCTCTTACACAGCAAATCAGTTTGGAGCTTTTCCATAAGAGCAGGAGAAATTTCCAGAACCAGCCGGCACTTGTCTTCTAGATACAGCAATAACTGTTCTCCAAACCACAGCTTCCTGAGTTTTTTTGCTGGGGTGCCCCCCCCCCCCCCCCCCGCCCATGTCACTGCAGGCCTCTGGCTTCTCAGTAAATGCTGAGGAGATGGTGGAGCGTCAGGATGGATGACAGAACTCAAGCCAGGCCCCCTGGCTTCATGTACTGATTTTTCCACTTAGCTAGTACTTTGATTGCATTATTCCGTCTCTCCAAGCCTTAGTTTCAGCTGTCAATCAAGGATGATGCAGGACCTGTCTCACCGCATGTTGTGGCAGCTAAATGAGAGAAAACATTAGTTCCTTGATACTCTAGGGATGGCCTTTGGACCTTCCAGCACCAGGATCTCAGCCCACACCTGCTGGATCCCTCTCTGTATTTCAACAAAGCACCGGGGGTGGGGGGTGGGGGGTGGGTGTCTGATGCACCATCAAGTTGGAGAGGTTCTGATTTGGGCTGGCATGGCTACTTCTGCCTCTCTTTACCTCCTGTCTCTCTCTGGGAACACGGAAGAAATGGGTCTGTCTCTTGGAACTGAGTGCCACTTTGCCTGGATGATATTTCTGAGAGCATTCTTGTACATGCTTTATCGACACTGACTGCTATTCCCACTTTAAGCTTTAAAAAATTATTCGTCACAATTATTATCACGTGTTTGTGACTATGGGTGTGCAAGCATCGTGGTACACATGCCGAGGTCAGAGGACAGCTTTACGAGTTGAAATCTGCCCTCCACCGTGTTGAGGCAGGGGTTTGTTTTCTCATTTCCTCTGCACTGCTTATTCCAGACTGGCTGGTTCTCCTGTCGCCGCCTCCCGTCTCATGCTAGGACCTCTAAGATGCCAGATGAACACCACTGCATCTGGCTTTTCACATGGGCTCTGGGGATCGAACTCAGTCCCTCAGGCCTGTGTGCTGATCATTTTACCCACTAAAGCCATCCCGCTGGCCTCCCGCTCCCACTTTACAGGTGAGAGACAGGCGTTCTCCAAACAGGAGCTGTCGTAAACTCCTGGGACCGATTGGCTCCTGAATTGGGTCTAATCATCAGACATCGGTCTATAGCCAGGGAGGGACTCCTTAGAGACCGCCTGGGCCGCCAGATGGGCTACATCTGAAGTCCGTGGGTTCCACTCACTCACTCACAGGGGCACCTGTCCCGTTGTGCTGTGGCCTGTGCTGTTTGTTGGCTTGTGTTGATGACTGTGGTGGCTGCTGGGTGGGAAGGGGCGGGGAAGGGAAAATGGAGCCACTCGGGGACCTGACGGTTAATTAAAATGTCCTCAAAGGTGATCAATCCACAGTCGATGACTTGAATCCACAATGACCTGGCTCGTCTGACTGGGCGCTCAGCCTTGGCCTTGCTGAGGCGGTAGGCAGGAAGCCTGGCTGACCTCCTTCTGGTCCTCGGAGGCCTGGCACTGGGCACCGCTGTCCACACCGCCTCCCCGATATTCCTGTCTTGTTTCCATAATAGCTTCTGTCACTGCTCGTGACAGGCCAGCCATTAAGTCTTTGGCAAAATTGTAAGAATTATTAACATACGAGGTTTTATACTATTTGACAGCTGTCGGCTCCTTTAGAATCCCATCATCCCGTTCCCTCCCTCCCCCCTCCCCCTCCCATCCTAGGGGGAAGGGCCTTTCAGTCACTGTGGAACAGAAAGGAGACCAATCATCCTTTTCTAAAATTTGTATTTTTAAGTCAGGCTCTTGCTATGCAACCCAGGCTGGCTTTGACCTTGTAATCCCCCTGCTTCAGCATTCCTAGCATTGGGATGAAAGGAATGCAATGACCACACTGGTCCCATGCGTCTTCCAGAGGTCCCCTCATGATCCCTCCTACACATCCGTGGAATGTTCCTGTGGTCCCTGGGCCCTGTGTCTGGGCTTAACCTGGAACTTTCCTCCACATGGGGCAACATCACACCCTCTGCTTCTGTGTCTCACTGAGATCACGTGCCCACCATGTCCAAGACACTCTAGGATGCTGTAGACCTCCCGCTCCCAACTGTGACCCCAGGCCCTCACTTCTTCCACTGCTTCCCACCTGGTATCCACACCTCTCTTCACACAGCTCACTAGAAGTTCTCACCACCATCCCCTCTTCCCCGACTCCTCTTCCCTTTCCTTCTCTCTCTCTCTTACTGAGACACCACAGATATGCTCAGTGGCGGTGGCCTGGCCCCCTCCCCATGCCGTTCTCTTCCACTTCCCCAGCCCTTCTGGGTGACTCCCAGGGAATGAGTGCTACCCCTCTTTGTTCAGGGTCTCACTCTGCCAATGTCAACAGAGCAGTAATAGAAGACCTGGGTAAGAGAGAGAGCTCAGAGTCTACTCTGGAAGCTCCATCCACAGTGCTCAGATCATTGAGGTTCCTCGCTCCCTCCCATGCCTTGCTGCGCTTCCTGCTCCCCACCAGCATAGCCTCTCAGGGAAACCACTTGTCTTCAGACCCTTGTCTAAGGGGCTGCTTTCAGGGGTTCCCAAGGAGACCCCCTCATGTCCTTCCTGCATGCAGCAGTTGGGCTGTGCCTCACGCCCACATTTTATTCTCTCACAACTGCCTTAGGATGGCTCAGGACCCTGGAGTTTCAAGTCTAGCCTTATGGTGCTGTTCTAGTAGTAAGATCATCCTGGGGTCACGGCCCAGCTCTGGACAACTGGGGTCTCTACAGAGTTTGGGAATTGCTGACCACAGACCAGACCTCAAAGGGAGTGCTTTTCTGATATCTTTTAAAAATTACGTTCGCTGTTCACGCAGCTACCAAGTAACAGGTACAGGGAGTTAACTTTGAAAAGGCCCTCCTAGACATCGGGCTACATCGCAAGCCAGGCCAGATGAAGTTTGTGTTGGCGAGCACAAAAATGAACAGATTCACAGATCAGCGCCCAGTAAGTGATAAGAAGTGACATTTCAAATGAATGGAGAGAGGGTCGATTTGTCCTGAAATGGTGTGGGCTATGAATTAGCCGCTTGGGAAACGCAAAGGCACCTGGATCACGCAGATACCAAGTGTGTCACAACATTCACGTGCAAAGAAAAATCACACAAGGGCTACAAGCAGCCAAGGGTGAGGAGGACCTTGGAGCGCAGGGACACGGGGAAAGACCACAGCCTGCAGTGCAGAATGACCGAGGGTAAAGAATCCCACTGTTAAAAGCAGTCGGTCTGTGGTCCCAAGGACGCACTCCTCTCGCAGGGGACCTGAGTTTGGTTCCCAGCACCAGATGGGTGGCTCACAAGTGTTTGCAACTCCAGCTCCAAGGATTCTGATGCCTTCTTCTGGTTTTTCAGGGCGCTTTTACTTGCATGCATCCAAGTGCACACACACACACACACACACACACACACACACACACACGCACACGCACACGCACACGCTCGCACGCACGCACGCACGCACGCACGCACGCACGCACGCACACACCCTTGGACTTGTAAATGGCTGCATTAGTAAAGGAGCTTGCTGCCCAGCTCAACAACTCAAGTTTGACCTCACAAGTTGTCCTGTGACCTCTGCAAGTGTGCTGTGGCATGTGTGTGCCCTGCCCCTCCAATACACAAAATAAACAAAAATGTTAAACAAACAAACAAACAAAACTAAAAATAAGCAGGCCAGCTGGGAAACTATCTTGACAAGATATACTACAGAAAACCAGAAAGAACTGGTGTGGGGTCCAGTTGATCAACTGGTTTCAGCTGGCTCACGATGTCCAGTAGCCTTTACTTAATACTCAGCCAAAGTTATGACAAATTCTGAAAAGGCAAAGATTTGGTTATCTATTGGTAAAAAACTCACCATTCTGAAGTTCTTTTGTTGTCTACCTCGCAGTCCTCTTGCTGCAGGAATAACCTCTTCTGTTTGTTCAAATTCTCAGGAGCGTGGGAGGCCCTCTTCCCAGGCAGTGGCTTCACAAACAGCATGGGGCTCCCAGGGCATCAAGGACTGGGTGTGGATTCGTGGTCCAGTGACATTCACGGTCCAGGAGAAGGTCTCCCAGGGTGGTCATCTCAGACATATGGCCCCAGCTGGCTCTGCCCGTCTCTACCTTCACTGATACCTCGGGGAGCCCTCAGCTGCACCTGGAACCAGCCCCGAGTCCTCTGATCCCTGGCATGGTCTTGGCTTTGGCTGGAGCCTGTGGCTAGTCTTGAAGGGTGGAGGCTACTCCAAGCTGTGCTGGCTGGGTAGGCTGGGCAGGGAACAGCTGGCCCCTGTGGATTGGCGGCAGCAGAAGCTAATCCACTTTTATCTCGTTATGGTGACAGCCGCCCCGTTAAATGGAATGGACTATCGATTTGGGGCTCACTTCCAGCCCTTGGATTTTCCATCACAGACCTGAGTAGAATAGGAGAAAAGCAACACTTATTAACTCTGGTGCCAGTCAGGGGGCAGGTGCTGGCTGAGGGGTGAGGGTGGGTAGAGTTGAGAGGGGAGTATATACAGGCTGAGGGGTGGACCCATGGGAACTGGCTGGGCTGAGTGTGGGGGGAAGCCTGCCTCTCTGCCTCTCTCCATGTGGGGGACAGGGGCTGTTGCATTTTTCCACACCTGTTCACAGAGTACATGCGTGTCCAGTGCAGGGATAAACATATAAGTACAACCCCACAAAACATCCAGAAACACACATTGTCATCAGCACACTTGTGAGTCCGTTGCTGACACATTATCGATACAATACTACCACAGACATTCTCAATACCAACACATGCACACTCACTTCTAATATCAACACATATGTACCCTTCCAATATCAACACTGTGTGCACACACACACTCCCAATATCAACACTGTGTGCACACACACACACTCCCAATATCAACACCATGTACACACACACTCCTAATATCGACACCGTGTGCACACACACTCCCAATATCAACACCTTGTGCACACACACCTTCCCAATATCAACACCATGTGCACACACATTCCCAATATCAACACCGTGTACACACACATTCCCAATATCAACACTGTGTGCACACATACTCCCAATATTAACACTGTGTAGCAAACATTCTCAATTTCAACACACACCTTAATTCCAACACCCCCTAATACCAACAGCACTCCAATACCAACATGTGCCTTCAAAACCAACACTCCCCAAGGCCAGCACACACTCCCAGAACCAACACCCTTCCCATACCCACAGTACTCAATACCAACACACACTCCAAATACCAACACACATACACCATTGCTAATATACCACATGTAATGCTCCCAGGAACTATACACACTCAGTTCCCATACCTATATATATATGCAACTAGTACTGACACATGTACATACCAGGTCGGTACACACTCAAAATTGTATATACGTTTGTGTACTATGTATTGACACAGATCCACACAATGCTGACACACAGATAATGCTGGCATACATAGTATACAATAATGATACATCCACTGTTGATACATCTATACACCCAAGCTAACACATACCTATACATATGTCCGGTACTGACAGACAGAAACACACAGGGATGGACATAGTCATGCACACACCTTCAACAATGACAAACACACACAGTCACACAATGCAGACTCACACACTGACCCATACATCACAACATTATAGCATTATTCCCAACTCACTCACATACACACAGACACACAGACACACACACACACCTCACATGCTGAAGCATGCAACAACACAGTTCTGATGTAAGTAGAGCTAGTACAGGTAACACAAACATGACATGCTGTAACACACATCTACCACTGACAAATGTGTGATCTACCCACCAACATACACCCAACACTGACACACTGACCCACCCCTGACATACAGCTACATACACTGACACGTGTATGAACCCACTCCTGACACAGAGCTATGTACAGTCAACACTAACAGCCTATACCGACAAAACATCCATACAATGCTATGCATGTACACATACATACAACAGACACACCCATGCAAAGGTTAATCTTCATCAGTTTGACTGTATTGAGAATCTCCTGGGAGACTGACGCACACCTCTGTCTGTCTGTGAGTGTTTCCGCGGAGGTTTGACTTGGGGGAGTGGCTTGTGCAGAGACAGCATTTCTCTTTTCCAGGTCTCAGCCTGCCACGATGTGAACCTCTCTGTTCCCCATGCCCTTTCCACCATTATGGAATGAAGCCTCTAAAACCAGGTGCTAACATTAGTGTTGGAGTCACAGCAGTGCAAAGGAGATAATACGTCCGTCATGGACCTGAATATACACTAACCCCGGCATACTGTACATCTAGTGCCAACACACACGTGCACTCCTACACACAATGCTGACACACACATGTACTGACACAGAAAGTGCACACCTTCCAATACAATTCACATGTATTCATGTGCGCACAAGCGAGGGTTTGCACACATACCCACCCCACCCCCACCATACATATCACTGGTCCACATACTCTAATGTCTCTAGCACCCGCTGGTGCCCACGTCCACATGACACATATATGCTGTGCTATCGTCAGCCGTAAACACAGCACTGACACTCACATTCACCACCTATTACTGATACAAAAACCAATGCCGTGTACGTATGCACACACATAGGCACCAGCTGGGGTGAGAGCCAAAGTTACATTTGAAGTTTTAATTCCTATGCCTAAGAGATCCATGAAACAAAAATGTCTCTGATCTGCAAGCCCCTTGCTCAAGGGCAGATCGTTCCTGAAATGCTGGAGACTGTTGTCTATGGGAGATGACAAGCCACGTGTTTTTCATTCCCCTAAACAAGTTTTTTGACCCATCTGTACTGGATGTGCTTGATCACATTGTGGGTGGGAGGTGCACATGCTGGAGGTACATCGGGATATACCTTGCCCCGATTGGATGTAGGCTGGAGGTGCATCAGAATGTACGCTTGCCCCTGACTGGACCTAATCGGAAATACTTAAGCCACTGCAAAACTTGATTGGGAGCCATCTTCCAGAAACCCAGAGATGGCCCTGGCCAGAGCCCATCCACCTGGACAGTATTTAATTAAAAATTGCATCAAATTTGGCTTTAAATTGTGGTAGTGGTCTTATTCTTTTACTTTTTTTTTTTTTTTTTTTTGGTTTTTCGAGACAGGGTTTCTCTGTGTAGCTTTGCGCCTTTTCCTGGAGCTCACTTGGTAGCCCAGGCTGGCCTCGAACTCACGGAGATCCGCCTGGCTCTGCCTCCCGAGTGCTGGGATTAAAGGCGTGCGCCACCACCGCCCGGCCAGTGGTCTTATTCTTGACTGGCGGGATTAACAGCTGGCTCCTTTGCTTGCCCAGAGTTCCTCAGGCTGGCTTTCTGGCTCTGCCCAGGGTGATGCTGGGGCTGGACAGGTGTCCTGTTAGGTTTCTACTGCTGTGATAACACCACGACTGAATGCAATGTGGGCAGGGAAGGGTTTATTTCAGCCTGCGGTTGGAATGCACGGTGAAGGGAAGTCGGGGCAGGAGCTCAAGGCAGAAATCTGGAACTGAATCAGAAGCCACTGAGGACAGCTGCTCACCGGCTTGTTCTCCTGGACTCACTCAGTCTGCTTTCCCATGCAACCCAGGACCACCTTCCCAGGGGTGACACCGCCCACGGTGGGCTGGGGTCTCCCACATCAATCATTAATCAAATAAATGCCCCATAGACTTGCTGTCTTAGGGTTTCTATTGCCATGAAGAGACATCACGACCACGGCAACTCCTATAGAGGAAAAACATTCAACTGTGGTGGCTTACATCTTCAGAGGTTCAGTCCATTATCATCATGGTGTGACGTGGTGGTGTGCAGGCAGACATGGTGCTGGAGGGTTCCACAACTTGATCAGCAGGTAGGAAGTGAACTGAGATACTGGGCGTGGCTTGAGCACATATGATACTTGAAAATCCACCTCCACGGTAAGACACTTCCTCCAACAAGGCCACACCTACTCCAACAAAGCCACACCTCCCCCAATAGTGCCATTCCCTATGAGCTTATGGGGGCCAATTACATTCGAACTGCCACACTTGCCTACAGGCCAACCTGATGATTCCCTCTCCCCAGATGACCCCAGGTTGTGTCGAGTTGACAAAACAAAACAAAACAAAAAACAAAAAACAAAACAAAACAAAAAACAAAAAACAAAACAAAAAACAAAAAAAACAAAACAAAAAACAAAACAAAACAAAAAAACCCCAACAAGCCCAATGGGGGAAGGGAGTGAGGCTCAGCCCCACCTTCAAGCAGCTTTTCATCCGTGGGGATGCAGGCCCACAGCTAACACGCCCACGACTCAGTGGCCCAGCGCTTTTCATATACACACTGAAAAACTCTTCTCAGGGGCCGGAGAGATGGCTCAGCAGTTCAGGGCACTGGCTGCTCTTCCAGAGGACGTGGGTTTGATTTCCAGCACCCACATGGTGGCTCCCAACTGTCTGCAATTCCAGTCCCAAGGGATCAGATAGATGATGCCCTCTTCTGGCCTCCATGGGCACCAGACATACATGTGGTACACAGACATATATGCAGGCAACATACTGATACACACAAAATAAAAAAGAAAGGTAAAACCATTTCAAAGTGCTTCACAACGTTTGGGGTAGGTAGGATACTATTTTTTTTTTTTTTTTTTTGGTTTTTCGAGACAGGGTTTCTCTGCGTAGTTTTGCGCCTTTCCTGGAGCTCACTTGGTAGCCCAGGCTGGCCTCGAACTCACAGCGATCCGCCTGGCTCTGCCTCCCGAGTGCTGGGATTAAAGGCGTGCGCCACCACCGCCCGGCTTAGGATACTATTATTAGTCCTATTTGTAGAGGAGGGATCTGGACACAGAGAGGCTGAATGACTTGGCCAAGCTCACACATCCCTAAAGCTATAGAGTTGGGATCTGAACCCAGAACACTGGAGTTCGGGGTCTGCATGTCCCCCCTACTGTCACACCTGGACCTTTCTGCACCCACAGACATACTCCTACAGCCTCATTGTGGCTCAGTGGAATGATCAGGAGAACCCATCCGTGCTGGCCTCTGGTCCACACTTTCTGGCAGGGCTGATTGGGAGGGTTCTGTCTGCCTTGCCTGGGCTGGGGGTGGGGCTCATACAGGGGAAGGCACCAGAGGACTTCTGGATGCAAGAAGGGTGCCTTCCCTGGGGAAGTCCGGGTCAGCAGCGCCCTCCTACCGCAAGGATCCTCCTGCCTTCCTTGTCCCCCTCTCCACTCGCCAGCCCTTTGTACATCCCCATCCATGACTACTCAGTGGAGCTGGATTTCCTAGAGACCAGGGCCTGGGCTCAAACCACTGGGACACTAGTTTTCTTGATGGCAGAGGCAGGCAGGGGAGTCGGGAATCAGCAGTGGGCTGGGCTTTGGGGCCTTACTTCTGGGGAGCAGTCTTGGAAAGGTGCACTGGGGGGTTGCAGCCTTCTGAAGAGCACAGGGAACTGGATCGAACTTGTCAACTCCCAATCATCCGACTCCTCTCTGATCGTGAGCAGGCCGCTCAGTGGTGCTAATCCTCAGTTTCCCCGTTGGAAGATGGTGCGACTATCATCTGAAACACAGAATATTGGAGAGATCGGATCAAATGACACACGTCAGGGCTGGGAACGTGGCTCGGTTGGTAGATCGCCTGCTTAGCACACCGAACCCCCGAGTTTGGTTCCCAGCATTCACTGCATAAACAGCATGGTAGTGGGAGCTCACACTTGTAATCCCAGCACCCAGGAGGTGGAGGCAAGACCATCAGGAGTTCAAAATGGTGTTGAGGCTATCCTGGGACACGTGAGATCTTGTCTTAAAAAAAAAAAGAAAGATGCACATAAAGTGGTGGACACAGTGTGGTGGGGGCTGGTGGGTTTCCATGCCCTCCCTCCCTTCCCTACTCTTTTTGGTGAACTCTTGGGAGTCCTATTTATGCTCTTTGTCTGGAGCAGTTTGCTGCGCCTGTGGCTAGACCAGGATGTTCCTTTCTCATCCCAGCTGTTCCCTCCTCATCCCAGCTGTTCCCTCCTCATCCCAGCTGTTTCCCTTCAGCCCAGCTGTTTCCCCTTAGTCCAGCTGTCCTTCCTCAGATCAGCTGTTCCCTCCTCAGACCAGCTGGCCCCACCTCAGACCAGCTGTCTCCACCTCAGCCAAGCTCCAGCACTGTTCTCCCTTACAACCTTGTTGGCTCCCTCACCTCAGTCATGTGTCAGCCCTCAGGCTGGTCCTCCTCAGCATCCGCATTGACCCTTACAGCTCACTCCACCTTTCACACAGCTGCCCCTTCTGCATCTGTTGGACATTCTCCCAGGCTCTTCAGTCAGCCCAGCTGTTCCTGTTGGCTGGTGCTCCTCCCCTGAAGCGGGAATAGCTTTTCTAGGGCGTAGAAAGGGTACTCTGCTCCAGCTCCTCTTCCAAGGGGGCAGAGGCGTGACTTGTGCCTGATGCCAGAGTCTCCTAGATTCTTTTCTGAGTGGCATGGTGAGGAGTATCCAGGACTGGAAGAAGAGGGAAAATTCAGGTATTCCCATCCTCTTAAACACGGGAGGTTCCTCCAGCATCACCTTAGACCTCCCCACCGCCCAGCCAGAGCCAGGTACAGATCTGGCCACACCCCAGCTCCAGGAGGCAGGAGGCATCCTGGGAATGCCTCAGTCATGACAGCCAGGCAGGAGATAACTTTCCCCTCCCTCCCCCCATCCCCGATCAGGAGCAACACTGGAACACTGGAATCATCCTCTCTACCCCACTCGGAGCCCCCAGAGGATTAAAGACAGAGCCTGATTAAATATGAAAATTCAAGCAGATGGCGGATCCTGGTGATGGACAGGCTGTCAGTGGAGCATGTCACTCTATGATGGGTGCAGGCCTGTGTGATGGGTGTGGGGGATACCGCAAGGGGGAGGGGCAGGGCCTGGGGCACAAGGGTGGCCTCTGGTCTGGGCTGGGCTTCCTGGGTGGGAGTCTGGGGTGAAGAGAGGAAGGATGACTTTCCATCGTCAGCCACTCTTCCCTGTATCCAACTCACCGGGACTCTCCAAGCCACGATGCTAACACTGGCCGCACAGGGCAGGGCTGGACCAGGAGGGGATTTGCTAGTCTAATCTGCACCTGTTCCCTGCTCTTGCCGTCGGCCAAACAATAAAAGACACAATATTTACACAACTTACCGGGGGAAGCAATATTGGGCCATTGATTTTGTGTCCCTCGAATTTTCACGGCCTAAACCTTAATGGTTTTTAATCATAAAATATTAGTGCCGCAGGGCACTTAGCGCTGGCCCCTCACTGCTGAGGGATGGCAGCCCCCTCTGCGGCTCCAGGGGGCACTCCCCGAGGAGAGGCTGCATCCCCTCCGCACACACACCTAGTGCACCTCCCGGAAGCTGCTGTGGAATTGGCTCAGGCTTAGGCACAGTTGTGAGACTCCCTGGAGGAAGTCCCTCCCTTCATCTCTGAGTGCTTGAGTCAGGTCAGGGATGGGAAAATGAGGCTGGCCACAGAGAGAGGAATCTTCATGGGGGAATTTAGAAATAGAATCTTCGGCCTTCGTGTCCTTCCATTAAAGACAGCTCAGCATGGAGACACCGACCCCCTTTTGGACTGTCTTAGGTGGGGTGTTCCAAGAGGATATGACCCATTCAGGTTTACTCAGTACCTTGGGTGCCTCTCATGGTGCCTGGAACTCACCGTGGGTTGAGTGAATGCATGTGTGGTTGTACTAGACTACATGGGTTTCAAAGGGGTGGTTTTCATTCAATCATTCATTCATTCATTCATTCATTCATTCATAATAACCATTATGTATCTTGTCTCAGAGAGGAAACAGGGCAGGCCCTACTCTTGCTGTGGTGAGGTGGTACAGGGGACATATGTGCATGAGGGTGGCTCAGGGAGAGGGTCTGGGTGATGGGAGAAGGGCTTGTCTTCCTTTTTATATAAAAGTACTTGTTTTGATTTTAGCCATGTGTTTGTGTCTGTGTGAATGTATACCATATATGCATGGGTACCACGGAGGCCAGAGAGGTTGTTGAGTCCCCTAGAGCCGGGCTTGCAGGTGATTGTGAGCCATCTAATATGGGTGCTAGGGATCCGACCCAGGTCCTCTGAAAGAGCAGGAAGTGCTCTTAGCCACTGAGCCCTGGAAGGGATTTTCAGAAGAGTGGAGCCTCATGAGGGGATCAGCTTCTCCTGAGTGAAATGTAGAGGGTGCTGGGATCTGAACCCACTACAGCCCCTCTGGACCTGGCCTGGAGGACTTCCTGGACAGAGCTTCTTGGGGATGACATTTGGCCACAGTGTGTGTGTGTGTGTGTGTGTGTGTGTGTGTGTGTGTGCATGTACCTCTGTGTATGTGTGTGTGAATGTGTGTACACGTACCTTTGTGCATATGTGTGTGAATGTGTGTCCACGTACCTCTGTGTGTGTGTGTGAGTACGTGCATTGGGAAGTCTTGCCCACTGCCTGAGAGAGGTGCGCTTCTCTGTGGCAAAGGGAGAGCTGGGCGGGGCTGGTCACCGCTGCTTATTTTTTCCGAGAATGGCCGCTCGGGCCCTGCCCCCAGTGCCGGCGGGGAAGTCAATAGCGATGGATTAAACTGGGAGAGTTAGGCCGAGAGCACAATCGGAAGAAAGATAAAGATAATTAAAACTAATTCCAACTTCTCCCAGAGAAATCAATTTCATAACTTCTGTGTGTCCCTAAACTTGCTCCCGAGGCTCTGCAGCATCGAGCAAACGGCACATGTATGTGGCATGCAGACACTGTGTGTGTACGGATGCTTGTGCCTGCCTATGTGTATGTATGTGGCTTCATCTACAAGTGTGCATGCTTGTATGTATACATGTGTGCTTTGTATATGTCAAGGCACACATGAGTGTATTAGGTAGCAGTTCATCTAGGTTTTCAAAGGAACAGCATGCAGCCTCACTTTTGATCCTAGGAGAAGAGGCATTTGTAAGGGCCAAGTGCTGGAATGGGCAGGGTAGGATTAGTGCCCTTCACATGTGCCCGAGTTCTCTCTCTCTCTCTCTCTCTCTCTCTCTCTCTCTCTCTCTCTCTCTCTCTCTCTCTCTCTCTCTCTCTCTCCAGGGTTTCTCTGTGTAGCTTTGGTGCCTGTCCTGGATCTCACTCTCTAGACCAGGCTGGCCCCTAACTCACAGAGATCTGCCTGGCTCTGCCTCCCGAGTGCTGGGATTAAAGGCGTGCGCCGCCCCCCAGCCCATGCCAGAATTCTTTGTGCCCCACTCTAAGGCCATAGAGACTGCCTGAATGGTTTGATTCCCCCTTATACATGTGGGGCAACTGAGGCCCAGAGCATGGAGATTTGCCTCGGGCCACAGCAGTTGAGGAGCCAGCCCGGGGCTAACCGCTGACGGAGGGTTTCCTCTACTCTTGGGGAGTCTCAGGGAAGGCAACATGGAGCAGATCCCATCCAACCCTCCATGTGATCAGCTCCCCACCTTGCCCGCTCACCAGCCCTCAGCCAGCTCAGGCTGTGCAGCTGCTGTGTCGGGCCCCGTGGGCTTTCTAGCTTGGCGGGGTTGGGGCATTCATTGCTGTGAGTCTAGAGGACAGGGCTGTTTGGCTGTGGGGACTGGAGGATGGTGCTTTGTGTCCCTTACTGACAGCTTCTGAAGCAGAACCCAGGGTAGAGCTCCCCAACGGGGGGCCGTTGCCCCTGGTTCTGGAGAGCTTGTCAGTATTGCTCTCATAGCCGGTCGCTTCTCACAAGGACCTCATGATTGGTCTCTCAGGGAACTTCCTGGTCCTGGGAGAGAGTGGGCCAGGCCTGGAGTCATGCCCATAGGCTCCATTCTGCACAGACCCTCTCTTCCACACAGGACTGGCCTCTAGTGAGCCTTTGCATTAAAGTGGACCCCCCTCCCCCATTAATGAAGCCAGGGAACTTGCCTGCATGGAGTTGGGTGTCATTGATTACTCAAAAAGAGGGTTTTCCTCAACGCGATGGACCCTACCTCATCTTCGAAGTAGGGGCAGTAGGGATTGGAGTCGAAGCTCAGTAGAGTTAGTACAGGAGTCCCTGTGTCTGATTCCCAGCTCTGTGCAAAACAAGCTTGGTGGTCGCCGGGCGGTGGTGGCGCACGCCTTTAATCCCAGCACTCGGGAGGCAGAGCCAGGTGGATCTCTGTGAGTTCAAGGCCAGGCTGGTCTACAGAATGAGTTCCAGGACAGGCACCAAAACTACACAGAGAAACCCTGTCTCGAAAAAACAAAACAAAACAAAAACAAACAAACAAAAAAACAAGCTTGGCGATGCAGGTCCACAGTCCCAGCGCTAGGGACAGGAGTTTAAGGTCATCTTTGGCCGCATAATCAGCTCCAGGCCAGTCTGGGCTAAAAGACCCTGACTCAAAACAAAACAAAACAAAACAAAATAAAGCAAAATAAAACAGAACAGAACAGGTGATAGAATGGACACAGCAACTGCTGTAAGTCTGACTGACACAAGGTATCAAGTGTACATGTGCCCAGGACACAATGTTCCTTTCTTGTAGGGGCTGAGCTGCCAGAGGGAGTCAGCCATTGAGGAAGGAGCCAGGAAACCTTCATCCATGGCTACAACTGCCTGGAAGTGGAAGCATGGATGAAATGTGGTCTCCCAGTGGCTCCAGAGCAGGGCAGGGTGTATTTCCATCTTTAGACCTTCATGCTGCTGTGGGCTGTAGTGGGGCGCACCCTTGAGGCTTCAGGATCTAGCGCCAGTGTCTGCAGTGCCTGAGGACACCTCTAGATGGCAGCATTGGCGAGCTGGAGCCAGGTGAGAGGGGCTAGCGGGGGCTGGGCTGGACTGGAGCTGACTGCAAGGTAGCTGCCAGCCTTGGGTCCCTTATGTCACACCCCTTTCTACCCTTGAGAGCAGAAATGGACTGGATGCAGGAAAGAACAACTCTGGGATTCCTGGGTTGGGACAGAGGCCAGTCCCTTCTCTTCCCGAGACAGTCTCTCTGGAGCAAAAGGTCCTGACCTGACACATGACTGAGCAGGACACAGGACTGCAACCTCTTCTCACAAAACCTGCTCCCTTTGGGAATGCTGCAGCCTCGAAGTCCCTTTCTGGGATGGGGTGACAGGGGTTCCCAGCATCGGGCCAAGAGGTACCCAGGCAGCCCCCAGCATGAGCCAGTCTTGGAACTGTGTTCTCTGCCTTATTTCTCCTAGAATCGGCACACTCCTTGGAAGCCAGGTGGCAGCAGATGGGGATGCTCGGCTTCTTCTTAGGGTTTCATAGAGATAGGGAGCTAGGGTTGGGAAGAGATTTAGAGGGTGCGGTTCTTAGTCAGACCTCCATGAGGCTTACACCTTTGCAGGGTACCCTAGCAGCTCCTCTTGGTCCCTCTGCAACCCTAGGTCGTGGCTGGGAGAAACCTCAGCTCTCCAGGCAGCTGTACTTGGAGCGACCTGAAGTGAAATTGGCATACCGCAAAGTCTGAGGGCCAGCCAGCCTCCAGCGAAGCAGGTAGCAGTGGCAACACCCAGGTCAAGGCCACGGGAGCCCGAGTGTGCCACTGATTCATCGTGGCCTACAGCAGACCACAGTCTCTCCATCACATTGTTAATAATAATAATAGTAATAATATATAATATACAATAATGGCCCTGGTCTAATAGATAAGTGGACTGTCTTATACAACACCAATGGCTTCCCCCAGTGAAGAAATGGGGACTCAAAGGTGAGTGAGTGACTTGGCCAAGGTCACACACTAAACAGCAAGGACTCAGATCCAGGATGGTCCGGAGCCCCTCATGGCGGAGTGTGTGGGGGTAACACCCCTGTCCTGTGCCTCCCCAGGAAGCTCGGGTATCCATGCATGGGAGGAGTTGGTTACTGTAGGGTTCCTGTTTAGCAGAGAACAGTCTAGACTATCTAGTTAAATCTGAGTATCAAATGACGAGTGAAAACTTAATATGTTCCATGTAATATTTGAAACATATGCTAAAATATATAAAAAGCAAATTTGATATTATCTGGAGATACTGGAGAGTACAGTGCATTTTGTCCAGCACTTATTAAGTACTGAGACAGGGGCATGGCATGAAGAAAGAACGGTAGAGGCGTATGTACGGGGCCAAGCTTTGACACTCACTGTCACTTAAGACAGCTTCCTTCACCTATAAAATGGAGAGGGACCCCTCCTCTTACCCCTTTTAAGGGACAATGGGACCTGCTTAGATGAAGGTGGCTTGAAAGTCTCCAGAGAGTGTGGCAAAATGAGCTCTCATTGGTTAGTGGCAGGTTCAACCTGAAGCTGGCATTTCCATACCCTCTCGTCACCCTCCAGCCAGGGGTTGTCCCCAGTACCAGCTCCAGAGACATCCACAGGAGCAGGCTGGGGAGAAGGGGAGGGACAGGGCCGTATCACAGGAAATCAGAGGTTACTGTACTTTGGCCGGTGTCTTGGTAAGGGCTGGACCCAAGAGGCTGCATTTACAGCCCTGTGTCACCCTTTCTAGCTGAGAGGCCCCCCACTTCTCAGAGCATCCATTCCTGCATGTGTGAGTGGGGATAAGAACATTTCGGCTCTCGCGGGCCAGTGTGAAGTGTGAGCGTGCAGAGAGGGTGGGGCGGACATCCAGGATGTGCTACATCGGTCCTGCTCCAGCCTTAGTTGTTGCCAGGGACACAGGGCACACCAGCAACAATGTCACCTTCACCTGCCATTGATGGATAATTGGGAAGATAATCCATGGTTCCCAGGGGTCTGGGCTACGTGAAACTCACGTGTGTGCACGTAAGTACTCAGCACGGCTTCCCACTCGGCTCACACATGTCTACTCTATCTCTGACAGGAGAGAAGGTGTCTCCCCGGGTAGCCTCTCTGGCTTGTCGTCGCCACAGCCTGCAGCCTCCCCATCTTGCCTTTCTTTTTTTGTTGTTGTTTTTTGAGTCAGGGTTTCTCTATGTAGTTTTGGTGCCTGTCCTGGATCTTGCTCTGTAGACCAGGCTGGCCTCGAACTCACAGAGATGTGCCTGCCTCTGCCTCCCAAGTGCTGGCATTAAAGGTGTGCGCCACCACCACCCGGCTCCCATTTTGCCACTTTTGAAGCTACTCTCTGTGAGCATTTTAACCCCCAGCTTCAGCTCCCTCAGGCTGAGTGACTGCTAGTAGTCTGTATTTGTTTCCAGCCTCGTTGATGCCAAAATTGTGTAATTCAATTAAATAAGTAAACCAAAGTATTGTGAACACGCACAAAGTTGTCGTCTCCATAACATGAAATTGAAATCTTCAGGATGACTCTATGAATTGCTAAAAACGAAGATTGCCGTCAGATCAGGGGTGGATAAGCAACCGTGAGCTAAGATGGGGTTTACAAAATTGTAAAAATCTGCAAGATACGACTCTCATGCCACGTTTTGAGAGACTTTAAGTTCTTGTTCCACTTCCGAGAAATTGAAATCAGGAATTGTGGGTGATGTGGAATTAGTTTACCCAAGAAAGATGAACCTGCTGAGGCCGGGAGACATGTAAGCGATGGCAAAGCTCTGCCCCCGTGAAAGGACGTTAAAAAGGCAAACAGTTTCTGTGCTCTGAGAGGAAATAAAATGCTGGCCAGAGGGACGTGAGCGTTGTTTTTGTATGAGTCTTCCCAGAACTTGTACACTGGGCTTTGTTTGAGACAGGGTCTCTTGTAGCCCAGACAGGCTTCGAACTTGCCATGTAGCTGAAGCTGGCCTTGAACTCCTGGCCCTTCTTGCCCACACTTAAGTGCTGGGATGACAGGTGTGTACCACCACATTTGGTGTGTGCTTGCATGTGTGTGTGTGTGTGTGTATTCATGTGTCTGTGCACATGTGTGTACAAATGTCTGTGCACATATACGACAGTAGAGGCCGGGAGCTGGTAGCTTATGGAATATTCCTTTACACTGTGTGAATATATGTCACTGTGATTGGCTTAATCAAGAAGCTGACTGGCCAATAGCTGAACAGGATAAGGTTAGGCAGGAGAGCCAAACTGGGAACGCTGGGAGGAAGAAGGGCAGAGTCAGAGGAGTCGCCAGCAGATGCAGAGAAAAGCAAGACGGGCATGCCGTGCTGAGAAAAGGTACCAAGCCACATGGGAAAGCGTAGATAAGAAATAGGGGTTAATCTAAATGCAAGAGTTAGCTAGTAACAAGCCTGAGCGATTGGCAGAGCATTTATAATTAACATTAAGCTTCTGTGCAGTTACTTGGGAGCAGCTTGCGAAACAGAAACTTCTGTCTACAGAGGCCAGGAGCCGATAGCTGGTATCCATGTCAACAGTTGCCCACCTTGCTTTTTGAGATGGGGTTTCTCATTGAACCTGGAGCTCACTGAGTTGGCTAGAATGGCTGAGCAGCAAGCGCCAGGATCATCTGGCTGGTGTCCTTCCAGCACTGGGACAGTGATGTGCAGAGTCTGGCTCTTTATGTGGGTGCTGGGGATCTGAACTCGGGTCCTCAGGCTAGTATGGCTAGCGCGTTATCAACCAAATCACCTCCCCAGCTTCTAAGGCAATTCTTTTTTAATTAACCCAAACTGCTGGTGGAACTTTAACCATAAGGTATTTCCATACTAAAGAGCCTGTATGTGTACACACACACACACATACACACACACACACACACACACACACACACACACACACACACACACACAGCTAAAGAGCTTCATGAGCACACCAATATATGTGTACTCATATCCCCTCTGCACGTACATGTAAACACACACTTACACTCCTAGGTTCACATATACCTACTCAGAGGCCCACACTGCCAGTGAGCGAACTGCACACACCTAAGCCCACATGTACATGCAATCACAAGGCAGAACCTTTCCCCTGCAAGAACAGCCAAAGCAGTGAGCAGAGACTGGCTTTTATTCAGAAATTCACCCCTTGGTGTCTTTCTTCCCTTGGCTCTGTGGCAGGGTTGGGAGGACTGGGGTTGGGGGTGGGTGGAGGCAGGGAGGGAGCTGGTGGGAGAAGTCAGGCCTCGGGCTGGATTCCTCTCAGGGTGCAGGCTGGGAGCCCGTGGGGCTGCTGCAGAGCTGGGTTGGAGCTGCATTATTGAGAATTCTGTTCTGCTTTTATCTTCGAGGCAGCCAGACTTGCCTGGGAAGGAAGTCACTCTCAGGAGCAGCATCCCAGGACACAGCTTCCCCTGAAAAGAAGCATGGCGGACTCTGCCCAGCCTCTTTCTTGCTGCTTCTAGGGGACCTAGGGGACCCAGCTTAGGTTCTCTTGATGGAGGCTTCCAGGCCTGGCAACAGATTCCTGGTGTCTGGACCCATGAGTCAGGCTGACTTTTCCAGGGGACTCTGATGGGTAGACACCCTGAAGGAGAACATTTTATCCTAATAGGAGAGCATGCCATCTTAAGAGACCTTTCTCTGGGACCCCCAAAATGTTCTATGCCCCCACTTCCTCAAGATCTCATGTCTTCTTGGTGATGGAAAATGTATAATGCAAGAGTAGAGTTCTGGGGTTCTGGGAGAGTGAAAGAATCCCACACAGGTGTCTTCTCTCTTCCCTAAAAAACATTTTATTTTTATTTTTAAATTATATGTGCGTGTGTCTCAGGGTGGGTTTGTGCATGTGAGTGCAGTACCCTCAGAGGCCAGAAGAGGGCATCAGATCCTCCTGGAGCTGGAGTAATAGGTGGCTGTGAGCTACCTGATGGGGGTGCTAGAAACCCCTAGAAACAAAATGCAAGTCTTTTTTTTTTTTTTTTAAAAAAAAGAACAGTATGTGTTCGGCCATCTTTCCAGCTCCAGGTCATCTCTTTTATGAAAGAGACAGAGGCCTAGAGGGGAAAGCCTTGCCCAGGCCACTCTGACAGTCAGTGATGTGGCTGGGATTGGACCCAGGACAGTCTGGTGCCAAGGTGTCTGTTTCCTTTGTCAGGTCAGATGGGTTGTGCTGTACTGTAACAAATACCCTCAAGTCTTGCTGGCTGAAGACAGCACAGAGAGCAAAGGTTAGCAACAGTTCTGTTCACCTCAGTCACTCCAGACCTGGCTGGTCGGGCAGCTGCCATCTTGGATTTACCAATTGCTGGGAGAGGAAGAGAGCTCAGGAACTTGTATTGGCAGGTCTGTGTGCTGGCCTGGAATTTGCAGTCATCGGCCAGAACTGGTCACGTGTCTCCATCCAGCTGTAGGAAGGATGGAAAGAAGAAACAGTGAACAGCGACAATCACGTCCACTTCTCTACTGCCCTCATGTTACCCAGAGACCAGGACCCCTGCTGTGTCTGCCATCCTGGACCGGCCCTCAGGCTCTTGTCTTCACCCAGCCCAGCCTCTGTGGCTCTGCCCTCTCTCCTCTCTCCGCTCCCATTAGGAACGCCTCCCTCCTCTCCTCACTCCCTTCCAGGCGGAGAGGTTCAGCTTTGACACTGCCCCACTGTGCAGGGGTGATCCAGGTCAGCTTTCTCTCATTAGCTGGGCTCAATTTTCCCATCTGTGTGCTGGGACTCTGCCTTCAATCTTGGCCCCCACCGCCTCTTGCAGAAGCGAAGCGTTTCTGGAGGCCGTTGCTTGTTGAGACAACAGACCTGGGGGAACAGATTTTATTTTTCCTCCTTTCCTATCCCTGTTTTAGAAGATCCCACATATGTTGGGCCTGAAGGCATCCCACGCGTCCTGGGAGCTGAAGGGGTGATGGCAACTCTGCCAGGAAAATGCCTCCTTGGCGGTGGGTGCTTCCCCCAAAATGAGGCTGGGCCAGACCCACCCCCTTCCTCTTCACTCCCATGGGATTGGGGCAGCTCCCGGGACACAAGAGGGCAATGTTAGCCAGTGCATCAGGCCAAAGCATGCATGCCAGCGTCGCGCCTCTCATCTGGAGATGGCCCAAGGAATTTAGATGAAACCAGGAGTGTCCAGGGTGGTATGGCCATAGACAGCTTGAAAAATTTAGGTTTGGTGTCTCGAAGGACATCTGGGCAGAAGTAGTTACTGTGTGAGAAGTGGAAGCTCAGGGAATCTTCTTTGACCTATATTTAATTTTTAATTTGTCACTAAAGCTCAAACATCTTGCTTGAAGTTAAAGGTGACCTTGAGCTTCTGACCCTTTGGCATCCTCCTAAGGGCATGCATCATTATAAAAACAAATTTTAGGCCGTGCTGGGAATTGAACCCAGGGCTTTCGTCATACAAAGCAAACTACCAACTGAGCTATAAACCCCCAGCTTGTTAACATTTGTAAAGTTTGTTTTAATCCTAACACTTGGGAGATGGAGGCAGGAAAAACCAGGATTTCAAGGCCTGCTTCATTATGGGAGGAGTTCAAGGTCAGCCTGTACTACTCTGTCAGAAATAAAGGAAGAACTGAAAATGGAGTCTGGACTGAAGTTTTGATTCTGTGGAATGTGGAACATCTTTGTGTGCTGTGGATATCGCTCTGTATAAATCAGAATTGATCGATAGTTTGGTTTTGTGAATCAATGCTGAGAACACCACTTTGCATAAATACACAGAACAAAACAGCAGAAGTGTGTTTAGGACCATTTCAGAAACTGTTGGGATTCTGTCATAATCCCAAGCCAGAGTTCATTTAATGACTTTTTATGAAACCTGAGTCAGCAACTCAATTTAAAAAAAAAAAATCAAACATTCTAACACAATCCAATCCAAAGGTACACGAATCTGATACTTACTAAGGATGGTGGTGGGGACACGGGGGTGACTCTGTTTTCCGTATTCTATTTCAACTGGAGCAGGAAAGTGTGTGGAGTGAAAACTCTGGCATCCACTGGCGCCGTGTGGTGAGACTTTTGCCACACTCAGCTCACACGCTGTGTGATAGAACCCAGGCTGTGATAGAACCCAGGCTGTGATAGAACCCAGGCTGTGGTGAGCTCACACGGGGCAGCACGGTGGAGCCCCGACAGAAACGCCTCAGATTCACTATGCTTTTGACTTTGAATTAACTCTCGGCCACTGTGTGCACAGAAAACCTTTACCGTTGCCAGATTTTTTATTTTTTACAACCTCCACATTCAGCTATGTGACCCCACGTGGGACTGTGACCGTTTGAGAAGATGGCGTGGCAAGTCCAAGTTCACATGCACCCCATGTGAGGTGTATCCCTCCCCACCCTTCCCTACAGACATGTGCACACACACAGGCTTTGTGGTACTTCTTTAACGAACTAGGGCTGTCTCTGTGTATGAATAGTTCTAGATCCCCTCACTGCCTGCTCACCACCAGTCCACTCACTTTTCTTTTTAAAAGAGTATTTTATGTGTAGAGGGGTTTTGCCTGCATGTATGTCTGTGCACCACATCCATGCCTGGTGCCTGCAGAGGCCAGAAGAGGGTGTCAGAGCCCCTGAGCCTGGACTTACAGATTATTATGAGTCAGTATGTGGAGGCTGGAATGGAACCCAGCTTCCCCGCAATAGCAGCCGGTGCTCTTAACTGCCCAGTCCCTTTCCAGCCCCGCCCCTTTCCAATCCCGCCCCTTTCAGACACGCCCTTTCCAGCCACGCCCCTTTCCAGCCCCGCCCGTGCCACCTTTACATTTGATGTGCCCCTGTTCCGATGTTCAGGCCGTGGGGCACTTTTGTGGTCCCCGCCTGAGATCCTTAGCTTGGTCAAGGGGAGATCCCTGCTGTCACTTACTGAGTGCCCACTGTACGCCAGAGGCTCTCTCGTTCCAGAACAACCAGGCTGCCTTCCCTATCACAGAGCTGGGGACTTAAGCGCTCCTCCAGGGGTGCCTTTCTCTTGCTGCTGAGCCTCTGGGCTCTCTTTTTCCTCTTCCTCCATTCCCTCATTGGAATGTAAATGTGTCCCCAAGAGCAAGACATGCCATCAGGAGTACATCTCTATCATTTCTAGGCCCCAGAGAAACTAGCCTCAAAAAAGATTCCTTCTTGCTGCATGCACTCAAGAAACAGGGTGGGCCTTTGGGGGGGGGGGGGCTGCTGCCCTCCTAAGCCTTTTCTTTCTCCCTGCTCTCCAGCAATCTCCACCCTGCTCACTGTCCTCGTTAGGGTCACTGTTGCTGTGCTGAAATGCCACAGCCAAAAGCAACTGGGGAGGAAAAGGTTTATTTGGCTTACAAAGCCTGAGTCACTATCTGCTGAGGGCAGACAGGGCAGGAACCCAAGCAGGGCAGGATCCTGGAGGCAGGAGCTGGCGCAGAGGCCATGGAGGGGTGCTGCTTACTGGCTTGCTCACATTGGCTTGCTCGGGGCTGCTTTCTTATAGAACCCAGGACCGCCAGCCCAAGGATGGCACCACCCATAAGGGACTGGCCCCTCCTACATCAATCACTAACTGCCTACATCAATTATCTTATGGAGGCATTTTCCCAATCCAGGTTCCCTCCTCTCAGATGACTCTAGTTTGTGTCAAGTTGGCATAAAACTCTCCAGCACACCCATCCATCTAACCCTGGGTCTCTCCTCTCCGAGCCCTTCCTCTGCGCTGGCCTATTCCTGAGATGGGGAGTCTCAGCCATTTAACGCAGGATGGCCCCTGGGCACCAGTCAACTAGTATCTCCTCCCTCCTCCCCCCACTCTTCTCTGAGACATCTGTGTAGCTCCGGCTGCCCTGGAAATCACTCTGTAGCCCAGGCTGGCCTGGAACTCACAGATTTACCTGCCTCTGCCTCCCGAGTGCTGGGATTAAAGGTGTGCGCCACCACTGCTGGTCCTATGTCCTCTCTTTACAGCGACAGGAACTGCACCAGAGAGGTTAAGTGATCTGCTCCAAGTCACACAGCACGGGAGTCAGTGGTTAGATCATGTGACCCAACTCGAGTTCAACGCCCCTCCCCTCACCAAAGGGTCCAGGTTCTGACCTCTGGGCACCTCTGGCTGATGATTTTCCTCTGGCTTAGGGATGTGATGACTGAAACTATAACCCTGGAGCCTTTCCCACGCCGGCTGCCACTGCGTGGCTGCAGCCCTGGAAGGCTGCTGCTTGGCCCCACACCCACTTCCCCCTCCCTTCCCCAGCTCCTCTCATTTTTCCTCTGAAAGGGAAAAATTAATAGAAAATGTAAGTGAGCAATCTCACAGCCGAGGCGGGTTTTCATTATTTGCGGCTGGGGAAGGCAGGCCGGGATGCGGGTCCCAGCGAAGCGTGGATCTTGCCAGAGCCTCGGGGAGATAATTGAGCATCGGCAGGCGCAGGGCGGGTGCTGTGCGCAGGCTGTATTATCATTAGAATTTACATGACACATTAGCCAGAAGTGGCAGCGTTCATCTCTCTAACCAAATCCCATTTACCAAATGAGCAGCCTTGATACCAGCCACCAGCTGGCTTCCTTCCCTGTGGCCTTCTGCTCAGAGCGTTCTAGTGGCCTGCTGTCCCCTCCCCCGGGCAAGAATGAGAGGCCTGGAAATCCACTGCGAGCCCATTCAGTGTTAGACATTTTCGTGCCTGGTACTGCTTCCCCACTCCTCACTGTGGGCCGCAGATGTTAATTAGACCCATTTGACGGACAGGGAAACTGAGGCAGTGAGGTTCTCTTCTTTGCATTGCTCTCGTGATTAGTCAACTTACAAAGGTGGGCTCTGACGGCAGACTTTCTGGGTTTCAATCCTGATTCTCTCTCTTGTCAGCTGTGTGGCTTGGGCAGGTCATTTAACCTCTTGGAATCTTCCTGTCTTCACCCCGGGAGCTGCTAAATCCCAGTGTCTGCAGCCAAGCTGTTGTGAAGATTGAAAACAACACAGAGGGCAAAGAGATTAACCCCGAGTGAACTTTAACCTCGTGAGCATTCGACATCGGTTATCACTGTTACTGTTTTCCCTGCTGACGTTCACTGGACACACTCCCCTAAGTGAGGGTTGTTAGGCGCTCAGCATTCAAAATGGCCTTTGGTTCTCCGTCCAGAGACTCCGGTGAACTGCTTGCACAAGGTCACCGGCTCCAGAGTCGAGAAGCTGGTTTCTGAGCTGGAATCTGGTCTTTCTGAGGATCAAGACCCACGTCTTCCTGCCTGTGTCTGCTGTTTTCCCCACGGATGGGGTTTTCCCTTAGATCAGGATGGTGGTGACCTTGCCAGTCCTCAGGCTCCCGGTCCAGCCTCTCTGCCCCTCCCTCGTCTCCCAGGCAACCTCTGTGTATGTGTGTGTATGTCCGTCCGTCCGTCTGTGTATCTGTGTCTCTTTGTATTTCCATGTATGTGTCTGTATGTGTGTATATCTGTGTCTCTCTGTGTTTCTTTCTGTGTGTGAGTGTGTGTATGTGTGTGTGCACAAGTGTGTGTGTGTGTCTACGTCTCTTCTGCCTTCTGCAATGCCTGCTGCCAGTCCATCACTCACTCAGGCGGGGTGAAGAGGGTTAACGACAGGGAACCCCCGACTGAGCACCTACTATGCGCCAGACCCTGGGGCCAGACAGAGACGAATGAGACGCAGCCTCCAATGACAACACAAAGGGTATCACCTGACAGAACATGATTAATTGCCGGGAACTACACAGGCGGGCGGCTGAAGTTCGCACACGAAGGCTCTGCACCAGGCAAACTCACAGCTGCGGTGGTGGGGAGGGCCTGCCTGTAGCCAGCTGCTTGCTGAGTGCCTACTGTGTGCTAGGAGTCTCTTCTAGGTGCTTAGGCCGGTTGCTGGGAACAACCCAGGCAAGGTATCGGCTCCCCTGCAGATTACAGTCTTGTGGGGGGACCAAGAATAATGACCTAAGCTGGGCCTGGTGGCACATGCTGTTATTCTCAGCATTGGAGAGGCTGAGGCAGAATTGCCAAGTTCTAGGTTAGTCCGAGCTACAGACTGAGGCCCTGTCTCAAACAAAATAAACAACAAATAAAATACAGTAATAGTGACCAGAACACAAGGCAGCTGATTACGGGTGGGAGGGGCTCTGAAGGCAGTGAGAAGGCGGGACTTCCCGTCTGAGGGTGGGCTGCACTGGGAGATGGTGGAGCCAGCCGTCAGAGGGCTTGTGGGAAGGGTGGTGTAGGCGGAGGTTCTGGGGCAGCTGTAAAAGCAGACAAGGTGGGCCTGGCCTAGGCTGGTGTGGGAGGGAGCTGAAGGAGGTGAGTGGGAACGCAGGCCCAGCCCCCAGAGGCCTCAGCAGCCCTTCTCCCTTCTCTGTGGCCTCTCGGTCTGTCTTTGTCCTGGTTGTCAATGTCCTTTCTGCTCATCGGCTTCACGCTCTACCCAGGCTCTTTCCAGTGTCGGGTCTTCGCTTTCTCTGCTCCCTTCACTTTGGAATCCCAACCCTGTTTCCCTGGGGTGGCCAGCTCCTACACATCCTTTCAGGCCTCCTCCTGGAAGTCCCTCCATCCCCAAGCCGCCTCTTCCAGAGAGCCTCACACACTGCCTTATGGTCATCGCTTCCTGGACGTGGGGCCCTACTCCTAAATGTCATTGATGAGACACAGAACCATGCCTCTTCTTGTCAGGAGGTGGGACTGGGGGGAGGAAGGGGAGTCCCGGTTGGGGGTTGCAAACCCAGGCCTCTGGGATGTCCCTCAGAGTCCTGCTGAGGCGGGGGTGGGGGGGGGGTGGGGGGAGGGAACCGAAGCAAGGTATCCCCACCTGGCCCCGCCCCCAGTGGGGGGGGATACCTAAGCTGGGGGCGGAGCCGCAGCTGTGTTCCTGAGTTGATGCTTCTGTGTGCCAGGAAATGACTTGGAGATGCTCTGTCAAGCACAAGATATAAATTGCAGGCGGTTTTAAACGTTTGGAGAGATTGCTTTTTGAGTGGCAACCTGCATCTGTGCGTATCGGAGGGGGCGGGGCAGGGGCTCAGTTACTTTTCTCTATTTGTTCTCTTCCCAGGGGCTTGGTTCCTTCTTGGCCTGGCAGGACCCCCGCTCAGCCTGGGATAAGAGGCAGGGGCCTATGGGAACGGTGGGAGGCAGGCGAGGGGCTAGTAGGCTCTGGCCAGGGGACTAATGGACAGACCTGTAGGGAGGGCAGCGGGCCTAACTGGGGTGGGCCAAGCCCTTTCCCTGCTCCTGTTTCTGGCAAGATGGGCTCAGGGACCCACCCACCAATGCTTCCCAGCTCGTCTGATTTCCAGGGTCTTGATTTTATTGCATTCCTCTCATTCCTCCTGACTCATCAGATCCCACGGAGGCTCCAGCACAGCTTAAACACCCTTGTTCTAGACCTTTGGGGCCATAGGCTGGGACCTTGGGTCTCCCGGGGCATGAGGTGGGTGAGAGACCATCTGTCAACTCTGAGGATTGCAATGGGGGTCACCTGCTGACCCCAGAAGCAATTATTCATCGGCTCCTTCATTCATTCGCAGTAGAAAGGTTTTGAGTGGTTACTCAATGCCTGGTATGGTTTCAGCGCTAGAAATACAGAAGGAAGTGGAACTAAATATGATCTACCTTAGGAGTTTACATATGCATTTCTTCCTTAGTTCAGCATCTTCCTCTCCCTCTCTCCCCCTCCCCCCCCCATTTTACACCTCCTGTTCCACAGAGGAACCCAGGCTGCAGGCAATCCCCCACTAACTACAGCCTCTGTCTAGCTTTAGTGTCTGGTGCAGCAATAGGGATCCTCACTTCCACATCCAGGAAGGATGGGGGAAGTGGGGCGGAGTCAAGAACCTGGTCAAACCTGCAGAGAACGGGCTTGCCCGGAGGGAGGGCTTCTCTCCCTGTCCAGAGGGGCTAGCTGCTGTCCCCATGCAAGGGGGCCTGCCCTGGGACACAGTCTGGGCTAGCCATTGAGTTGGAGGAAATGGCTCCTGGGCATGCAGGGGCTGGGCTGGGTTGGGCTGGGTTTAAGGCAGTTGCCATGTGATTCCCACGCCTGGCCTGGGAAAGGAGCTGGCATTTCTTCACCACGGTTGGGAGGATTCCCAGGGGACCTGGCCTTCCCACTGCTCACAGAAAGCTGGTTACAGTTTGAGTTAATGCTCCTTAGAAGGAGCCGATGGGTCCCTCAGGGGCCTTTCAGGAGATTACAGATTGCGTTCAAGCCCATCCACCCTGGAGAGGGAGAGGGAGAGGGAGGCGAGCTCACCGCATGAGCTGTCTGAGCCCAGAAGCGAGGACACCGAGCCAGGCTTGAGTTAGCCTAGAATGAGGCTGGGGGACACAGAGAGAGAGCTGTGTATAGGTGGGCGTGTCAGGTGGGCGTGTTATCATGCTTGTGTGACACACAGGGGACAGACACAATAGAGGGGGAGCCGTGAGGTCACATCTGTGGTAGCTCTGAGATTTGAACTCAGGCAGCCTGGCCCCAGAGAGGCGATGCTGTCCACCGAGCTAGGTGGTGAATTTGGGAAACTTACTTGGAGCTACAAGCGAATGGGTCTCACTAAGATGGTGCAGAGTCCTGGGCTGGAGCCGTGTGCTGGTTGGAGCTTATACCATCCTAGTGAATAATTCCTGTCTGTGGTGTCCAGTGGCTTGATGGGAGATGTGGGGCTCAAGTCTCTGGCATCCGCCACCCCCACCTTAGAGTCTAAAGGCTGCAGGCCCTGAGGGATGTTCTTTCCCTGCCCTCTTGGCCCCCCTGCCTGGATGCTGGCTTCCCTTCCTGTCTAGATGCCTAGGCGGAGACTGTGCGATATTTTGGGAGGGGATGCTCAGGGCTGGGGATGGGTCTGCTCTGGGTTGAGGGAGGTCTAGGGGCCTGGTAGCAGCAAGGGAAGCTATATCGTGAATTACACACACTCCAGATCCTCGCAGCCCTGTCTCCTGTCCTTCAGAGACTCAGATACATGGCCTCAAGTTGGGCTGTGGGATACTTCTGAAACTCCTAACCTGGAGGTAGAGGGAGGTGGCATGGGTGTAGCTCAGAGACAGTCAAAAACCGTTCGTTACCCAGAAACCAAGGAACACAGCCCTCTGTCTCTGGGGGTCTCGGGTGACTGAAGTTCCAGGCCACTTTCTATCTTAGACGTCAACTGATAGCCCCCACTTAGGCTGTACAGACATTCCAAAGATCTTTTATTTCTGCTTCCCGGGGTTATGCCAGAGTTCAAGGGTCTTCGAGACAGAATATGAGGCTACCTGGCTCCTGGGCTAGTGCTATGGATAATTCACAGCTCTGTTAGACACTTGCTCTGGACATGCTCTGGCTCTTGGCCTGGGTCTGGGACACTGGCTGATCTGTCTCGACAGGGAGGGATCTTATCCTTTCTCCCACCCTGGACTTGGAGTCAGGATCCCTTTCTCTGGGCTTCTGGGACCTCATCCCACAGTCTTGGCACTGATGGAGGTTACCTAAACAATGAAAGACTGCAGGTTACAATGTATGGGATAGAAGCAAGGGATGACATCCCTGTGTCTCCCACTGGCCTTGCAATTTGGTCTCCACAGTCTATTGGCTCACTTGGGGTAATAGGTCTATTTTAAATGGCCACTTTTAGGCATTAAATGGGTTTCAATTACGAAATTAGAATGTGCAGTCTCAGATAAGAATCCACATTTCAAGTTTGCTTCAATGCTGGCTTTTACCCTCCTTAAGCCAGAGCAGCTGACAGGTTGCAGGGATGTGGCTGTTGTGGGAAGGGGTAAGGGAGGGGAGGGGTGACAACCATTTTTCAGTTGGGTCTGGATTGGGCTTTGCATTCCTAAGGCTGGCTGGCCGCAGCTCCTCCTTCCTCCCAGCTTCCGGTCCCCGGGGTTTGGTGGGGGGGTCACACACATTCTTGCATTCTCAGGCTCAGTACCCCTAAAGTTCTGTTTTCTCTCCTGGCTCTGTAGCATACATTTGCTCAGTCTTTGTCTCCATATATTCTGGGTACATAGGCTACCCCCCAGGGCAGGGCTCCTCCAGCCCCAGGATAGTCAGGTTTCCCAGGAAACCTGAAATTTCCCAGAAATTAGACCGAGGAGGATGCTCGGCTTTGGTAGGCAGCACGTATTGTATCATGGTGTGTCAACTTCTTGCTATGTATGTAGTGGAAAACTCTTCTTGCTGTCTGCCACCAAGAGGGTCGCCAATGGGTATCTGGTTCTGGTCAGGTCCAGCTCAGGTCCACCACTCAGATGTGTCTTAGGGAAAAAAAAAACCAAAACCAGAGCTAATTTGGATATTGAATCCCAGCTCCATCCTAAATGAGCTATGTGACCTCGATAGCTCACTTAACCAGCTCTGTCATCTGTAAAACAGAGACTACCTTATAGATGGCTGGGAAGAATAAACGATGTAACCAAAGAACGTGGGGCAGGGTGCCTGGCCCATGTGAGCACCAAGTGACAATGGACCACTGTTCTTATTGCCCGTAGACCCTGGACCTTGGGGGGAGAGAGACAGTGGCCAGAGCATAACTCAAGAAACTGGGAGCAGGAGTGAGGAGTTAGGTGGTAGCTCATGTTTTGCGACTCTGAGCAACACAGCTCACCTCTTTTGAGCCTCAGTTTCCATCGCTGTAAAGTGGGCCTTTCATGAATGCGGTCCGTCTCAGGGCTGTTGGGTGGATTTATTGAGATAATGTGTGATGCTCGGAGCTCGTGGCTTAGTTTATGGAAGGCAGTTGATAAAAGATAGCCACTGTCTTCTGTTACTGATGGGAGACGGGCTTTTCCTAGAGGGCTTAGAAGCACCCGCGCTCTCAGATACTCCTTTAAATCAGCTACCCCTCCCTGGCTTATCTGTTCCACTTTAATCACCCAAGAAACAGTGGAGGGACCCAGATATTCCCAGGAAGCCCTTGATTTATAATTACTGTTCCTCCCAGGCAGTAATTCCTCCCCCACCAGCCCCGTCCTGGTCTTGCGTGCTGGAACACAGTTAGCTCTCCATTGTCTGAGCTGGGAACTTCAGTATCAAATTAAATGCAAACAGATGGATCTTGCTCATCTGTGTTTTTCTCAAGTCCCTCAGCTGTCCTGGAAAAAAACAGGGCAGCGACGAGGACATCTCTGGCCCGCCTTGCTAATGAGCAAGCTCATTTTCCTTGTCCTCCTCCTGCCACAAGGAGAGAAGGATTGTTTCTCTGTTTGGCAAGCCAGTATCAATATTTCCAGAGTGATGCAAGGAAAAAAACGGCCCGAGGCTTGATCGGTGATTGAGGCTGCCGGAAGTTGGCTGGGCAGGGGGCTCCCTTTTTTCTGTACTCATGTACACCAGCCCAGTGGAAAGCCCAGCTAGGAGACCCCTCTCCCGCCTGCTGCAAAGTCATCATGCCCTCCTCTTCACCAAAAAGCTGCCTCTCCCATCCTCTGTCAGATGGAGGCCCAGGCAGAGCGAAGGATGTGCCCAAGTTCATAGGGTAAAAATGGGGCTGGGTGTCATAACTTCTCCTCCATGCTTTTCCGTGATACTGCAAAGCTATACAGTCTTTTAGGAAGTGAAATCTCAACTGAAAACACAGAGGTGCTTAGAATAAAGTGTGGCCAGAAGGAAAGAGCGAGGCAGGAGCCCAGTCCGGGGGACTTAGGTGCCTTTAAGGCGTCCTGGGGCTCTACGGCACCTGGCTTGACAGCCCCTCCAGGAAACTTACTATTTTGATCCCTCATATCTGTATTCAGGAAGGAAAATTCACGGTCTGTAGTCTGGGTACTTCTAAATCGGCTAGATATTTGGGGTCCTGTCCTGTTGGCCTTCTTTTTACTGTGGATATTGAGGAAGAAGGGATGGGGGCCCCCGGGACTTTCAGAAGGGACAGTCAGAGACTAGACTTCGAGCAGAACTCTGCTTTTGGGCGCGCCTTCACTCCAGTTGGGCCTGCTTCGTGTTTGCCCTGGGGTGCAGCGAGAGCACGCTGTGAGGGCCGCTCCTGTCCTTTGCGTCATGGCGAAGGCGGCCCAGGGTTCTCAGCCTCTAAGCTGTCTGTGTCCACTGGGAGGACAACTGACTGCTCCAAGATGTCTGCTGTGAGAAGAGTCTTCTCAGCCTTAGGACAGGGACGACGACGGTGACTCTGTGACCTGGCATATTGGAAGGGCCAGTGAGGGGAGAGGCTTGAAGGTGACTGATGAAGTTCCTGGTTCCAGTGTTCCGCATGCACTGCCCCTTAACTTCCTATGTTCATTTTTTATTCAACAAATGTCGATGTGAAACCCTGGGCCCTGGCTGGTTGCCAAGGATACGAGCTGGCTGGGAGGGCTGCTGGGTGCGAAGGGCAGGGTTGCACAGGATGCTCAGGTCTGCCGCTGACACCCGTGGGATGCTGTGTGCGTTGTGGTGCTTTCTTCTCACAGGGAGGTGGCATCACGGCAGCTACTGGTTTCCACGATTTATCTGTCTGTCTGTCGTCTGACTATCCATCCATCTATTCATCCATCCATTCATTCATCCCTCCATCCATCCATCCATTCATTCATTTAAACGAGAAGCTATCCTCCTATTTTGGCTCCCGATAGCCCCACAACTTTAATCAAGCCTACTTGGCAGCTGAAATGATTGAGAAGGTGTGCCATGATGCTCCTGATGCCACGGAGTTTATGTGGATTCTAACACACAAGGAGGATGGAAACGGCCCTCAGGAACTGGGTGGGGTGCTGACTTTTCCTCTTATCCCTCCCTGCCACACAGTTTCAATACGTATATCTGAATACTGTGGCCACAAGTTGACTTTCTCATTGCCCAGAAGTGGAAACCAAGGCCCTCAGATGGTTAGACTTCATTAAAGTCACTAAACTAGCGAGCAGCAGAGCTGGTGTCTACACTTGGGTCTTTGGACCTTGTCCTTGTTTGTGCCAGGTAAACCGGAGCATCATTTGGCCAAGTGAAGACATCTTCTGCATCCTTTGCCATCAGCATTCCGAGTCTTTGCTCTCCTGAGGTGGGGCTAGGCTGCACTGGGGTGGGGGTGCGTGGTGGGATGCAGGGAAGAAACAGTTCACTTCAGAGGTAACCTCTAGCTCAGGCTTGCCTTCTAACTTCCTCAAGTTTCAGGCCACACAATTAAGGGCTTGCTAATAAGCCATCCGTCTTGTCCCACAAAGAGCGCGGCAGGCCTCCCGCCGGCTCCCTCCTCCTTTGGGAGGGGATCAATGCCTTATCTCAGTCGGGCCTGTGTGGAGGAAGGAGGAAAGTGAAAGGACTTAATTAAGGCGCAGAGAAGTGGAGAGGGAACGGGCCTGTCATCTCTGGCTCTCTGGCTCCCAGTATCCACCCTCTGAAGACAGCACGCAGCGGCAGAGTCCAGGGAGACAGCTGCTTAGGGGTTCTACTCAGGCCACAGCCCTCTGCGGGGGACCTCAGGATGAGATGGCAGAAGATCAGAGACTCACAGGGCTCAGCAACAGCTTGTCCCTACTGTACCCACCTGACTCTCCCCTGCCCAGCCCACCCCAACACTGATCAGGCCTGGCCCTGGCTGTGGGCAGTGAGCTGGGGCCATGAGCTGAGGGAGCTCTGCCATCGGGCCACGAATTTCATGTTCTTCCAGGTAAGAAGAGCTTTCTTGGCCCTGTTTCCCTCTGTGCCTGTGAGTGGAATGTCTCTTGGTGCTTCTGAGGGGAAGGGACTGTGTGTGCTCAGCCACCCAAGCTCCCGCTCTAGGTTTTGGATGTAGAAGGCTTTCCATAGCCCCTGTGCTTGAGGACATGATCACCGGCTGGTGGCACTGTTTTGGGGGAGGCTGTGAACCATTTAAAAGGCAGGATCTTGTGGGGAGTGGTGATGAATGGCTTTCCTCCTAAACATTGTCAAGTTGGAAGACTCAGTAGCCAGGGCCCTCCGGCCTGTGGTGAATACTCCCTCTGAGGGTTTTCCTCTGTCAGGCAAGCCTCTGCCCTCTGTGGGCTGGCTGGTGACATGAGCCATCTCTGGTTTCCTTGGCTTCTGCATCCTTTGTCCTTAGCTATGTCGAATTGTCTGCCTTCACGAACCCTGCCGGCTGCCTCTGGCCCGGGGAGAATGCCTGCCATTGGGGCTCCTCTTTCACTCTATCCTGTCACACCCGGTCCAAGAGAGCAGGTGGCACCGTCTTAGTTCTGCGACTGTGACAGTCCTGCCCGCAGGGGGAGGGCAGACGGGACCCCTGCATCCCAGAGGATCCCTAGAAACCCGTTTCAGCTGCCTCGGTGTGTCCCTGGCTCTGTCCGCTGCATACCTTCCTTCCGGGCTATTCCGGGGCACCAGGAGTGGAGGATGGAAAAAGGATGTGCAAGGGTTATACCTGTAGCATTGTCCTGCTTCTTCACCGCCCACAAGGGATGGGAGTTGGGGGACCAGACTGGGCCTCCTTCTTAAAGCACAGGCTGTATTCGCTGCTTCAGCTGCTCTCAAGAGAGAGGCCTTCATGCTGGGGCCCATTGAGACTAGTTAGTCGAGATAATGCATTCATTCGGGGGATGTTCTCTGAGGCGGTAAAAGGGGATGGTGGAGACTGAGTGACCTCTGGCATGACCCGTATTGAGCTTTACGTTAATGTGAGTGTATATAGGATTGCCCCCCGCTCATCACCCTCGTGTATAACTATACAGCTCTGACCTTACCCACTGCCCCAACTGTCCCTCCTCAGCAGAGCATAGTCTGAGCTGGAGAGGAGAGAGAGAGAGAGAGAGAGAGAGAGAGAGAGAGAGAGAGAGAGAGAGAGAGTGCTCAAGGTCAGTTTTTATCTCACTCTTCCCTCATCTTTTTCTTAGGGTCTGGTCCCTCATCCACACTCACCCCTAAGTCCCATCCTCCGCAGCAGGACTGCGTTTTGACCAGTTCATGGGACAGCGCTGCCTTCCGCCTGTTCGTGCTCCGGTGGGGTCTCTTTTTGAGCAGCTCCCGTGCCCACAGGTACCCCACCATTGTTCTAGCCATCGCTCCCGTGCCGGCTCCAGCAGGTGTTTTTAACAGCCCTGGTGCCGCAGGACTCCAGCTCACACTTTTCAGTCTGTGGCCACCCCTGCGGGGCTTTCCGCCCTTGTGAGGACATGCTCAACAGTCACATACCTGCAGACCCTGAGCATGAGTCAGTGATGTGCTGGCTCATCCTGGCTACCAGCACAATTACATGTTCAGAAAACTTGCCAGGTAGATAGGACGTTGTTTGAAGCTGGTTCCACCCCCCTACCCCCCAAGGCATGCCAGGCAAGTGCTCTGTCACTGATCCATGTCCTCAGCCCAGTAGCTTGAAATCAACTTTGGTGAGAATATTTACACCAGGGCCATGGGCAAAGTGCTATGGACGACCCCTTGTATTCTCATCGGTTTTCCAGCACACTGCTGAACGGGCAACACTTGTCCTGTGGGCGACCCTTTATCAAGGGGCTCAGGCGCTGCTGGGTAAACTGCCTTTCCTTCTAAGTCCTCAGTGGACAGATCAGAGGCGCCGGCCGCAAGGACGTCTTCCTTCTCCCCGGCATGGCCAATCCTGTTCTCACAGTGATGGCAAGTCAGCGGATGCATCCTTGTATTAGATTTCTGCCTCCCCCACTTCATTTGCTGGAACCATGACTCTTACATCTTCGGATACACGCTCTCCATAAGCTCTTTCTTGGCGAGCTGTTGTCCCAGGCAAGCTTGGACTGTTGTTTAAGTGCAGGCTCTGTCTATTTCCCCTGCCCAGAGGGACCTTTTCTACGCTTCCACTCTTGCAGTCTTTCTATTCCTGTGTCTAGGTGCAATTGTTCAGAGTTTCCCCAAAGCAACAACTCCTGATTTGCCTTCAAGCACCTTCAGTGGGAGTGGAAAGGATTTTAAAATATTCAGTTGACTTCGGCAGCAAAAGGAACATTTTCTGGCCTGGTTATCACCTGTGAGTCTCTGGCCTGATACTTGCACAGCTTCCCTCTCTGATTGATTTAGTTTCCATTTGCAAGTATAACCACCACCTGGGTCGCCTCCTGTGCCTTGTACTCCTCTGCCACTTCCCAATCACAGCTGCCCAGGAGCCTTAGCACCCGGGGCCTCCGTCCTCAAGTCATCAAGTTCAGACAGCTCTTTCCCAGTCATGTGTTATATGTCTTCATCTCATTTCCAGTTTCTAACGCAAAGCTGCTCAAACTCCGCCCACTGCCATGCCATCCGTGACTCAGTTTCCCATTTTCAGCTGATGGGCTGCACCCCGTCTCATGGATTGCAATCAGTCGAGCAGGCCTGGTGCCAGCTGGAAAGACTTCTAGTTGACTGGATTGTGGACAATCGCTATGGCAGCCCTGGGCTTGTCTCTTTGGGGTCGTCCCATTCCAAGAAAAGTAGGTTGGGCAGAAAGGAAGAGAACTGGGCACTCTTCCCTCTGTCCCTCTGCTAAAGAACACCAGGTTAAGAAGGCTTTCTTGGGGATAATTGGCTATCAATCAGAGGATCTTAGACTATTCTAGATTTTTTGGGTAAACCTAATGAAGGATGTTAATTCTGTGGTCATTTGTTACGGCAATGGTAGGATACCATGGTTCTCACACGGGACTTTATGAGCACAAGAAAAACAAAAGATCTTCAAGCCACTGAGATTTCAGAGCCTGCCTGTTGTAGCAGCCAATGAAGCTCACGCTGACTAATGCAAGACCTGTTAGCTACCAGCCTCACTGTAGCCTGGAGGCAAAGAGAAGAGACTGGGTTCTAAAGCATGTGAGGCCCCGTTTAGGTTGATGGTCCTGACAGGAGTGGGTGTAGCATCAGTCCATTGCTATAACAACATTCCCAAGGCTGGGTACTTTATAAAGATAAGAGGTTTGCTTAGTTCCTGGTGTTAGAGCTGGAAAGTCCGACTAGCATTATACTGGCTCTGGTGAGGGACTTCTTGGTTGAGTCCCATCGTGGTGCGTGACATCATGGTGGGAACATGTGTCAGAGGAGTGATCATGTGGAAAATCGGAAGACAGGTAGTTAGGAAGGGCCAGACTTCTTATTCTGTAACATCACACTCGGACAGGAACTAACTGGGGTTCCCTGAGATCTACCTTAACCTCTTCCAAGGATGCAACTCCCCCACCAGTGGCATAATCATCCACTAGGTGCTACTTCTGTGTGCACATGTATGTAGGTGTGTGTGGGTGCACATGCAGGTGTGTGGAGGCCAGAGGACAACCTCACGTGTCATTCCTTAGGAATACCACCTGATTTTTGAGACAGGGTCTCTTCTTGACCTGCGACTTGCCCACTAGGCTAGGTTGGCTGACCAGTGACCCCCAGGGGCCCCCTTGTCTCTGTCTCCCCAGTGTTGGGGTTACAGATGTGTGCTACCATGCCTGGCTTCTTTACGTGGGGGTTGGGGGGTCCAAGCTCAGACTCTCATGCTTGTGTGGCGAGCACTTTCCTGCTGAGCCATCTCCCAGCCCTAGGCCCTGCTCCTTAAGAGTCCTTCCACCTCCGTACCCCCCCCCCCAGGATTAAACCTTCAACACACAAACCCTTGGGGGAACAAACCGTATCCACATCCACACCGGTGTTCAAAATGAGGCCGCCATCTCCAGAGCCCCAGGAGGCAAGACAGTGGGCCAAGAGGAGAAGCACAGACAGTGAGCGGTCCATGTGGGGGACCACAGAGCAAAATATTGGTTTAGCTGAGGCTGGTCCCTCAGCCTCCTCGTGTGTGAGGCATGGGTTTGAGTGGGACCCCATACCTGGGTGTGTCTGTGCCACACGTGCGAGTGTGTGGACACCATACGTTTGCTCGTAGCCAGCGCCTCGTCTCCAGCCCCTGGATCTCCAGGGTTAACACTCCGCTCAGGCGCTGAGAAGTGCAGCCTCTCCACATTGGTAATTGAAATCAATTTCTCAGCCTTATCTTTAGGAAACCTATATAGTCTAGACTGTAATCTGAAAGCCTGAGCTCGGGCAACTTTTAAATGAAAACCCTCTGCCTGGGGGGGGACGGGGAAGAAAGGAACAAGTGGCTCACCTCTTGTCGCAATTTCTCAAGCACAAGTGGGGTGGAAGTAGGGGTGGGGGGGGGCTTGTATTTTCCTTTGGGTGGTTAGCTTTGAGGATGTGACAGTGTGCCGGAGGATCTGTGAGTGTGTGTGTGGGTGAAGACGTGAGTGCTGGTGGAGTGTATTAGTGTGCATACATCTCGGTGATGGAGCACGTGTGTGTGTGTGTGTGTGTGTGTGTGTGTGTGTGTGTGTGTGTGTGTGTGCAATGACCACCTTTTTATCTCTGAACCTGGGAGCTCGTGCACAAGGGAGGTGGGTGATTACTGTGGATATGTGTGCAGGTGCGTGGAATAAATTCAAAGGCTTGTAACTGTGACCAGGACACTGATGCGTGCTCATGCCACTCATTTCAGAGGGTGTCAGCCAGTGGGGCGTCACCTCTCCGTTCTCCTGGGCTCAGAACAGCAAGTTTTTTCTCTTTGCTACCTCCAGTGGCTTTACCAATTTGCTGCTCATGCCTCAAACCCTCCTCCTCATCTTTCCTGTACCCATAAGGAGGACTGGCCTCTCCCTGGCTACTTGAAAACGTTTCTCCAGCATCCCTCCTATTCCTTGAATCCTTCTCAGCTTTCCTCAGAACAGATCTTCTCTCTCTCTCTCTCTCTCTCTCTCTCTCTCTCTCTCTCTCTCTCTCTTTTTTTTTTTCTCCAGACAGGGTTTCTCTGTGGAGCTTTGGAGCCTGTCCTGGATCTCACTTTCTAGACTAGGCTGGCCTCGAACTCACAGAGATCTGCCTGGCTCTGCCTCCTAAGTGCTGGGATTAAAGGTGTGTGCCACCGCCGCCGCCTGGCTGAACAGATCTTCTCTAAGGAATGGTATGCCAGCAGGCAGGAAACCTGGCATGGCTCAGTCTGTAGGCCTGGCCACTGGGCATCCCCCATTGGTCTCGAAGAAGGCTGGGAGGGAGGCGGGAGGGTGCTAAGGCCTCTCCCTGAAGCCTCAAGGTAGGGCAGAGAGCAGGGGCATGCTCCCTTATCATAGCCCGTCTGCAGGTGGGTAGCTCCTCCTTTTTGTCCCTGACCCCTACTCCGGCAGAGGGTCCCCGCTCTCCTCGAAGCCCCATGGATTTCTCATTTGAAGTCAATCAGCCTTGAAATCCTTGCCAGTGACTGCAGAGTAATTGTAGAGCTGGTAATCAATGCCAGACGCTCAGCTGCCCAGGGTGGGGTGGGTAACTGAAGCACGACCTCCCCTGGGCTCCAGCAAAGACGGGAGGAGGGGCTGATAGCAGGGTCAGAGGGCCCGGCCCAGAGGCAGCCTCACCCCACCTGGGGCCCAGGCCTCCAATTCAGATCAGGGGAGACTGTGAGGGAGGCAGGAGGATCTCCTAGCAATTGCTTTCCACACAGGGACAGGGTGGCTGTGGCAGCAGGAGGGACATGTGTCTTGCTGCCCCAAGGACAATCAGAAAGTTGGGGGTGGACATGAAGTCTGCACGGAAAGCCAGAAAACCAGCTTTGGATTTGTGATGAATCATCGTTATTAGTCATGGAGGGGCTCTATCTGCTAACTTACCTCTCTTCCCAGAGGACCCCTGAACCCGATGACGCACTCTGGTAAGTGACAGAGATGCTGGCGTATTGGGAATGATGACAGCAGCTAAGGGTTGAATCATAGTGATCATGCCGAAGAGGGCAGTGTGGAGCTGGGGGATTAGGCTGTCTTCTGACCCGAGGGTGGGTGACTGGTGTGGAGAGGTTGAGATGATGATGGTGTGGCTGTGGTGGTGGTGGTGATGATGTCTGGGAGTGGGAAGGTGATGATCTTGGTTGGTGGTGTCTGTGGAATGGGAAGGTGATGGGCTTGGTGGTGTCTGGGGAGTGGGAAGGTGAGGGTCTTGGTGGTGTCTGGGGAGTGGGAAGGTGAGGGTCTTGGTGGTGATGTCTGGGGAGTGGGAAGGTGAGGGTCTTGGTGGTGATGTCTGGGGAGTGGGAAGGTGAGGGTCTTGGTGGTGGTGATGGTGGTGATGCATAATAGAGCAGAGGATGAGGACTTTGGGGAAGGAGATCAGAGGTAGGGTGTGGACACAGGCTGTATGGGACGTAGAGATACAAGCTACAGAAATGGAGGAGGGAGCTGGATTTAGAGCTGAGACATGCAAGGGATGGCCAACGTAGGACTGCTTTGACCAGGTGGGTGAGCTGCTCAGGCAAGAGGTGGATGTCCTAAGTGCCCAGTCACTAAAGCTGGGCAGTGGGTCGCCTTCTCAGTGGCCATGTGTGCTGTGGGTCCCCTGTGGGCATCAAAGTCTGTGAAGGGAAAGCTCAGATTCCCCACGGGGTTGGAAAAGCCAAGGCAAATGGTTAAGAATAAGCGGATACAACTGGGGGACAGGGATGTTCTGAAGTGGGGTGGCTCAGGACAGAGGGCATAGGAAGGGGGAGCAGAGGGAGAAGGTTCAAGGGCTGCCACCATGCACCATGGGCAGGAGGGTGAGGAGCACAGAGACCTAGAGAAACAGAGAGTTGTATCAGGAATCTTAAAAGTTCTTATTAATGAAATCAAACCTGAGCCAGGTATTGGGGTGAACTGGAAGATCAGAGAACCAGAACAAGCCACAGCTACCTCACCTTGCCGGATCCTCAGCTGGTCTTGCTTCCTCAGACTGGAGGCCTCTGAGTCCTCATCCAGAATGGGTCTCAGCTGAATTGCTGCTCAAAAGCCTAAATGCTTAATCAGGCCAAATGCTTAACCAGGCCAAATGCTTCTAGTTTCTGGTCCTCACGCCTTATATACCTTTCTGCCTTCTACCACCACTCCCTGGGATTAAAGGCTCGCTTTATGGGATTAAAGGTGTGATGAGTCAGTCATCATGCCTGTCTGTATCCTTGAACACGTGGATTTCTGCCTCTGTAATGCTAGGATTAAAGGCGTGTGCTACCACTGCCTATCCTTTATGTTTAATATTGTGGCTGCTCTGTCTCTGACCCCAGATAAGTTTATTAGCATGCACAATATTTGGGGGAATACAATACCACAGAGAGGGGGCAGGCAGGATGGCTCAGTGAGTAAGGGCGCTTGCAACAAGCCTGATGACCCGAGTTCAATCCCCTACATGATAGAAGAGAACTGACTCCCACAAGTTGTCCTCTGACCTTCACGACCATGCTCTGGCATGCACACCCAAATCAATCAATCAATGCAATAAAAATATTTTAGAGAAACATGGAAGAAGGGGAGAAGAATAGATCAAAAGATACTCACAGAGGCAAACGCACACACACTCACACTCACACTCACACACAGGCAGACAAGGAGTCACATGGATACATGAACCCAGACCTGGTTTGGCACAGTAGGAAATGCAAGTGCGCACACATCCACACAGAGAGAAGTGCCAGTGTTTGCCCTCTTTACATGACGGTTAAGCATGGAACCAAAGGAAAGAGGCAGAGCCCTAGCTGGGCATGGGGCTAGTCGAGTGGAGCTGCCCTGTCTAGCAAGTGGCTGCCCATCAGTCTGGGGTGATTTGGGGGAGATTAGTGAGGTCTTGGAGACCTGTCTTATTCCTGGGCCTCTGATGTCTGCCCCATGTTGGGGTGGTGGTGGTTTCTGGTGCTGTGGGTCAGAGTTGCTGGGAAAGGCTCTGAAGGAGGGAGGGAGGATGGAGGAAAATAATGCACAGGGCCGGGTAGCCTGTCTAGGGCTGCCAGAGGATGCCCCAGGCATGGCGAGGACACAGCTGTCCTTTCTCTTCCTGGAACACTTTCTGAAGCATCACCTCCAGAGGGCACCAGACCCTTCAGAGACTCTGGACAAACCCCAGGGCTCATCCTTTGCAGTGGCAGCTTAGGGGGCCAGTGCCAGGCACAGGGGACGCTGTAAGTCAGAGCATTTTGGTGCATAAAATCTGGAAACATGAGTCTATGAATTGTAATCGAGCATGACGAAATCTCATCAACAGAAGTAAATACGAAATGCAAGAGGATAGGACATGCAGCTGGAGTGCTCTTCACCCATCCCTACCCTGTCTGCAGATCCACCCCAGCTTTATTCTCCACACACACCATGGCAGCACTGGTTAGCTCTGAAGGCCACTGGACCCCTGAGTCCTTCCTGTCCCCGTTGAAGGACGCTGGTCAGTTGCCTGTTCTCCAGCTTCACGGCCGACCACTTGCCTTCACTGTTTGTCATAGACCCTTGGTTGGGAGAGTCTAGAGTCTAGTTCTCACACCCACTGCAGGCCTGGAGCCAGTGACAAACAGTGCCTGTTCCCTGTCTGAATCTTGCTGAACACTGTCCCTATCCCGTCTTCTTGTAGACCCATGAGTGCCTCTGCTGCGTTAATCTGTAGCCTTCAAGATGGGGCTGGAGCAGACTGAATTTTGCAGATTTATTTGGCTACAGTCAGTTTTGTTCTTGATGTCAGTGTCTCCTGGCTTCAGCCTCTTTCCTTGGAATAATGTTGGGATAAGGTTTGTAAACCCGAGTGGAAGGTCCTTTGAAGTCTAACTCTGTAGGCAGATAGGAGCGTCCCAGGCTCCTGACATTTTGGAAAGAGCAGTGACTCATGACAGGTTGGAGAGGGGACATCATGCAGGGGTAGCCTCCTTCTTGAAGGAGTGGGACTCTGGTTTCAGACATACCAGGCCTGTCTGAATGGCCACAGCAGAGAGAGAGAAAGAGGGAGGGAGGGAGACAGAGAGACAGAGAGAGACAGAGACAGAGACAGACAGACAGAGAGAGATAGAGAGACAGAGAGGCGAATATGAGTGTGACATCAGGACAGTGGTCACTGAGTGCCCCTCTGAGTAGCAGCCTTCCCCAGTTCCCACTGGGCAGAGAGTGCAGAGCTTACCCTGGAAGCCCCTTTTCAGACAGGGGCACTAACTGGCTTCCATGGAATAAATCCTGGCTTAATGTAGGGAGAAATTGGGGTTATCAGGGACTCCCCAAACCTTTAGTTTGTGATCCTACAAGCCCATTGGGAGGAAAACAGCTCATGGCGAGGCACACTCAGGGACTTGTTCACATTTATGCATATAACCCTGCATGTAGTCACAGGTACATCATGTTATATATCACAGACAGAGCCCAGCCCCCCATGTACCTCACAGACAGAGCCCAGCCCCCCATGCACATCACAGACAGAGCCCCAGCCCCCCATGCACATCACAGACAGAGCCCAGCCCCCCATGCACATCACAGACAGAGCCCAGCCCCCAATGCACATCATAGAGCCCAGCCCCCAATGCACATCACAGACAGAGCCCCAGCCCCCCATGCACATCACAGACAGAGCCCCAGCCCCCCATGCACATCATAGAGCCCAGCCCCCCATGCACATCACAGACAGAGCCCCAGCCCCCCATGTACATCACAGACAGAGCCCAGCCCCCAATGCACATCACAGACAGAGCCCAGCCCCCAATGCACATCATAGAGCCCAGCCCCCCATGCACATCACAGACAGAGCCCCAGCCCCCCATGCACATCACAGACAGAGCCCCAGCCCCCCATGCACATCACAGACAGAGCCCAGCCCCCCATGCACATCACAGACAGAGTCCAGCCCCCCCCATGCACATCACAGACAGAGCCCAGCCCCCCATGCACATCTTTGGTGATCTTCCCCTCTCACATGACGGGAGGAACTAGGAATGGACAGCATTTCACTCTTGTATGCTTTTGGTAAATGTGAAGAGATTTCTTTCAGAGTAATTGAGATTTTTTTTCCAGTCCTGGGGATTGACTCAAAGCCTGTCATGTTAGGCAAGTGGTCTACCACTGAACTGTATCCTCCACTTTTCTTTGACTTTTTATATTAAGACAGGGTCTTGCTAAGTTTTCTAGGCTAGCCTTGCCCTCTCTCTGGATCTAGCTGAAATTGGGACTTGGAGTTGTGATCCACCTGCCTCACCCTTTCAAGTAGCTGGGGCAGGAAGCTTAAGCCGGTGAGTCCAGCAGAGAAATGAAGGATCTTAATCCGATGGCGTTGAGTTAATGAAAAGGAAGATCTGCCTGGGTGGACCTGGTTGAATCAGGTGAGGCTTTGGAAGTGAAGAGGCATTCTTCTGGCAGCTTTGAAGAGGCACGCTGCCATGAGTTCTCCATATTCAAGCAAACGGGGTCTACCAACAGCCACATGAACTTGGAGAGGACCTGAGTCTCTAGAGTATAGCTTGATCAATGCCTCTGTTGTAGTCACTACTGGCAAGGCTGTGTTGGGTCTCCTGGCCCATGGATACTGTGATATTTGATATTATTATTATTATTATTGTTATTATTATTTTGTTTTTCTGAGACAGGGTTTCTCTGTGTAACAACCCTATCTGTCCTGGAACTCTCTCTGTAGACCAGGCTGACCTTGAACTCACAGAGGTTCACCTAGCTCTGCCTCCCAAGTGCTAGGATTAAAGGTGTGCACCACCACCACCCGGCAATATTTGATATTTTAAAGTGCTCTGTGGCACTTAGCTATGCAGCAACAGAATGCTCACATGTAAACATTCCATGTGACCAAGATACATAAATATAGACAAACACACTCATGTGTACATAGACATAATGCAGACACTCATGTTTCCACTTACACATTCATTATATGCACACATTTATACATAACACAATATTTATATATAAGAAATATATGTAAACGTAAGTAAGTGTGTATGTATTCTTAGATGTGTGCTATGGGATGTTTTTTCTGTATGCTGTGAATATGTGTTGCTACCATTGGTTAATAAAGAAGTAGCTTTGGCCTATGGCAAGACAGATTATAGCCAGGTAGGATATTCAAGCAAAGATATAGAGAGAAGAACGATGGAGTCAGGGCAGATACCAGCCCACTGCCCAAGGAGCAACATGTCAACAGACCAGTAACACCATGGCCACATGGCAATACACAGATTGATAGAAACGGGTTAATATAAGATGAAGAGCTAGCTAGCGAGAAGCCTGAGCCATAGACCAAACAGTCTGTAATTAATATACGCCTCTGTGTGTTTATTTGGGACCAAACAACTGTGGGACACAGGAAAACTTCTGGCTACAGATGTGCTTGTACATAGCTCTTAACATGAATGAAGGCATGTAAAGTCTACGAGAGCATCCCTATTCACATGAACACAGACAAGACAGTGGAAACATGCTGGTTGCTTTGTATGAACTGGCCGCTGCTCTGAGTTCTTTATGCCTACTGACCCAACAAATTGGTAACCACGCAGATGCATACACATGATCTATGCACATTGATCTGCGTGTTATCAAACTTCTGTAAGATACTACACTGCCCTGAGCCACAAGAGACAAAGGCTTCCTGAGGGTTTCTGGGGAGTGTGCCTACCTACCTCGCTCAGTCTATCACCCACAGGTCAATTCAGGCATCCTTGGGCCCAGCTACCATCACCCGCATGTAGATTTCAGTTTTTCCACTAGGTGGCGCTAAATTGGCACCTTGGGCTTGCTGGGAAGGCAACTCCCACTTCCACGGGGTGTGTGTATGGGTGGGGGGCAGGGCAGAGCTTGCGTCTTGGGTGAGGAGAACAGTCAACACTGCTGGCCACCAGAGCCCCATTTTCCATCTGCCCTTTTATTCCAACTTAATCCAATATGTCCTTGGAGTCCCAGTTCCTGAGGCCGTTGTGGCTGTCCTCAGCCAGCAGCCAAGCAGCGGCTAATAGTGCTGGCCGGTTCTGGCCTTGCTTGACAACCCCCTGCCAAAGACACCTGCTCAGCCTTTATGAATTTGTTTTAAAAAACCCTGATGCACCATTCACTGAACCCCAGGGACTGTTCGAAGTGCCTTACAAATGTCAACTCATATGGTCCCCGTAACAACCTTAGGAGGTAGGGCTTTAAAAATATTTATTATTCTTTATGTATGCATTTATTTATGTATATATATATATTTATTTATTTGTGTGTGTATGTGTGTGTGCATGCACACACATGTGTGTATGGGTACCCGCAGAGGCCAAAAGAATCTTCTGCTCTAGGCTGCTGTGAGTCACCTGACATGGTACTGGGAACCAACCTTGGATACTTGCACATTGATCTGCGTGTTATCAAACTTCTGTAAGATACTACACTGCCCTGAGCCACAAGAGACAAAGGCTTCCTGAGGGTTTCTGGGGAGTGTGCCAACCTACCTCGCTCAGTCTATCACCCACAGGTCAATTCAGGCATCCTTGCGCCCAGCTACCATCACCCGCAAGAGGAGCAAGCACTCTTACCCACTGAGTGATGTCTCCAGCCCCTTAGGTAGACACTTCCGATAGGAGAAGCGTAGACCAGAGTTTCTGTCACTTGCCCAAGCTCAAACAACTGGCAAGTGATGAAAGGTTAAGGATTCTTCATCCCGTTTTAGAGATGGGGGAGCTGAATAACGCAGCACCAAAGCCAGTGGTCTGTGGAGGAGCCTGGCTTTGAACCTGGAGCTCAAGCCCAGGGCAGGGTCTTCACCCTGGGTCATGGGATGAGTTCAGATGAAGGCCTAGGTTGTTGATGAGTTGATGATTCGTGACAGGAACAAACACCCCCCTCTGCTGCTTCGGTGACTCCCTCCTCCGGGCTTGCCGTCCCAGAAGCCCCTTCTGAGCCAATGGGCTGTCTTCGGTTTTTATGTGGAGTCCACAGAAAAGGCATAAAAGCAGGGCCCGCTCCCAGATGATGCCCCGCTGCGGGTGAGTCTATAGACTCAGACACTGGAATGGGCCTTTTACAAGATACACAACCCATTCTACACTCAATTGCATCCCATAAATCAGGTTAACCTTTTCAGCGCGGCTCGGGGAAAATTAATTACTCATATCGGAGCACATGACCTTTTTCCCGGCCACACAAGGCAAGCTGCTGGGGAGTGCTGGCTTCCTGTCCCTCACACTATAGCAGCCTGGCCTTCAGGAACCCACCCAGGGCCACACAGCCACGGAGAGCAGCTAGTTATGGGCTTCCCAGGGATATTCCCAGGGTCTTCCCAGTGCCCTCTCTACCCTGCAGAAACTGAGTTCTTACAGGGGGGGGGGGAGAGGGATAGGGGAGCACAGGGTGCGCATGTCAGGAAGGGGAGCTTCCTGGTCCTTCCTCTTCCTATCCTAGTTTTGCTGGAGAGGGGAGGGGTGAGGAGAAGGGACAAACAGTTTAAGGTTCTGGGTTCCCTCCTGGGAGACCTTTATAGACACCACAGAGAATCTAGCTGGGATTCATTTGGTAGATTTTCCATTCAGGGTCTGCCGCTGGCCCTAAGGAACATTTCACAGGAGTATCCAGCTAGCTGACCAACATTCAACAATGGGCCGTCTCCCATCTAAGCCAACAGCAGTCCGTCACCTGCTGAGTAGACACCCACACAGGCAGTTTGCACTGGAATTTGCCCTGGGGAGGAAGGGTAAAAGGGTACAGGCCCTCTAGAGACTTCTACTTAAGCTGGGACATAAGACTTGCGGTGCAGATTTACTGATAGGTAAGGCAGGCTCTTGACCAATCCTAGGATAGTTTTGTTCTCAGAGGGGCTGGTGTGTGTGTGTGTGTGTGTGTGTGTGTGTGTGTGTGTGTGTGTGTGTGTGTATTCATGAATACAGGTGCATATTTGTGCAGATGAGCACACACACATATGTGGAAGCCAGAGGTCAAGCTCAGGTTGTCTATTCTTACACTTTGTCCACTTTGTGTTTTGATACAGGACCTCTCACTGGCTCTGTGCTCTCCAAGCAGGTTGGGCTGGCCAGCCAATGGGCTCCAGGGATCTCCATGCTCCTGGCTCTCCAGAGCTGGGATTACAAGAATGCACCACTATGCCTGGCCTTTTACTTGAATGCTGGGGACCAAACTCAGATCCTCATGTTTTCAAGACAAGTGAGCCATCTCTTAAACCCTCCACCCCATTTTTTTTTCCTGGTGCCTGTAATTGTTGCTCACAACAGAGGCAATGCATTCTGGGAAAAGTAGTCCTTTGACCATTATCCCAGCCACAAATGCCTGTCCTGGTGAGGACAGGATGTAGAGGTTCAGAGTTTTGCCTTTGAATCTGAATAGATTTTTTTAAATTTGAAACCTGGCTCTGCTCTTTGCTCAAGCTGCCCCAACTTGGAGCCTTCAGTTTCATTGTCCTTAATCAAAATAAAAAGCAAGCTTTCCTAAGATACACCTTTCAGGGAAGCTGTGGGAAATCACTAAGATAATGCCTGGAGAGTGCTTAGCACGGTACCTGGTACTTAGCAAATGCTCATTAAACACCAACTGTAGTAATTACTATGATCAGCTGCTAGTATGATTCTTGGCAGCCTGGTGAGCCGAGTTCCGAACCTGATCTGGAGAAACGGTGTGCTTTGGAGTGTGAGCTTTGGAGGGTACTTGCAAAGCACAGAGCTGGAGCTGGAGCTGGATGTGGGGGCTCATGCCCGAGATTCCAGCCCTTGGGGGATGGGGGAAAAGAGACGATGAGTTTGAAGGCAGCCTAGTCTACATGGTGAGCTTGAGGCTAGGCTTGGCTACATAATAAGACCCTGTCTCAAAACCAAAACCAAAACCAAAACCGCATACAACAAAAAGAAAAACACACTGCCAGTCAGCTTGCTTCCTTGGGTCTGGACTGAGGTGTTTGTGCCTCTGACCTTGAGCAAATGGCCAAGTTTCTCCCTGTCTTGGTTCCATCAAAGAGAAGGACGTTCAGTTTCTGGCCCTGAGAATAAAGGCAGCCTTTCCTCTTTCTTCTCGTTCTTGCCGAGGGTTGGTGCTCTCAATCCCACCAGCAGGTTGCTCGCCTGGAGGGCCTGGCATTTCTGTAAGAATAGCCACCTGTGCCCCCTTGCCTAGGGATTCTTGGGGTAGAGGAGCCAAGCAGGTGGAGGTGAGGGGCTAGATGAAGCCAGAGGAAGTGTGGACTGCAGGTCTTCCATGAGACGATGCATGGAGCGGCGGGCCACGCAGTGTGCCAGGGGATGGAAAGGGACACGATGCCAGAGAGGCAGCTGGGGCACCGCGGGGCTGCTGGGGGCAGATGTAAGCTCAATTAGCAATGGAGGGTACTGTGTGGAGGAAGCAGGCTGACATCTGTCACGTGTGCCTAGTCCCATCTTCAACCCACAGGATCCCATAGCTGCCTTCACTTCATTTCACCTGTAGTCCCAAGACCCCGAATGGACTGACCCATAGGCCGCCAGCCGGATCCATGACTTCCAGACCTGCACATCCATGAGCCAGCAGGAGGCCTTACCCTTGGATGACCTCAGGAGCCTTGCTTACCATCAGCCTGAAGCTCCTTCTTCTGTATCTTTTGCCTGAGACCTGCCAGCCATTCCTAAGGGCTGGTGCCTGCAGCCATAGTGCTATGAGACTCTGTCCCAAGCCATGGCTGACTGGACTCAAGCTTGGCCACTGATATTTTCTGTCTAGTGGCCAGCAAGGGCGGACCTGTGGGTGGCAGCAGCACTGTGCATGGGGGAGTAGAGCATGGTCACCTTCGGTCGTCAGTCCCATGGAGAGGCTGAAGGACAAGGGGAGGCTCCAGGCAGACGGAAGGAGGAGGCTTCCATTGGCTTCCCCGTCCGTCCGTCCGTGGGAGGTTGGGCACCGGTTCTGCCTCTAATTGTACCAAACACCCCCATATCCCTCAGAACACCTTGCTTTACTGGGCTCTATTTTTGCCCTTTGGGCCCTGTGACTAGCAACTTGAAAACGGTTTCTACAGCTGAGGAGTGTGTCCTGGGCACGTGGGAGGTGAGGGAGGGGATAAGGAAGGAGGGGTGAGTAGAGGCGAGGGAGGGGGGTAAGTCAGAAGTCAGGAGGGTGAGGAGGACCGGGAGCATGATGGTCCGGTGTGGGTTGTGTTTGTGTGTGTGATATGGATAGGGAGAGGCTGACTGAGACTAGATACATGGTTGAACTATGACACACCACTTCAGAGACAGGATATAGAGATGAGGGACTCCCAGGGGAGGGAGCAAGGAGACCACAGGATGATCACAAGTCCATGGGGCAGGGTGAAACCTTTCCTAGTGCCCAAAGGCCTGGGCCACCAGCTGCTGTCCAGGGGGCCAGAGGGCTTGCGGACTGCTGGGAGACGGGGGTGGGGTGGGGTGGGGGAGGTGGGGGGTGGGGGGGGTGGCCAGACAGCAGCGGGTGTGAGACAGAGCCTGCCCTGGCTGGGCCTTCCCCATCTGTGGCCAGCCATCCCACACAGCTGGGAAAAGGCCCTCTGCTAACCCCAGGGGTCTCCTCTGTATGTGTGTGTGGCGGGGGTGGGGGTGGGGTGGGGGGGTGGGGGTGGGGTGGGGGGGTGGGGCAGGCATGGAGCTCAATCAAAGCCCATGGCTGATGAGGCCTGGTTGTTGATCTGCCTCCTGCCTGTATCCCAGCCCCCTCCACAGTGACACACAGACACAGTGACACAGACATACAGACATGCCTTCTTTATCACACACATTGACACGCAATATAGATACAGGGAACACACACACACAGTACTTGTGTAAACATAGACACATAGGCACACTGAAACACAGGCATGGACACACAATGTACATACTAGCCCAGAGACACCTATATGTGTGTGGATGGACACCGACACACAGATCCAGACAAATGTACAGAACCCCAGAGACAGAAGGATGCACAGTGACCCTGAAACACAGACACCCAGAAGAACTGACAAGCACAGATGCAGACAGATGTACATAGTCACAGATCTCAGACTCTCAGGATAAATGCAGACAGATGTGCAGACACTTGTGGACATGCAGAGGTTGACTTAGCCAGCAGATACGTGCCATGAACATCTATGCGCATGCATACCAGGCTCACACCACACACACACACACACACACACACACACACACACACACACACACACACACATATAGCACCATGTGGACATGGCCTGGACCCTCAGATGGCTCTGGTGGCTTACACTGGCTGGGTCTTGAGGACTGTTTCCAGTCAGCTTTTCCTTCCATATCTGGAGAAAATACTGCTGCTCAAGGGCTCCTTGTTCTGTGTTGTGGTCCCTGCAATGGCCGCTGAGCGGGTTCCTCAGGGTGGGAGGGAAGCTGTTCACTTGGTCTTCAGAAGTGGGATGGGCATGGCAGGATTCCTGGACAGGGCCATCACTGGGGAGGGCCAGGCAGGTATATGTTGGGAGCAACAGAACTAGGCTCCATTCCAGGCTGAGGGTCAAGCCTGGCTTTCCTGGTTGGGATCTGTGGACTCTGGATATAGCAAACAGGGCTTCCTGGGGCTTGTTGGGGCCCAGGCCTAGCCAAACTCTTGCTGAGAACCGAAAGTCTTTATCCTGGAGACATGGAAGTGACTATGTACGTGTGTACAAGTATGTGCATCTGTGCATTCACATATGTGGGCACACACATACACATATATGAGCACATGCCTGGAGTCATGCCTGTGTGGGCACTGCTTTAAATGTGCAAATGCATGTGTATGCACATGGACATGCCTGTGTGTAGGTTTGGTGTGCTTGTATGTGTGTGCCTGTGTGCACGTCTGCATGGCGGTGGGAGTGTGGCTGTACATACACAAGAGTGCTGTCTTCTGAGCTGCCAACAATGCCTGCCATCGCTCTGTACCTCAGCCTGGGGCAGCTCCAGATGTTGTTCCAACATTCCTCATTCACTGCAGAAAATCAAACAAACAAATGAAAAATTAACGCCATTGTTAGCCAGGGATGCCCCCAAGCGGGCGAAGCTGCCTCCAGCCAGCCCAGCTGGCGCAGATGGTGGCGGCTCCAGGGCTCACCTTGGGCCTTGGCGCCAGCACAGATAGGATCAGTAGTGGGCTGGAGAGAGCAGACTGCCGTGGGTAGGGCCCTGATGTGACTGGGGAGGCTGCCAGGGCCTCAAGGGAGTGTCTGTCTCCTCTAGGCATTTCTGCCCCAGGCATTTCCTATGGTTCCAGGCCAGGAGGGCAGCATGCATCAGGCACCTAGTGCATTGCAGCTAGCAGGTACTTACGGGGCAATGTTAGCCTGGTTGACTTTTGCATATGATTCCTTACATCAACAGCATTCGACAGAGCAGGAAACTGAGGCTTGGAGAAGTTATTTAGGTTGCTCCATGCTATGACGTTGGTGTGTTGAGGCAGTGATAGTAGTGAGCCACCTCTAAAGTCCTCTCAGTTCAGGGACTTCTCACTACACCAATACACGTGGTGATGGATTAGAGGTGGCCGCAATATTTCCACCATCTTCCTTCTTGAGGGGTGGCATCTGATCTCCTGGCTGTGGATCGGGGCTGGGCTTCGAGACTCCCCAGGCTCAGCTCTGACAAGTCTGGCAGCTCTTTTGTTTGTTTGTTTGTTTGTTTGTTTTCGAGACAGGGTTTCTCTGTGTAGATTTGGTGCCTGTCCTGGATCTCGCTCTGTAGCCCAGGCTGGCCTTGAACTCACAGAAATCTGCCTGGCTCTGCCTCCCGAGTGCTGGGATTAAAGGCGTGCGCCGCCTGGCAGCTTTTAACCTGTTAGGAACCTCTCTGGGAACGCTGAGCTGCCACAGGAGATGTCCTAGAATCTGTCCTGTGTAGAAGCTCTGTGTGAGTGTTCCCAGGGAGGCTGTGGCCGAGCCAGCTGCTCTTGGTACCGAGTGTGTGAGGAGTCATCTTGGACCCAGATGACTCTGCTCTCCAATGGGAGCTGCCATTTCTGTTAATGTCCCAATGGCTTGTAAGAAAATTACCCAGCCAAGGACAGCCTGGATTTCATTTTCTTTGTTTTAAGTAATTTTCTTTTATTTGTGTGTGTGTGTGTGTGTGTGTGTGTGTGTGTGTGTGTGTGTGTGTGTGATGCATGCACACAGAGGCCAGAAGGTGTCAGATTACCTAGAGCCACAGACGGTATGAGCCCTCCCATGTGGGTGCTGTGAATCCGACCCCTGTCCCCCGTAAGACAACAGTGCTGTTAACCGCTGAGCCATCTCTCAAGCACCAACAGCCTGGATTGATCCATAAAACCATGAGCTATGACAAAATGCTTGTGGCTTAAGCCACTTAATTTTGAAATAGCTTGTTGATGCAGCAATAAAACTACACACACACACACACACACACACACACACTTATATACTCCCCACATCCATACCCATGCACACCCACACCACATTCGACACACACCTCTCCAACCCCCATAAATGCATGCACTTGACACACACACACAGTAAGACCCCACTCCCACCTGCACACTCCAACACTCCTTGGTCTTCCTCTGATCCGTCCTTTCCTGCCCCGAGCAGCACCACCCTCCCGTGTGCTGGCCCGCCCTGCTTTCCAGGGTGGGAGGTGCTCACACCCAGGGAAATGACAATGGCTCCTCATCAAGCAGCCGAGATCATTGTTTGTGGACTTTCTCATTTGAATTCTTTCCAAGAATCAGAATGAGTAATTTCATACGGAAATGCACAAAAAACAGTAATTACTGTGGTTGTGTCATAGTAAACAGTTCCGCCGAGTGGGCCCTTGCATCCTTCGTCACGCCTTTCACATCTGCTCCAGCCCTGCACCTACAGCCCAGGAGCTGGGATGAGGAATGGACGGCCCTGAGAAGAGATGGAGTGGATTGGATGGGGGAAGGAGGCCTTTTTTTGAGGGGGTGTCCTTGGTGGTGTATCCTTGGGTCTGTGTCCAAGAGCTTAGAAAGGCCCAGCCTCCAAATGCCATGTGCCACTAGTTGGCTGGGTCCTATGGGTACCAGCCTAGGTGGTGACATGTGCCTTCCTGTGTGTGTGCTTGTGTTGATGGGTGTGAAACAGTGGTTGTGGGTGTGGCCATATGTGTGTTAGCATCAGCCTGTGAATGTGACTATGGCTGTGAATACCCACGTGGCAATGTGTGGCAGTGTGTACATGCAGGTCCCTGGTAGTGATTTCATATACGTGGATGCATATATTTATGAGGATGGCTGGGATGGAGTAGCTTTGTGTCCCTGTGTAGGGCTAAGTGGTCCATTGCCTGTGTGTGCCTGGGGAAACAGCTTCTCATGGGTAGAAGAACAAATGTATACATATGTGTACATATGTGTGCATGTGAGTGTATATGTATGTGGGCACACGCATGTCATAGACACCGTGTGAACTGTATATCTTGGTGAGAAGCCATGATCCTGCCGGAGTGCAGAGGGTAGTATAGAACTTGCCTGACGGTGAAGGTCATTTCCAAGGTCAGGCTGGAGGTGTTTAGTACTAATCATTCAAACATCATTTCTGGGCATCAATATGGTCGATCCAGCGAGGAACAAGATAGGGAAGACCCTGTACTGTTGGAACTTGTTGTATAGAAAGAACGGAGAAGAACCGATATCATATCCTAATAATTATACCATCATTAAGTTCCAGGAAGGCAAAGAACCCAGGGCTGTGTGGGACCCCACTGCTCTGACCCAGGGCTGTGTGGGACCCCACTGCTCTGACGTAGCCTCAAAGGTCAAAGCTAACGAGGCTTCTCTGAAGAAATGACACTAGACTGAGGCCTAAAGAGAGGCGGGGGCCAGCCAGGCAGAGGGGGTTGGGGACAGCGAGGTGGACGAGCGTTAAGAACACGGGAAACAGCACATGTGGAACTGCTGTGTCATAGAGCAAGTTCCTGTGAGGAAACACAGGAAGGGTGGGAGGTAAGGAGGAATACCAGCTCCTTGAGGCCTTCTGGGACGGGGCCAAGGTTTGACCCTTACCCTACAAGCAACAAAAAGGCAGGGACAGTTCTCTCTTTGAGCCAAGGGCCAACTGTCTGGGGCCAGGGTGGGTAAAGGAAGCTGGTGGGGAGGCAGATGTGGTCCTGAGGGCAGTGGTGGCTTGGCCCAGGAGCACATGGTGAGGGGAGGAACGGAAGAGGGTCCAGGAGTCTCTTGGGTGGGGACCAATAGGCATGGATGGGGGGATGGTGCCTCAAAGTAAGACATTGGGGAGACTCCCAGGTCCGGTGCCAGCTCCGGCTTGCCACAAGAGCCGGGGACAGAGAAGGTGCAGCATGAGGAACACCTGCTCCAGGGGAGGGGGGAGTCAAAATGCTCTTCTCCACAAGTGGCGGGAGCACCTGGGCAGGTGCAGATGCCCGGAGGTTGGAATAGTCCAAAGTCTGTTAGGAAGGGAGGCTTCTGCTGTGGTATGGGTGGGGGTGGGGTGGGGAGCGGGGACTGCTTCAAAGGGGAGTCAAGATCTGTGTGGGGAGCCAGCTCAGGTGACAGACATGGGGGTGAGGGTGTCACCTTTCATGACCTTAAGTGCAACCTACATAGGGTGGGGACCGTGAACGAGTCACCCAGACCCGACAGTGCTTTGAGGTGCACACACCTATGCGTGCACACACTACTCTTGGCAGCAATATCTATAGCAGCCGATGGTGGAGGCCGCTCAGTGCTCACCAGTGGATACACTGTGGCATTTGGGTGCAACTGAATGTCAGCTTCAGAAAGGAAGGGCGTTCTCACATCTGCCGCCATGTGGAAGAAACTTGAGGATGCTGAATAAAAGAAGTCAGGCATAAAAGGAGAAATCCAGGGCCAGGGATTTGCCACACAAAACCCTTGCCACACAAACATGAGGACCTGAGTTCGGACCCACATAAAGCATCTCTAATCCCGGGGCTCAAATGTTAAAGTGAGAGTTTGAGACAGGAGAATTCCCAGAAGCTTGAGGGCAGCTAGCCTGGTGGACGCAGCAAAGAGCCAGAGACTGTCTCAAGCAAGGTGAGACCCTGTCTTACCCAAGGTCGTCCTCTGACCTCCGCATGCACACTGTAGTATATCTGTGTCTGTATTCACATACACGAATGTGAGCACCACGCACACACAAAGAGGGGGGGGGGAGAGAGAGAGAGAGAGAGAGAGAGAGAGAGAGAGAGAGAGAGAGAGAGGGAGAGAGAGAGAACTACAGTATGCTTCCACTCACACGGAACATCTACTGTCATTAGATTTATAAAGAAAGTAAAAACAGGTGCTGCCCCCAGGGGCTGAGGGAGGATGCAGGGAGTCACTGTGTCGTCGGGGACAGCATTGCAGTCTGGGGGAAGTTAACATTCTGGAGATGGATGGTACAGATGGTTGTGTAACAATGTGAACACACTTAATGCCACTGAATTACACAATTAAAACTGGCAAATTGTATGTTATAATATTGTAACGCAATTAAAAGCTGAGATCCCAGACTCTGGGGCCAGCTATTCTGTTATCGTTTCTTGGGTGTGCAGCTTAGGGAGGGGTGATAATTAGCACAGCAAAACGCAGGCATTTGCTCCAGTCAAATGCCACATACTAAATCAAAACTATACTTTGAATTCTAATAAGAATGACTAACTCTGCCTAGGAGAGGTGGAAAGAGAGACTCGGGGAAGGCCGGGTTTTGGAGGGTGAATAGGAGTCCTTGAGGAAGGACTCCTAAAGGAAGGCCAGACAAGCAAGAAACAGACTTGGAAGTAGAGATGAAATAGGATCGAATCCTAGCTCAGTTGTTACCTGTGTGAGCCACGGCATAGAGCTCTCCAGCCCCAACCTGTGGATTGAGTTTAATGAAACGAGAACATGCTGCAGGGTTACTGCAGAGATTGGGATGGGGGTTGCGAGGTGCCTGGAGGACCCAGTGTTCAATACACGGTGAGCAAAAAGTTCTTGCTTGTGGGCGTTTGTGTTCAGAAGTCAGAGGCCAGCCAAGGGCAATGTGGAGGCTTGTGCAGGCTCAGTCAAGTTCATGGGAGCTTGGAGCCTTTCCTGACCCTCCCTCGGCTCTCCGCATTCATCGCTTTGACCAGTTTGTACTGATCAACTGGGAAGCAGAAGATCTGGGTCCCAGATCCTAAAAGGTGAGGCTGAGGAGGGAGGTCTCGGGAACCTGCCCTGTCTGCTGTTCCCAAGTCAGTGCCAAGGACAAACACTGTGACCCCTAGAGACAGACCGCAGAGCCTTCCTTCAGGGAGGTTCATTGTACTCCGTGTCCCTCCAGGAGGGCAGGCGAGCAAACATTCTTGCGTGTGGGTACTTGTGTCCAGAAGTCAGAGGCCAGCCAGTCAGAGGCTGACATGACCGCAACATGGTCAGGACTTCTGCAGGCTCAGTCAAGTTCATGGGGCTCAGACCCAACCAAGTCTTCCCAGCGGTGACCTTAGGCATATCACAAAAGACATCACCCCTCTGCGCCTTAGCTTCGTCATTGGACCACCCGGATCTCAGACTGCCTGGGTTCGGTAAGTTTAGATGAACCAAGAGCTATATAAGACCCTGGGCTGCTGTGGGGACAGGGCATGAAGGTGAAGGTGACCGTCTTGGTGCTCACTAGCGTTGTGGGAAGGCTTTAGTCATTTTTGATGCCCTAGGCAAATGACTTCAAGCACTGGGTCTGGAGGGGCTTGGATGTATCCCTGTCAGCTCTTGGTTCGCTCAAGCCTTTGAGCACAGGTCTTAGAGCAGGGACTGCAGCGGGAAGTGGCTGAGGTAGAAACTCTCAGAGAGAAGCCTCTGGCCTCACAACTCCAACTTCGCCTGGGGGCTTCACAGAAATATCCATTCTCAGACTCGGGACCAGACCCCTAAAACAAGCTTGGGGGTACCCCTCACACGGTGCTGAAACTTGAAGTCAGATCCACTGCCAACGCTCCATCCTTGTGTGCACCCTTGGATCTGCTTCTGTGGCCCAGCTGAGAGTGCTCTGCCAGAAGGAGGCGCAGACCCAGCTGAGTCTCTCTGTGACTGTAGCATGGGCGGGGGACTCTCTTCCCTCAGCCTCACCAGCAGGGTGGATGCCAGGGGGATCTGCATAGCTCATTAGCTCTTCTCTGGGCTTCAATCCCTCTTAATTAGTTTTGCAAAATTATTCATTAAAAAAAAACCCAAATTCATTACAAATCAAATGTGGGTCCTTGCTAAGTTTGTATGCATGAGTGTGTGTTTGTGAATGTGCAGGTATGAGCGCGTGTGTGTACATGGATGTGTGGAGGTCAGAGGATAACCTCGGGGGGTGTACAATGGTCTGGAATCGGCCAGTTAAGTGAGACTGGCCGTCCAGCAAGCCTCAGAGATCTGTCTCTACCTCCCCAGCCCTGGAGTTACAGGCACGTACCACCATGCCTGACTTTTATGTGGGTCCTGGGATCGAACTCAGATCCTTGGGAGGAATTTACTGACCGAACTATCTCCCCAGCCCCATGTCTGACTGTATGGGTGTGGGTGAACATGTATTTGTGCCTGTGTCCCAAGGCTTTGTCTTGTTCAGGTCCCTGAGCCTAGCACCCACTTCTCAGGGCCCCCAGCTCGCAGTCTTGATGGCAAGGATGGACGACTGTAGACCTATTCTGGTGGCTGGGCATCCAGGGTAGACAGCAGTACCCAATGCTGGTGAGGACATAGGAAGGCCAGTGTCTGAATCAGAGCTGGTCCAGTCTGAGGACAGGAAGAGGCTGTCAGAACATTACATGTCTGATGTTCTCTGGTGCCTGAATCTCTAGGCATTAGGTGCCCTGGAGCTCAAATTACAGGTGGTTGTAAGGTGTCTGACGTCGGTGCTGAGACCCGAACTCAGGTCCTCTGCAAGAGCAGCAAGTGCTCTTAGCTGCTCATCCACCTCTCCAGGCCCCAGGCTTCGTTATCCTATATCCTCTGGTCTTTCTACTCTAATCCTGAGAGCTCTGGGATGAACTCCTCAGGCCTCCCTCCCAGGAGAAGCTAGCCAAAGAGCTGACTGGAGAGCTGCGGCTGGGGGTGTCCAGATATGTCAGGCCTAGAGTCTGGACCATCTTCCTATCCTCTCCCATCATCTCCATCCTCCCTGGGTGCCTTCCCTGCTGGGAGCAGCCCCATTTGGAGCCAAGTAAATTTATGGCATAATTCCGCATGGAAATGCATGGAAATACTGCCAATTACCATCAAGGCAGAAGGGGAGGCTGTGTCCCCCGTGCCCTCCTTGGTCTGCTGTCTGCTGGTTCCTAACTCCTTGAAGCCACAGGGAGCCAGGAGCCAGCTTGCATGGCCCAGATTATTGGAGTGGGACCTTTGTATAAAACTCTTGATTCGTCTCACCTGGCCTTGGTGGTGTGTGGCAGGAAGGGGCTCCTTCACATTAAACTTGAGCAGACCTGGAAAATGTCATTCCCCAGCCTCAGCAAAGCCGACAGCTGATGCGATTTATCTAACTGCGATCAGTTCATCAAACTAGGGTAGGGCTCAGCCGCTGGAAAGCCTGGGGTGGGGGGCGGGGGCGGGAAGTCTGATACAATCGGGTCTGTTTAAAATGCAAAGGCTCAGGAGATTTAGGAAATGCGGTAAGGGGGGTGTTGGGGTGCGTTTAGCAGGCGTTGAGCCAAGCTGGCGGGTGGGGGGGGGGCCCAGCTGGCCAAGTTCCTTCAGCAAAGGCATCAGAAGCAGCGGAGGCTCTGCGTGCATGCATACGTGCGTGCGTGCGTGCGTGCGTGCGTGCGTGCTTTAGAATCTGCTCTGTGCTGGCCACAGGTGCTGCCTGAGCCTCATCCCGTCCACAAAAGGAGGATGCTGTCTACTGTGTGATTCTCAGGGGGTGGAGGAAGGGTGATGTAAGGCCCTGCCCCATCTTTGGAAACCTCACAGTCTAAGAGGCAGGTCATGGAATCTAGGACAGGGTTGTGTGTGAGAGACTCGAAGTGCTGGTAGGTGATCGTGGTGGGAGAGGCCCACGGTGGAGCACTCGGACCCCGTGGTCAGAGGAGCTTGGTTCAGACCTGGGTCTTCCCATTTGCTTGCCAGCTGTGTGTCCTTGAGGGAGATACATGCCCTCTCTGAGCCTTACTTCCTCACTTGTGGAAAGGGGAAACCGTTCCTCCTGAGGGGGCGGGGATGGATAAATACTGCGTGTGTGTGTGTGTGTGTGTGTGTGTGTGTGTATGTGTATGTGTATACGATGCTTTGGCATTAGGCTTGGCACACTGTAAGTGGTCAGGGGCGGGGCTCACCTGAACTGAAGAAGTCTGTAAGCCTGGGGAGGAGGTGGGGAGGCCATCAAGGCTTTGACACATGGGAAAGACTTGGGCTGATAGCCACATGAGGGGATGGGTCATAATAACGAGGAGAGACATGCGTGGAAGCTGTCTGTCTGGCGTCACCGTCCCCACTACAGATCCTAAAGGAGCGAGGGGGAGACCCCCACGACTGGAGTGCCAGAGTCATGTCCCTGAAGAGCAGCTTCCCTTCCCTCTGCTCAGCATCTCCCTTGCCCTCCTTCCCTTCATATCCCCCCCGCCCCCCGCCCCATGAGTGTTTAATCATTTGGCCAGAACTGGGTTAGAGACCCATTTCCTGCCATCAGTCAGGACTGGGCAACATTGAGACCCAAGCAGGGGAAGAAGGGACACTCTGTGCTGTCCCTTTAGGACATGGTGCTCTATCCTGCCCATCCCAGGCTGCCCTCTGTCTCCACAGTCAGCTATGCTCCCAGGGAAGTCGGGGGGGGGGGGGGGGGGGGGGGGGGGAGGGGTAGCTGGGACTGGCTGGGATGGAGGGACTGTGTGGGGGAGGGGAGAGGTTTGGCAGTATGGCGGGGACTGTGGGGACAAGGTCCCCTAAAACAGGTCATTGACACTCTGGATCCGTCTAACTGACTCTTGACAGAGCAGGAAGATGGAGGCTCATGAGGGAAACTGAGGCAGCAGCTCAGGCATGGCTCCTGCTGTGGCAGGACTCAGGTTCTCTCTAGGCTTTCAATCTCAGGCGCCCAGGCTGGAAGATTCTCACTTCAGAGGTCTGGGGTGACTCTGGAGGACAGTCTACCGACTCCAAGAGGTGAACCCTTTGGGGTTAGGCGCCATTTGGTTAGGTTTGCAGGGCCTCTCCATGTTCCTCTCACTTTAGCTAGACACGGAGCAGCAATTAGCTGAAAACTTATTATATGCCAGGCTGTGGGCCAGCACTTAACATATATTAATTTATTTAAGTCTTTATCAACTTGAAGAGACAGACTTGAGGAAAATTAACTCTTCTTTCCCCCCTGAGCAAATGGGTTCTGAGTGGCTGGATAATTGCTCAAGGTCTTATTTCAAAGTCACCTCCTCGGAAAATTTTCCTCGGCTGGATACTGAGGCGGTGGCTCAGCGGGGAAAGTACATTTGGCATCGGCACAGGGACCCAAGTCCAGATCCCTGGAACTCCCGTGAAGGCCAGGGTGGCCATGCACTTGGGACCCTAGCGCCTGGGTGTGGAGACAGGCAGGTCCTGGGGCTCATTGCGGGCCACCGGGAGGGAGGGAGGGAGAGAGAGAGAGGGGGAGGTGAGAGAGAGGAGAGAGAGAGAGAGAGAGAGAGAGAGAGAGAGAGAGAGAGAGAGAGAGAGAGAATCTTACTTACTCTCCCCATCAGGCTTCTCTGCCTTACGGCTGTGTTTTCTTTGTGATTTGTTTATCGTCTGCAATCCAGTTCATGTGGTAAGCTCCACGATGGCAGAGGCTTTGCCGTCCCATTCTCAGTGTCTCCAACAAGGCGGACATTTGTTGATTGAATGATAATGGATGACTAAATGCATGAATGAATGAGTGCCACCTGCTTGCAGCCCTGGCAGAGCACCTCCTGCCACTGTCAAGGGCAAAACAGGTGAGCAGGAGGGAGAGGGTGACGCGTACAAGAATGAACAGCGTTAAGTCAGAGATGCAAAAATACAGACCCCAGCCAGGCCTTCCTGCAGTTAGTGAACAGGAAGAGTGTGACCCTTTTAGTACCGAGACAGAGGTAGGGTGCGGGAGGGGGCGTTCTCAGAGTCACCTTTTGGGGTCAGAAGAGTGAGACCTGGGTGAATCTGCTATCTCCAGGGAGCCTGGGAGCATGCAGCCCACAGAGGCGGGGCTGGGGCCTCTGCGGGGCTGGGCACTGCGCCCTGAGTTCAGACATTCATTAGGATTTGGGGCAGGGGGAGGGATTCTATTTGTCTGGGAATGACAGGGACCAGGGAGAAGGGCTTCTGGAGATGAGTGGCAGGAGAGATAAGCCTGATGTGTGACTTCTGACGCTTGGTTGGTTTGAAAATGAGTCCTGGACCCAGATACGGGATTGACGTGGGATCAGGGAGGGTTGTTCAGCTTTCTGCCTTCCGACTTTGAAAGGGGTCCCTGGAGGAAGAGACTGGGTCCTAGTGCCGGAGGGATGAGCTGGTTGGGCCAAGGGTCACCTTGGCTGCTGGGGACAGACTCCTGAGATGGTGTGTTTGGGAGACAGCTTCAGTGTCTCTGGGCGGGCCTTTTCTTTGGTTTTGAAAGCCGGAGTACTCACCGGTGGTGGTGCTACAGTTGGCCAGGCCCCCACATACCTGTCTCCATGCCCCCTTTGCCCTCTTTCCTGCCTTGTGTGTTAGAAACCTGAGTGGGTTCTTTGTTCTGCTGGGAGCTATGAGCCAGGAGGGGGATGGGACTCTGAATTCTACCTCTTGTCTTCGCGGTTGAGTGGTTGGAGGTTGGTTATCACCCTCTGTGAAGGCCCTGGGTGTGTCCCTTCTCTTGCCTTTCAGACTTGGTTAATGTCAGTTGGCTATTCCCCAAGGCCTCATGTCCTACGCCACACCCTGTTGACATCCTGGGGTCCTATGCTGCACCCTGTTGACATCCTGGGGTCCTATGCTGTACCCTGTTGACGTCCTGGGGCCCTATGCTGAACTCTGCTGTCATCCTGGGGTCCTATTCTACGCCACACTCTGTTGACATCCTGGGGTCCTATGCTGCACCCTGTTGATGTCCTGGGGCCCTATGCTGAACTCTGCTGTCATCCTGGGTCCCTATTCTATGCCACACTCTGTTGACATCCCTACTAATTTTGGTTGGATTTGAATATGACTCCTGCTTCCTGCTGGGATCGTCACAGACTTATTACCACTGTCAGTAACGTTGCTCTGACTTTCCCGGGGATGCCCCACCTCCCACCAGCCCCACTCTCCAACTTCCCTCTCCCACCACCACCTCCAGGGTCGTCATGGTCTTGGCTATCCCTTGTTTCTGGGCCAGCGTCTCATGGCCAATCAACTTTGAGCTCCCAGAAAGGCCAGATTATCTCACCGAGGTAGAGGCCGCAGCCAATCCCCAGTGTGCCATATCTGCAGGCCTCCTGCTCCTTGCCTGGCTCTGGTCTTTTGTTTGATCTTAGTGATGTGGACCTAGAGGGCACGGGTGACTAGAGCTGGGAGAGGAGAAGCGAAAGGGGGCTTGAAAGCAGCCCAAGAATGAACTGTGAGGACTGTCACTGTCCCCTCTTCTAGGAGCTGCAGAAGCCGTCCCAAAGTGCAAGCTGAAGCTGCGAGGGCCATGGAGGCTACTGGGGCCGCAGGAAGACCCTGAATCAGCCCCTGGGGTCTGCATGATCAGGGTTCTACTCACACGGGCCCTCCTCACTCTGTGACTTCTGGGGGCAATCTTCCTTTGTAGGGAAGGAAGTGCAACGCATCAGAATGATCAGCCTCCGTGGGCTGCCTGGTTCCAGGCTGGGGCAAAGGCTCACCTACAAGTGCCACTCGGAGTCTCCAGAGGCTGCACCTTTGAGGGAGCCCCTTCTGTACACCCTGCCCGGGCCTCTTCGTTCAGCCATTGCCCTGCAGCTCTAACTGGAGCAGAACCAAATGAAAACAGTAAAGCGTGTAAAGGCAATAGAAATAGGAAAAGCTGCTTCCACAGTACTCCCCAAAGCCCAGGAAGAAGCAGGGAGGCAGGTCTGTTGCCTGGGTTTCCAAAAACATGAATTTCTTATCTGTGCAAGTTTGTGCAGCCTTGGGGCCAAGGGTGAGTCCCATCGCTGAGGGCTAGGTAGTGGACATGATAGATCCAACCGATTCTGCCTTCTCCTCTCTTCTCAGGACCTCAAGCTTCTCATCTGTAGAATGGGAGAAATGGTAATGGGGTGATCAGCAGTCGCTCAATGTATAGAGGTCTTATGCTATAACCTTGATTTTCAGGAAGGACATGGAGACTCAAACAGGAGAAGTGATTTGTTCACATTCAGATCTTTCTAGTCTCACCGTCTTTACACTTTCTTTGCCCGTCTTCTTGAGATGTTTGAGACAAAGTCACACCCCTGTTGTCAGTTCTGCACTGGGGCCATGGAACAGACAAGGGGCTATTTCCTGTGATGCCTGCTGCTCAGCACAGGGACAGGTCTCCATGGCAGGGCTGGCTGTCACTCTGAGGAGAACCAGGCAGAGATAGCTTTGGGAGGACATAGGGGCCCTGCCTTTGCCATCCTTCTTGCCGGGTGGATATGCTCGCATTCTCTGTTTTGCCCTGGGAGAGGTGGCTTTACATTCATCGCCCAGTTAACCATCTGCCTAAGTCCCCAAGGTGTCCTGTAATTTCGTAGCATCCTCCTCCAGGGACTACAGGCTTGGCTGTGTAGGTTGCTTTGGACAACAGGACAGTAATAAACTTGGGGCAAGCCTCGGGCTCTTTTCTGAAAGACGGAGACTATGGAGCTGAGGCAAGCCCCTCCCAGCTGGTGCTTCTTCCTGGCCCTGGCACTCCTGGAAGGCAGGGGCTATTGTGGTTTGAGTGTAAAATGCCCTCCACAGGGTGTGTGTTGGGGCTGGTGGTGCTTTCTGGGCAGTCTTCAGATCTTTTGGGAGATGTGGCTCCCTGATGAAGCAGCTCAGTGTGTGTGGGGGGCTTTGAAGGCGATCCCCACTCCTGCTTCTGTTCTGTTGTGGTGTGAACTACCTCTGCTACACGCTTGGGTTGCCACGAACTGAACTGCTGTGCCAAACCCCACCCAGCATGGCGGACTAAATACTTGGAAACAGCCAGAAGGGACATTCTCTTCCTCTGGTTATTTCTATCAGGTATTGTGTGGTCCCTGTGATGCAAAAGTAGCTAGCACATGTCTGTTCTGTCTCTGCGTCCCAGGCCTGGCACAGGACAGGCCCACACAGTCACTGTCGTTGGCAAGAGTGACTCAGTGGGTCCGGAAGAGGATCACCAAGTAAGTCTCTCTCTCAGCCAGTCCTGATCCCCATCCTGGGCTTCCCCATGGTTCCTAGAATTCTAGCTGGCTCCGGTTCCCAGGACCACACACCAAAGCCCCCTTTTCTAGAACGAATCGCTTGAGTTCCTTCTTCCCTTCCCCCTCCCACTGTCCCTAGGTCACCTCGAGTGGCTCCAGCCTGGCCTTGCCAGAGCCCCTGATGGTCTCAGACCTTCCCCAGCACCCAGAGCCCAGGACGGCTGCACTCATGTCCCTGGACCCCAGGCCTTTCCCCTCCTACGGCCGCTGTTGGTAGTCCCACTTTCATTACAGGGAATTCCCACATCTGATAGAAGGGTCACTTTGATTTTTACAATTTAAATTCAATTTAATATTTGAATAGGTAATAAATTCTCATGGTTCAAGGATATTTATAATACAAAGTCTCCCTCCAACCCCGCCCCCCCCCCCCCAGACTCCTAGGTCCCTCACTAATGTGGCATCACCAGTTTCTGTGTATTCTTTGGGATAGTTTGGGAAGGCAGAGACAGGTCTGCACACACACACACACACACACACAGCTCTGCATCCAGAGAGTTCTGAACTTTGTTCCTACAGGACACTATCTTGTAGTCCAGCAGTTCTCAATCTGTGGGTTGTGACCCCTTGGGGGGTCAAATGACCCTTTCACAGGGGTCACCTTAGACCAACTGAAATATCAGATATTTACATTATAATTCATAACAATAACAAAATTACAGTTATGAAGTAGCAATGAAAATAATTTTTATGGTTGGGGGTCCCCACAACATGAGGAACTGTATTAAAGGGTCACAGCATTAGGAAGATTGAGAACCACCATTTAGGCAGAAGGCGTTGTTGTGGGATATTTGTTTGCACTGACACTCCAGGACTTCCAATAAAGTTAAGCCTTGAACCAGAGGGTGGAGTCAGCGACTGGCTGACCAGAATTAGCCATAGATGTGTTAGAAGATGGAGAGAGTTGGATAGAGAGGGACAGGAAGAGCTAAGGAGGGGCTTGGAGAGGTTTCAAGGGCTTTTCAGTCTGGAAGTGTGGAGAGGCAGGGTCAGCTGATCATTCCTCTGTTGCTCTTTGGATCTTTCAGGTTTTTACCCCAATATCTGACTCTCGAGTTTTATTTAATAACAGAACAATATAAGTAAATGCTTCAAGGTATCTTCTCCTTTTTTTTTTTTTTTTTGCTCTTGGAAATATAATCCATACGTGATAAAATCAATTCTTTTTTTTTTTTTTTTTTTTTTTTTTTTTTTTTTTTTTTGGTTTTTCGAGACAGGGTTTCTCTGTGTAGCTTTGCGCCTTTCCTGGAGCTCACTTGGTAGCCCAGGCTGGCCTCGAACTCACAGAGATCCGCCTGGCTCTGCCTCCCGAGTGCTGGGATTAAAGGCGTGCGCCACCAACGCCCGGCTAAAATCAATTCTTTTAAAGTGTTTTTTTTTTTTTTTTATTTTTATTTTAATTTACGCAGTTCCCTGCCATTGGCTAGCATTCCTGTCACACCGCACAGAACGCTGCATTCATTAGCAACCGCTCTCCCACCTGGATCCACAACCCACACAGCCACTGACCTGTTTTGTGTCTCCGTGGATTTGCCTGTTCTAGACACTTCATGAAGTCACACACAGACAGGCGACTCTGGTGTCTGCTTCTGTCTTTAAAGTCCGTCCCCACTGTAGCGTGTGTAAGTGCTCGGCTCCATTCCTCCTCATTGCCGAATAATGTTCCATTGCCTGGGCACACCACACTTGGTTCATTCACCCAACGTGGGTATTTTGTTTCTGTGTTTTTAGTATTGTGATGATGCTCCTACGAACATCAGTCTGGACAAGTTTTTTGTGTGAACACTTTTTTTTTTTCCTATAAAAGAATGTGAACATGTGTTTAATTCGAGTATATGCTTAGGGAAACATGGCCAGGTCATTGCTCACTCCTTTGAATGGCTTCTTGGTATACTATACCACTCTTTAAGGGATCACCTGTTGATGGATGTTTCATTTATTTTGACTGTTCTTTCAATTTGCGTGTTCACAGTTCATAAGTTTGTGTGTGTGTGCGCGTGTGCGTGTGTGTGTGTGTGTGTGTGTGTGTGTGTGTGTGTGTGTGTATGTGTGTGTATGTGTATAATATCTAGAAGTGTGTTTGACAGTGACAAATGACGTAGGCATTAGTGGTTTTAATAGATCCAACCAAAACTGCCTGTCCCACCCGGAGACAGTACCAGCAGCAAAGTGTGAGCTGCCAGTCTGCTGGGTAAGAGGTGGATCATCTGGTTTATTTCCAGTTTGTCTTGGGGGTGAAGTAGCTGTCCTTCCAAACGCTGTGAGTCCTCTCCATGCTCTTTGTCCATATTTCTATTGAGTTATTGATTTATGTGTTGTTGTTTTTTTTTTTTGTTTTATTTTGTTTTTCGAGACAGGGTTTCTCTGTGTAGCTTTGCGCCTTTTCCTGGAACTCACTTGGTAGCCCAGGCTGGCCTCGAACTCACAGAGATCCGCCTGGCTCTGCCTCCCGAGTGCTGGGATTAAAGGCGTGCGCCACCACCGCCCGGCTGTGTTGTTGTTTTTTGAAAGAGTCTATTTAGTTCAAGAGGTTGGTTTTGAACTCCTGGTGATCCTCCTGCTTCATCCTCCTGAATGCTGAGATTACAGGTATGTACTACCATGTCCAGCAATTTCTTAAACATTTGTAAGAGCTTTTCACGTACCAGATATATCTCCAGCTTGTTATTTGTCTGTTACCTATTCTTTAGACCTATTTATTTTTAATTTTATGTGTATGAATGTTTTGCTTGCAGGTATGTATTATGCACCACATGCACAGAGTGTCAATGGAGGCCAGAAGAGGGCACTAGATCCCCTGGACTGCAGTTACAGATGGTTGTGAGCCACTGTGTGGGTGCTGGGAATTGAACCCAGGTCCTCTGCAAGAGCACCCAGTGTTCTTAACATCTGAGTAATCTCTCTAGCTCCAATATTTGTCTTTTAACTTTGCTAATGGTCACTTGTACCTTCAAGAAGTTTTCTAGTCTTATGTAGCCAAATTAGCACACCACTCCCCGCTTCTGAGGGCCTAGTCAGAAGATTTTTCACACATTAAAACTATTGTTTCAAATTTATCAGTGGTTCCTTTTAGGCCAATTATTTCATTAAAAACATTTCAATCTTTGGTCCATCTAGAATTTGCTTTGGTATAAGATATGACGTATGGATCTAATTTTACGTTTTCTCAATGGCTAATTGAGTGTCCTAATAATATTAATAAGCAGTTCATCTTCTCCTCAATGATTTTGTTTTCCTCCCCAACTTTATTACAGTACAATTGAGAAATGAACATTATACATTTGGGATGCATAATCTATTTTGATTTATGCATGCATTATGAAATGTTAAATCAAGTCAATTAATATATCCATCATCTCATTATTATTATGGTTTAAATATTAAATGTCCCTCACCGGGTCACACTTTGAATGTTTGGCCTCCAGCTGGTGACTTTATTTTAGGGAGTTCTGGGAACTGTAGGAGGCGGGGCCTACAGTCATTGGGGCGTGTCTTGTTGAGTCTATTCACTTGCTTCCTCCCATCTTTCAGCTGCTCCCATCTGCTGGCATGTGAGCCATGCTGCTTCCCCACTTCATGCTCCTGTCACCATGATGGATGTTTAAGAGAGTAGGGCCAAGCCAGGCAGTGGTGGTGCACGCCTTTAATCCCAGCACTTGGGAGGCAGAGGCAGGTGAATCTCTGTGAGTTCAAAGCCAGCCTGGTCTACAAAGTAAGTTCCAGGACAGCCTCCAAAGCTACACAGAGAAACCCTGTCTCAAAAAAACCAAAAATAAATAAATAAATAAATAAATAAATAAAGAAAGAATGTAGGGCCAAGCGTGTGTGGCCTGAGCCCTCTGAAACCATGAGCCCAAATCCGTATCTCCTTCTGTAGGTACAATACATCTACAGATGTAGTGAGCTGTTTCTGTCAGGAAACAACTTCATGATTTAAATGTGAAATGTCTCCCCACAGGGTCATGTGTTCCAACACTCAGTCCCTGGATGGTGACAGTTTTGGGAGGCTGTGGAACATTCAGGAGGTGGAGCCTCAATGGCGGCAATGGATCTCTGAGGGGCCAGCTTTGGGGGTTATAGCCTGCTGGTGCCTAGGCTGAGCTCTTAGCTTTCCTGTTCTAGCAAGATGTGAATGAGCTGAGACAAAAGAGAGCTGTTCTGTCAGCCGCTCCGCAGATGGGGCAGGGTCCACCGCTGTGTTTACCCTGTCACTGCCTAAACAAGTCCTTCCTGCCTTGAGCTGCTTCTTGCTACTGGCTGAGGCATTGGGTCACAGCAGCAAAAGTGACTGATAGTGCAACTGATACACTTCAAACACATTTTTGAGATGAGATCATTTATGTGCTAACCTCTTGGTGATTTTCGAATGCCCAAAGAGACCAGTCCATCCAAGTCCAGGTTGGTAAAGCCACGAGTTAATTGGGGTTATTTCTGGAGCATGGGTGGCACAGGCAGATGCATCCCTGAACAGTGCCCCCCCCCCCAGCACAGATGGCAACTCACGCAGGCGGCGTTTCCAGCTCCCTCTGCAGCCTGCAGGCAGCTGTCCCACCAAAGACTAGCCTCCCTTCACCCCCAAAGTTGTTCACTGCTTATATAACATCCAGGTGGGGGCACGTGGATCTCATCTCAGGCTCCTTGTGAACCTCCCTCCTAACCTCCAAGAGTGAATGTTTCAGCCTGGAAGAGACAGTTCCACAGTTCACGTGTTATTATTAACTGTAGTCACCCAGCTGACCCACAGGAAGGACCCATCATGCCTAAGAGAAGCAGCGTATCCACCCCTCAGTCCTGCCAACTACCCTTCTATTCTCTGTTTCTGGAAGTTCAGCTCTTCAATTCTAGGCATAAATGAAACCACATAAGGCTTTCCATGCCTGGCTCATTTCATTGGGTGTAATGCCTTCAACGTTCACCCATGTTGTTGTAAATGACAGGATTCCTGAGCTCCCTTCTATTTCCCAGTATGTCTCTGTAGGGCATTGTGGACTAAATGTGGGCGTTGCAAACTATTTGGCAACAGTAAAACATTTCTGAACTCATGGAGATTAACACTGATTAAAAATCTAACATGTAATGAATCCAGGGTACTTACCTGTATTGTGTCAGGGGACCTCACTGCGGCTGTGGTTCTGAGCACATGACATGGGCTTGTGTGCATGCGACTGTGCAGGCTGTCACAGCGTACAACACCAACGGACGTTGCCCGACACGCCTTGGCTCAGTGTGGAGACTATTCTTTTATGAGCTGCAGCGTTCTTTCCTGTATATACAGAGCTTTGGGCTCTTGTAGAAAGAGAATGGTTTCATTATGGAAATCAGGCTTTTAATATTTTCCTACCCCCTGTTCCTCAGCATGTAAGTTATCAAGTTGGTAGAGCTTTGGATATATTGTGTTAGAATGTTTGATTTTAAAAATTGCTGTTTGAGGTGCTGACTTGAATTTCATAAAAAAAAAATCAAATCATTAAATGAATTTTGGCTTGAGAGTGGAACAGACTTTCCAACAGTTTCTAAAATGGCCCTACACATACTTCTGCCATTTTGTGCTAAGTATTTATGCAAAACAGTGTTCTTAGCATTGGCAATTATAGATTAATAATACCAATCAACTCTGGAAAATATTCAAGATGCTCCATGTCCTTCAGCATCAGATCTAATTCTTTAATAAGAATAAGCTGGCACATGGAACTCAGTAGTATGTATATAAGTCATTAGTATGCATGTAACTCATTAGTATGCACGTTTGCGCACTGTCTTTAATGCAATGGTAAAATTCTATACGTAGTAAAGAATTGTTTTCAGATAAGCTTCTTTATGATTTATTATCAGTAAATGTTTGACTTATATACCTATTTTATATCCCCATATACCTAGGGTCTTGTAAAAGATTCTCAGGTGGAAAGAGGTTGTAAGTAGAAAAGAAGTCCGAAAACCTTGCTCTATTTAAAGGCTGAGGAGTGGGCTGGCGCCTGCCATCACCACTGCCATAAAAAGGCAGCCGTGGTGGTCTGCACTTATAATCCCAGTGCTGGGAAGGTAGACACAAGTAGATCCTGGGGCTCACTGGGCAGTCAGCCTAGCCTAATGGGTGATCCCCAGGTTCTGGTGAGAGACTGTCTCAAAAACAATGTGGACAGCTTCTAAGGAATGGTGATATCTAAGGTTGACCTCTGGCTTCCACACTCACGAACTCATGGGCACACACACTTATGCACATGTGCACTCGCACACACATATAAAGGCTGCATAGTATTCCATCATGCATACATTCCACATTTTACTAATCCATTCATCCGCGGATGGACACTCATTTTGCTTCTATGTCGTGGCTACTTTGATTGACGTGGGGGGTACCGATATCTCAATGCCTTTAGATGCATACTCAGAAGCAGAAATGCCAGATCATACGGTAGTTCTTTTTAAATTATTTTTGAGGAACTTCTGTACTATTTTCCATTCCAATTGTACCAATTTACATTCCCCTAATGTACAAGTGTTCCCTTTTCTCCACATTCTTGTCAACATTTGTTATTTCTCTAGCAGTTGTGAGGGGATATCTCACTGTGTTTCCCTGAGTAATTTTTTTTCACATACCCTTTGGAAATTTGCATTTTTTCCTCTGGATCCTCAATGATTGCTTGTGCACTCGAATGAGCATGTGCCTGCATGTATGCCTGTGTGCCCGAGTGCCCGTGTGTGTGTGTGTGTGTGTGTGTGTGTGTGTGTGTGTGTGTGTGAATTACCAGACCTTGAGCATGCTAAGTAACTGCTCTACTACTGAGTCCCATCCCTCCAGTCCCTCCCCAATGATTCCCAGTGCCAGCTCTATCATCAATGACATTGTCACACGGCTTTGGCCTTTTCTTTGCTTCACACTTTATTCTATTGATATGCTTCTATCTGTCTACAAGAGACCGCCCTAATTTTGTTAATTATTGAAGTGTCAGATGTGTTTAAATATGTGACAGGGCTGGCCTCCCCTCCAGTCTCTTCCTTTCAAAAATTTCCTGCCTGTTTGCACGCTTATATTTTCCCTATGAACTCTGAAGTCACCTCATGTTATTAAACATTCCTGCTTGTGTTTTTACTGAAACATAGAAAGGCTGTAGGTTAACTGGGAGAAACAGCTTCCTCACACTGATTCTCTTCAGCAAGATGTGAGATGTCTTTCCAGTCGATTGAGTCATTCTGTGAGTCCAGCAGCAGCAGTTTACAGTATATATATATATATATTTCTCTCTCTCTCTCTCTCTCTCTCTCTCTCTCTCTCTCTCTCTCTCTCTCTCTCTCTCTCACTCTCTCACTCTCCACATTCCAGGTATTTTATCTTTTTGGTTGCAATTGTAAATGTCATCTGTTTCCTCATTACATGCTCCAGCTGGTTGTCATTGTAAAATATGGAGGCCATTGAGTTTTGCATATCAATTTTGAAGCTGGTCATATCACTAAATTTCCATATTCCTGGTAGTCATGTTTCAGCCCATTCTTTTGGGTACAGCGTGGCTATGTTCCTGTCTTCTGGCAATAATGATAATCTTACTATTCTAATTTGCACGTGAACTTTCCCCCAAAGGCTCATGGTTGGACACTTGGTCCTCAGGTGGTGATGTATCGGAAAGGTGGTAGGTGCTCCAGTGTGTGGGGCCTGGCGAGTGGAAGTAGTTCATGGAGGGATGCCCTTGATTGGTATTGGGACCCTTGTCCCCCTGCTTTCTTCCTAGTTGCCATGACATAAGCAGCTCTTTTTACCCTGCCATACACGTCTGTCACAATGTCCTGTATGCCACATGCACCAAGTCAGGGGACCCAGTGATCACAGACTGAGATCTCTGAAACCCTAGGACACAATCATTTCTGCTTATAAGTTAATCATCTCGAGTGCTTTGCCATTGGGCTGGAAGCCGACTGACACGACTCAGCAATCTCTAGACAGCTACTTCTCAGCTTACATCTTGATAAGCTCACTGTACACTGAAAAGAGATAAGTCAAAATTGATTTATAGTACTATACCTGGTGTATCTCCTATCATAATCAGCAGCATAGTACACCGCCGAGTGGGAGTTATTTACTCTTGTGGTCATAGGAGTAATGGGGAGCTGCCGCTTAGGCCACTGCCTAGCATGGCAAGAAAATATCCTGTCACACATTGTGAGTCCAGGAGTGCTAAACGTATAGTCTACATACATTTCCTAGTGGATTCACACGGCCTAGTGGATGCACTGTGAAGTCAAAAGTCCTAAACTGAACTGTAAGAGTGGTTTGGTATGTGGTCTAATGTTTTTTCTTATCTTATTGCATTAGCCAGTACTTACAGTGTAAGTACTTGTAGAGGGAAGGGTGGAGATACTGGGCGCCCTAGTCTTGTCCTAACTTTAATGGGAACACTTTTAATATTTCCTCATTTGAAGTTAATATATACATCATATCATATATCATATCAGAAGTAGCTATTGGTTCTTATTTCAAGAAGTTTTTAAAAACTTAAGAATGGCTACTGTATGCAGATGAATTATGCTTAATTCCTCTAATGTAAGTTAACAGTTTTCCTGATACCTACTAATCTCCCTCCCTCCCCTTTCTTCCCTTCTCTTCCTTCCTCTTTCCTTCCCTCTCTCCCTCCCTCCTTCCTAGGCAAGGTCTCATGTAACCCAGGCTTGCCTTGAGCTCTGTGTATAGTCAAGGATGACCTTGAACTTCTCATCCTCCTGCTTCTGCTTCCCAAGTGCTGAGGTTACAGGCCCATGGCACCACACCCAGTTTATGTGGTGCTGGGGCATGAATCCAGGGTCCTGTGCATGATGGACAAGCTCTCTACCACTGAGCTACGACCTCAGCCCTGCAGAGCATTTCTTTGGCTCCAGTGGTTCATGGTGTACTTTCTTCTGTGCTGCAGGATTCTGTTACTGTTTCATTTAGATTTGTTCCGATGAAATTCATGAGTCAGATTGCTATTTGACTCTCTCTCTCTCTCTCTCTCTCTCTCTCTCTCTCTCTCTCTCTCTCTCTCTCTCTCTCTCTCGTGTGTGTGTGTGTGTGTGTGTGTGTGTGTGTGTGTGTGTGTGTGTGTGAGAGAGAGAGAGAGAGAGAGAGAGAGAGAGAGAGAGAGAGAGAGAGAGAGAGAGAAGGAGGGAGGGGTTGCTATCATGTTTTTGCAGTTGGGCACTACTATTAGTATTAATACTGTGCTCACTTTATGAACAGAATCTAGCAACTTCCTTTTTTTTTTTTTCAGTGCCTTGCAACATTTTAAACAGTGCTTGGAGAGATCCATTTGCAGGTCCCAGCTTCATCCCGCTCCTGGCCTGTGGGGAGAGGTCTCAGTGACTTACTTAGCTCCATCACTTTTGCAGTTATCCAGAAGTGCAATTTACCACAGATCCCAGGGCCAGGACTTCCGAGGTCCTTCCTCCCCGAATCCTGGACCGTGAGCTAGGCAGCCTGTCAGCCTTCCAAATGAAAAGGTCAGCGCAAAGCTGCATGGAGTGTACAGCTCAGGGAACAAAGGCCCGGGCTTGTCAGCGAGAATGTCCTTAGGCTGTGAGGTGGGCTACCGAGGCTGGCTGGGCGCCTCTTGCTGCTGTCTCTCCTCCCTTGCTGGGTAGCTGGGCTGCCCCAAGCCGCTCTCCACAACAGCAGCCCTGACATTTCTTCCGTCTTTGAGTTTCTAGGTGGCCGCAGGGCTTCTGTGTGTTCTTGGTCACTCCACCTTTTGTTGGGGCACACTGTGTCCAGTGACCAGCAGCAGGTGAGCAGTATCTAATCTTTTCTATTTTGCCCAAGGAAGCTTCTGGCTGGCACTCCATAAACCCCACCTCATAAGCTGTGGGTATCTCTCCCCACCCGCCCTGTCCTCCCTCCTGCTCCCGCCCCTTCAAGCCTGCTGGCACAGTTTAATTTCCAGCCCTGGTATTTCTTCCTAGCCCGTGACAACCTCAGGTGGAAGCAATTTCACCGTCTTGTAACTCACCGGGTCATTATAATTAGTATCCGGGCACCTGGGGCGAGGGCGGAAGGAACAGAAGAGAGTCGATCCAGCCAGGCGGAGAGCAGCCTTGGTGGACGGGAGGTGTGGGTACCCCCTCCTCTGCTTCAGCTTGTCACTAGGAGTTTCCCAGGGTCCTGGATTCACTGGCTCTTGCTCCCCTTCGCCTGGTAAGTGGGAAATCTGTGAGGTCAGGGTGGGCAAGCATGGTCTTGAGTGCCCACAGCAGTTGTCTATGACTTGAGAGTGGGGTTCTAGGAGTCCACATGTGAGGCCTGGGTCAGGAGAGGGACTCTGGAAGGAGAAGAGGCTCCATACCTCTTCTGCCTTCTGCCCCCAAGGGTCACTAGCCAAGAATGTGCCCTCCTGGCCCTGGGTCACTGCATCTCAGAGCCAGAGCCTACGGGGCTACTGGCAGCAATAGTGAGCACACCCAGGTATGACAAGGAGTGAGTGGGTGTGAACCTAAGAGAAACTCGTGTGTGTGTGTGTGTGTGTGTGTGTGTGTGTGTGTGTGTGTGTGTGTGTGTAGCATGTACTCATGCATATCAGGAAGCAAAACGACCCCTTATATAGGGGAAGGGAAGAAAGGTGCTTGAGGGTCAGGATGTTGGACCAGTGTCTCAAAGTTCAGAAGAGACCCAGCAGGATGGAAGTAACCCCAAGAAGCCTGGAGTTGGAAGGGTGGGTCTCTTTTCCAGCTCACATGACTCAGTTCCCATAACTCTCAGTCTGAGTTTTCAGGTTAAATATTCCAGATTCGGCTAGAGAGTGATGGCCCAGTGGTTAAAACACTGGCGGCTCTTCCAAAGGACTTCAGTTCCATTTCCGGCACCCATGGCGCAGCTCACAATCATTCGTAACTCCAGTCCCAAATGATCTGCTGCCCCCTTTTGGCCCCCATGGGCACTGCATGCCTGTGGTGCACAGACACAGGCAAAACACCCACCCCACATAAAATAAAAATAAAGGGAAAGACAATTTTAAATTCCAGATTCTTCGGAGATTCACTCTGCCACTCATTCATCCATTTGATATTTACTGAGCCCTTGCTGTGTGGCAGGCAGAGTGCCAGCACTACAGATACGGCAGTTATCCAATGAGACATGTTTCTTTCACATCTAATCTGGTAGGGGTGGAATAGTCTCGGCTTCCTCTGAGTTAGGTGTCTAATCAGCTATAGTTTAGGGTGGGATGGGGTTGTGAATCAGCAAGTCACCCCCAGTTGCTCTAGGGCAATAATCAAAATAACCCATAAAATATACATTAGTTCTTGATTGACATCCCAGAAAGCAGGCTGTGAGCTTAACAGAAGAAGCATGACCAGGCACATAGGCAGGAGGCATTTGATCTGAAGAGACTGTGTATCCTCAAGGGGTCCACTCCACCACATCTCCTGGCCGGTCTCTCTGCATCCTCTCCTACCAGAAGCAGGCCCAGTGGCCGAGTCAGTCACAGGGCGTGGGGCTAGGATAAGGGACACACCTGCCCCCCCACCCCCTCCCCTCCTCGGCCCCCCTTCACTCTGCTCCCTTCTGCTCCATAGATAGGGACTGGAAGCTCCTTCTGGGATCTGCCCTGGCCGGAGCCAGCCCAGCACTCAGGGCAGCCTTGGTTAGGGATGTCAGTATCTGCTACCCACATCCCAGCTTTGACCTCCTCTCAGAGGTCAAGTCTGTCTTGTTCACTGTCCTCCCCCACCCCCCCAACTGTCCAGCTCAGAAGGCTCCCCGGCTTCCCTCCTATATCTACCTTTCTATCTTGGGGTTTTTCTGGTCCTTGAAAGGACTCCCCAGAAATTTCCCTGATCAGTCACTGCTGAGGGATTCCCACTTGATTTAGTCTGCACTCAATTCAAGAGGCCTGGGTCACCATCCCTCCCGGGCAGATCCTTGTAAAGGGACCACTTATAATAATACCATTGTTCTCTGCAGCCTGGGGGAGGGGGGCAGGCTGAGCCCCCAATGAAGCAGGTCTGCCATTAGAACCCTGCAGAAACAAAGTAATAGCCTGTACAGAGAGCCATTTGTAATGTTGCTATAATTCCCATGATTCATTAAACAGAAATGGAAAATGATAACATTTCCCCTGGAAAGAACCCTCTTCGCGGAGCCGCACGCTGCGTTAGCTGGGCTCAGCTATTTGATTGACTAAGCATCTTGTTGTGCTGATGTGAGGAAGGCTCATACTCGGCGCCATTTGCTTTTACATCAGCTGAGGAGGAAGCAGGAGAAGGGGTCCCGGGTGGAGGCAGGGTTTGACCTTGGAAATGGATTTACTGTTCCACCTTGGGTAGATCAGTTTGGCGTCTTTTGCAGGGTGAGGTCATTTAGGGCTGGGGGGCCATTGGACCAAGACCCATTCAGCTTCCTTTCCTCTAGGGAGGAAGCACCAGGCCTGCCTTGGGTCTGCCTGTGTCGTGAGTCCCAGGCTGACCCTACTCAGTCTCAGGGGGTATCCACTTCGGGAGGTCACACAGCATCCAGCCCCCCTCAGCACAAGCCCTGGTAGCCCTGGCCACTTGCTCATCTCCTCCTTTGCTTCCTGGGGCCTCACGCTGCCCACTGCTCAGTCTCCAGTTTGGAACCTGGATATGGCCTTGCCTCTCTCTTTCTAGGTAGCAGCCAGGTCCTGGGGCGTTTCGGCACAGAGGCCTCCAATACCTTTCTGACACCTTCTATCCCTTCACATGCCTGTTCTGGCTCAGCCCGCCATCTCCTGACATGCCTTCCCTCACTCCCCTGCCTGTCTGCCCAGCAAGGCCTCTGCAGGGATCAGGGCCACTGTCCTGAAAGGCCACCTCACAAGGCCTGCTCCTCATGGTCTCACTCCAGAAACTACCGGGTGTGTTCAGGGAGCCTTCACTTCTAGCCACTCCCGGTACTGGCCTCCCTCTCCTGTATACCTCAGGCTTTAGAGAACTCCCAGGGTCCTGAGGGTCCCTCATGCTTTCTCTCTACATGTCCCCAGGCAGACACACTCCTGCCTCCCTTTGTCCCCTGAAAGTCCTGACTTGCTCCAGCCTGTGAGGTCTCTGTGAGCACAGGGCTTGAATCACACTTACTTCTGGGTTCACAGCCAGGATTTGGTTGGGCGTGTGGCAGTTTCTCAAGAGAGACTCAAGAGACTCCTGTTGCCACACTCTCCTCAGGAGGAAACTGAGAGTCAGTGACAGAGCTTGGATGACTTTCCAGGTCTCTCAGGTGACAAACGTGGCCCCAGCTGTGGTGGCGGAGGGAGCAGATCCCCCAGATTTCCCAGGTGCCTCTCCTGAGCTGGTCACCGTCCAGTGATTAGGCCTATGTTGATCCAGTGCTCAGGCCATAACGTGGCCCACAGTTTCCTGACTCAGACCTGCCCTGAAACTTTCTGGCCACCCCACCCTGTAGAGTGACCTTCCTAGAAATGCTATTGACCAGAAGTCGGGCGTGACCGAGCCCAGCTGGGAGTCCCTCCTCTTCCTGTGATGCCGGGAGCAGAGCCACTCACTGGGACTGGAGAACAGGACTCAGGAGTGGGACTCCGGGCCTAGTAGATGCAAGGGTGCTGAGACTGTGCAAGCCCCACCCCCTCCTCTGTGATTGCCATCCCCGGTGCTCCTTGTGAGTCAGCAGAGCCCAGAGAATGCCCAGCATCCTGAACGGACCCTAGCCATGAGCCCACCCCAGGCAGGGGTATAGGAGCTAGGCCCTCCCTAGCAGAGCTAAACCCACCCTGGCTAGGTGTTCGGAAGCGCTGGACGAGTTTACAAGGGGAAAAGCTGGTCTCTGCCCGGTGCCAGAGTGAGCCCTTCCTTGTGGTCCTCCAGGAATATTTCTAGAATACTCCCTGGGGTGGGGAGGTCCATCCCTAACCGAGTTCTGGATCTAAACACCAGGATCCAAGTACAAGTAGCTTATTGTAGAGGTGACCAGGAAATGCGATGGGGACAGGCCAGTGAGGCAAGGTGGAGGAAGAAGCTACAGAACGTCATGTGTTTTACCTTGTCACTGTGGGCGTTGAGGGTGTAATTCGGCAGGTGGCAGTGTGGTCTTGCCCGCCGAGCCTCTCGGTCACTGGTTGTATGACCCTTGGGCATATTTAGCCCTGTGCACGGGGGTGGGGTGGGGGTGGGGGTGGGGCGCTCCTCCACCAGAAAGCATCACGGGTGTTGGGGTGAACTGGAGGATCTGTCACCCCTGGCCTTGCTCCCCTACTGTGTTAGGCACTGCCCACCTTCAGCAGTTTTTCCCAGGACACTGGTGCCCTCAGCTCCGCCCTGCCCAGACTCTCTCACCTCATTCCACCGACTGTGCCCACAGCTTCTAGCTCGTGTCCCCTCCAGGCCACACTGTCAGCACCTCCCTGCAGCCTGGCTCCCCGGGAGTTTCTGTCACCTGCTTTGGCTCCTTCCGCCTGGGCTTTTTCCTTTGCAGCTGTCAGCATGAGCTTTCTAACTCCTCTTATTGCCCTTGTTACACTCGCAAGTGTGATCGTGGATGGGCAGTGCTGTGTCTTCTTACAGACCAGGCTCAGAGGGTGAGACCCAGGGATACTTCTTAGTGCCTGTGCCCCAGCACTTAGCAGACGGGACAAGGACCTTTCCATTGCTAAGAGTTAATATTCTGACCCGCCCCTTGAAATCCCACCCCTTGGGGCCACCCTTCGTCTTGATGTAAAAGCCTCATTTTAAGGAAAAACTCTTCCCCTTCCTCTCTTTCCATTCCCACGAGGTGTGTGCACCTCTGCTTTCTCTCCCTTCTCTTCCTTCCTTGTCTCCCTCTTTCTATCTTTCTCTTCATCTCTCTATTATAATAAACTCTCCACGTGGATACAGCGCCTAGGTGTGAATGACTTTCTACGCCCCACCCACCCACCGCTGCATCTGCCCAGCATGTTTTCTATCACATGTGGGGTACCCTAGCCTGGCCAGCTGGGGGTTCCCCACTTGTGCAAATTCATAACACTAAGATCAGTACCTGAGAAAGTCAACTTGAAGGGAGACAAGGCTTATTTCAGCTCACGGGTTCAGAGGTTTCGGACCCTGGTTGTTTGACCCTGAGGTGAGGTGGAGCGTTGTGGTAGGAGAACATGGTAGAGGAGGCTGCTCACTTTATGGAAGTCAGGAAGTAGGGGCGGGTAGTGCAGGACCCAATATCCTCTCCATGGCCCACCCTCAGTGACATCACTTCCTGCCCGAGGCTCATTTCCTAAAGATACCACCGAGCCAATAGTACCACAGGCTGCTGTAGAACCTCCTGACAGGGAGCAGTTTAAGGGAGGGAGGTCTAGTTTGAGGGCATGCAGTCCATTATGGTTGGGAAGGATCTCCTTGGTAGCAGGAGTGTGCAGCCAGGACACTTTTGGTGGAAGAGTAGAGTGGACATGGGCTATAAGAGTGGGCTGAGCTATAAAATATAAAACCCCAGGTCCTGTCCCTGTGCCCCATTTCCTCTAGCTAGGTGCCAACTCCTAAAGGTTCCATAACCTTCTAAAGTAGAGGACTGAGTGTTTAAACACACAAGACTTGAGGGGCGGGCGTTTCATTTAAAATGCGACTCCTGGAGACCCAGTCTACAGCCCATGGCTTTGGGGACCATCACAGGAGGCACCCAGTACACATCAACTGGTCTGACCTAGCAAAGAGAAGCTGGCTCCATCTCTTCTCTGTTTGGCAGCCTTCCTGGCTCTCTAGTGACCTGAGAGGCCTGTGCTCCTGACTCCAACATACCACACAGCAGGCTCTGACCCCGAGGACCTCTCCAGACATGAGTTCCAAAATGTTCTCTCTCTCCCAGGTCTCCATCTGGCCATGCAGGAGCCCTGTGCATTCCTTCCTGAGATCTAGTGGGGTAGTAAGCTGCAGGCCAGGCTGGCAGGTGAGGGGTGAGGCGGGCTAAAGTGGCAGGAAGGTAGGGAGCCAGCCTCAGTGGGGGACCAAGGACAGCCGAGAGCTAATGTCCCACCGCAGACATCTGTAGCCCAGTGCTCAGAACACCTGGGATATGTTGGTCTCACTGGGGCTCTGCTGAAGGAATACAGCCTGGCTTGTACACATCAGCCACTTCCTGTCATTTCCCACATCACTTCCTCTATGAAGTCTGCACCGATTCTGCCCACAGGATGGACTGTCTTCTTTGATGTCTTAACATTTGGGATTCCTATTGGACTATCTGTGTTCCCTTAGAAAATGAGCACTTACAACATGCAAACTCGCATGCCAGGAGACATCTGCATACTTTATCTCGTTTAATGGATATGTTATTTCAATATTTTTACGTTGTTGAGAAACATAAGACAAGTACATAAAATATAACAAGTAATTAGAAAGGCGCCATACACGTAAACAATAGTCTGGTAGAAATAGAACTTTATAATTGATGTGATAACAGAGAAATTAAGTGATTGATTTTTGGTCATGCAGGAAATAAACAGAATTGGAATTTGAACTCCAGAGTGGCTGGCTTAGGTATGTGCTCCCACTACCCCATAGCTACTAAATAAAAATACACAACGCTCAGTTTAATGTGAATTTCAGGCAAACTATAAATAACTTTCTAACAAGTTTTCTGAAGTCCCCATTTCATGGAGTGCTATGGTGTAGGCATGTGTCCACCGTGTTGAAGTCTGGTCCTCAGGGTGGCGTTACTGGGCTGGGGGGAGCTGATGAAAAACCTTTAGGATGTGGGACTAAGTAGGTGGTCCTTAGGACATTGGAGGGTCCCTTGGATGGAGACTGTGGGACCCTGGGCTGCTCCTTTTCTCCTTTGCCCCCTGCTTTGTGATGTCATGGTTTCCTTCTACTGTGTCTTCCAACCAGGATAACCCCCTCCGCCCTGCCTTATGTGAGAGCAAAGAGACCATGGTTTACAAACTGAAACAGTCCAAACTATGAGCCGTGGGGAACCTTTCTTCCCATACATTAATTCTCTCAGATATTTCTTTATAGTGATGGAAAATAGACCAATACATGGAGCATCCTATGTGGGCCACGGTCATGGTCTTTCTGCACAATGACTGAGTCCAGGGCTCCCTTTCTCTTTAGGCTGATCTTCTAGGAGACACCTTTGCCTTGTTCACACCTGGGGTCCCCACATACACCCCAGGCCAGGCTTCGATGGTGCTTACTAATGCTACATGTGTGGGCTGGATGCCAGGCAAGACTCTGGCCAGTTTTGATGGACCTTGGTCTTATTCTTTCCTTAGCAGACCCTGGGTGTTTTCAGAGATAAAGGGCAGTTGGCATTTCTTCACCCTGACCCTGATCTGCTCCAGCTCTGCCAGCTGTAGAGATAAGAACCCATCCTGCAGGATTAGCTGGGGGCAGAACTCTGGCCCTGATCTGAACGTGGCCTTCTGCCCCAGGGGCATGTGAGGACCACGAGCTGAGGCATGCTGCTTCCATTTTACAGAAAAGGAAAGATGAGCTAGATGAATAGAAATGGGTTAAGTCATAGGAGCTAGCTATAAACAAGCCTAAGCTATCGGCTGAGCTTTCTTAATAAGTCTCCGTGTGGTTCTTTGGGAGCTGGCAGGCAGGACAGGAAAATCTGCCTACAGGGTGTTCTGTGCACTCCTACATCTGTACCATTCAGAACACGCCTGGAGTATGTCCACTTCTGAGCCCTCCACAGGGGGGACCTGTACACACTGGAGGATGTCCAGAGGAGCTACTGAGGAAGGTTCTTAGGAAAGGTGGACAGCGAGCTGTGCTTCTCACCGTGGCTGTGGGGGGCCGGGCAGAGGCTCTCTGTATCTGCCAGGGTTCTGTGCTCTCAGATCTAACTCACTGCTGATTAAAAATACGTGGAAAAGATTTGCATCTGTGATGAACATGTACAGACTCTTTCCCTTGTTTATTTATTGTTTATACCTAAACTATATGGTATGACAGTTATTTATGTAGCACGTACATTGTATTAGACATTTTCAGTAATCTAGAGATGTTCTCAAGCATGCAGGAGCATGTGGAGGTTACAAAAGATACTGTGCCATTTCATGTAAGTCATATGGTGTGGGGCATGTCTCAGAGCCCATCCCCACGATACTGAAGGACGACTGTACTCTATCCAGCTCAGGGTTGGGGGTCATGACAAAGGCATGCCCCAGGCCATCATCTCCCATACTGGGGTTTCCTCTGGTAACCAGAAGCCATGAAATGATGTGTTTCAGTTCCCTGAGTCAGAAATGGACAGGCTGCAGGGGGAGCAATCTGCCTTCCACATACAGCTGCTCAGGCCAAGGCTTGACTCTTCATCTCCCCCTGCCTTCCCCTCAGAACAGTTTGGTCTGACCCAAAGCAGTCCAGGCAGGGTTGGTGACCCTAGGGAAAAGAGGGGAGAAAACCCCATCTCCCACCTTCTGGAGACTCCAGGACCCTGCCGCTTCCTAGAGCTGGCTGTATCCTGTACACTTGTCCCACACTACCTGTCCCTCAGCTCAGCTCACTTCAAAGTTTATTTATTGATTTATTTTATAAATAATATCTTTCTATTTAACCCAGGTTTGTTTTAAACTCTCCAGCTCAGATGATCCTCCTGCCTCAGCCAGCCAAGTAGCCGGGACCATAGGCGTGCACTACCTGGACAAGCTCTTCTGAAACATGAGATATCTTTCTAGGTGTTGGTGAGCACAGCATACGAAAGGCCTTGTTCCTCTTGAGCCACCCTCTGGGAGACAGGGGAGAGGACACAGCCACTAGAAAGTGAAGTAAGAGCTTGTCAGTTGTGATGAGTTTCGTGGAGAAAAATGAAGAATTTAGGCACATGACGAGACAAGACCCCCAGCCATGGACTCGGAGCTGGGGCAGAGTCTACCCTAAACACCATAACTTCAGCATTCTGTGTACCGTGCACTGTCACCAGCCAGGCTCCGCCCTAGCTGTCCCCATAGTGTCCCCAGTAATCTCACAAGGACCCTGGGAGTTTGACACCTGCTTCTAAAGGAAACTGGGCCTGGAGAGGTCATGACACTGTCCAGGTGTGACAGACGACAGTGCCCGATTCAGTCCGATCAGAAGCTCCGCCACGGCACTCTAAATTCTTCCAAGTCTTTCCAAGTGGGAAGGCCAAGCCACCATTTATCTTTATTCTGTCTCCACTTCAGGGGGATTCGAATTCAGGCCCCTGAGGAGTCTTCTGGAAGGTAGTCCTACGATCAGAGCTTCTACTTGGGTGTGGTGGTGCCTGTCATCCCAGCACTCCAGACACGGAGGCAGGAGGATCATGAGGTCCAGGCCAGCTTGGGCTGTGTAGTGAAGTACTGCCTCAGAACACAAAAACAGAATGAGACCTATCAGTCCTCCCCATATTTCTCTTGAGTCTTCATGTCTTTGCAGTTAGGTTCTCTGTTTTCCAGGGTCTAGGCGCCCTCAGGGAGCTTGGAATTTCCATGAAACCATACCAATTTCTGCCTACCATCTTGCCGCCCACCCCAAAAATACTTCTATGATTGAGTCCTTGATAAGAGCCTGTCTGTCTCTCTGCCTAGTCATCAAAGAGCTCCTTCATCCCATTTCCTCAGTTGCCTCCTATATGGGGTTAAATGTATCCCCTGTGACCAATGACATGGGTTGATGTTGCCGCCCCTGGTCCCTCAGAATGTGACAATGTTTGGAAAAAGCACCTTTTGTTTTTGTTTTTGTTTTTGTTTTTGTAGACAGGGTTTCTCTGTGTAGCTTTGGAGCCTGTCCTGGATCTCACTTTGTAGACCAGGCTGGCCTCAAACTCACGGAGATCCACCTGCCTCTGCCTCCCGAGTGCTGGGATTAAAGGCATGTGCCACCACTGCCCGGTGGAAACAGCACTTTTTGAAGAGATGATTAAGTGAAATGTGGTTCTTAGGGCGGGCCCTAATCCAATCTGCCGTCTTTAAAACAAGAGCGTAGAGGGTTCGGAATAGAGCTCAGCGGTACAAGGTTTGCCTAATGTGCAGGAGGCCCTGGCTTCAATCAAAAAGAGGAGGGAAGGAAATCAGGTGGACAGGCCGGAAGATGTGAAGGAAAGGAGGGAGGGAGGAAGGGAGGGAGGAAGAGATTGGGAGTCTGACAAGGATCAGAGAGGGGTCTGTGGGACAAACGAGTGTGGTCCTCAGCTCTGGCAGCTACTTCTTGCCCTTTGAATATAGTCACATGACTTCTCCACATCATTGTGTAGCAATTTCCTCTGATTTGAATGAAATATTCCATTCCAGAGAGAAGCTCCCTAAGACTCATGAAGTTATAAAGAGAGACTCCTTAAAGCTCAGGAAATAAACAACTCACAAGTCTTAGGAAGTCCCTGAAACTTATCACAAGGCCCCTCCCTCGACAAAGTTATGTAAGTAGTAAAGACTGCTGAGGAGAAGAGATTCTTCTATCTGTTGAGCTGCCTGTAGGTTGTGCAGAAGGTTGCGGCTTTCATGATCTGAGGGTGGATTGGATGGTGCAACTGCCTTTGCATCATCCATGCCTCTGTGAATAATCCCTCACCCATACTTTGGTAAGGAACCCTAATAAACTAATAAGTTCACCAAATTGGACCAAATTTGGTGGTATAATGACTTAGGTTTGTTATTGGTGCTCTATCCAGTAGATACTTATTCATATCTCCCAGATACAGTGTCCCACAACACATACCTGACTGTTTCTTCTACACCCATTTCATGGTTTGCTGGGAGGACCTAACAGATAAGCCTGTAGGACCCATTTGTACACGGTGATTAGTGACACCACGTGACTCTAGCCTGTTATTTGTCCCCAGGTCAGCTGACCAGCATGCCAGGCATCTGGGTCACCACCCCATTCTCCCTTTCTTCTGGGCCTGGCCAGCCCCCAGCCCCTGGATTCTGCCTCTCTGTCACCCGAGTCCCACCTATCAATGCATCTGTCTGCTCTTTTATAGACAGTCTCTGACCTACGGTGGTTCAGCTTCTAACTTTTAACTTAACTGTGGTGCGAAAGTGATTCATATTCAGGAGCAGCTCCACTTCTGTAGAGAATTTTGATTTTGCCCACCTAGCAGTTTGCAGCATACTTCTCTTTCTTGATGCAGGCCAGCAGCAGTAATGGCAGCAACAGGCAGCCACATGCTGATGAGGGAAGACAGCTGATGTTCTCCAGTGGCTTCGTACTAAGCTGTGACACTCAGCAGGACAGGTACATTTTTATAGGTCTCTGATCACGTCCACCTATGACAGGCTGTAATTCGCACTGTAAGTGGAGGGGCATCTGTGTATATAGGAAATTATATCCCCATCCATAGAGTCCCTTGAATATAGTCCATCTCCCACACTTCCTTATTTTCTCTTTGAGTCAGATTTCTAGAAGAAAGAGCCTAGACACAGTTCATTCACTTTCTGACTTTGTTTGCAGCTGCCCACCTTGGTAAGTTCCTTTCTTTCTCTGTGCCTTGGTTTCCTTGCCTGTAAAGTGGCTTTCATAGTCGTCACCTCACCAGCACAGAAAAAGAATTAAGGAGTTCATGAGTCACACACACACACACACACACACACACACACACACACACACACACACACACACACACACACACGGTGCAGCCCGGCACAGACAGGAACAGTGGATTGTAGAAATCACTTCTGTTCATGCTGCTTTGTTTCTCTCTGATAATCCTCACCTCCCATGGTGTCCTCAGCCCTCAGCTGGCTGTAACCTAATTCCTCCCCCTCCCCCTACCAAACACTCTCCAGTTTGAACCACCCACTACCTCCCAGTGGCCACCTTCCAGGCATCAACTTCTCAGCAATATTTGGCAGGACAGGAAGTGATGGGAGAAGGTGGTGGCAGCAGAATCCCAGGGGAACACAAGCCCAAGGCCAGGAGAGCTCATGGGACAGCCTTATGGGGAAAGGGGCACATGATGTAGGATGTTTCAGTGCCCAGGGTGTGGCCTTGCATCCCCTTGGGGGCAGGGACCAAGTTTCTGTTAACTACCCCAGAATAGCATCTGGGGTTCTCTGATGAATTACCCCAGGACTGGGAGAGTGGTCACTGGGAAACAGCATCCTGCCATGTGCACAGCTGGGCCAAGGTGCGGGAGGTGAATGTCTGGGGACGTTAACCCTCCATGCTCAGTCCCCAGTCCCCAGGAGGTGGAGGCTCTTCCTTTTTAGCTCCTGCTGCCTTACTCCTGCGCTGCACCGACTTGCCTGGTTTGATCTCTTATTTATTACAGAGAATATTCTCTGTCATGGTGAGTGGAGGGGAAGGAGTCTCAGGAGCCCCAGTTTTCACTGCTGACCTCACAGCTGGCCTGTTTTGGACCCTGGCGCCTCTAATGGCCAACCTGACACTGCATCCTTTCTCCGTTCATTCACTGTGTTCATTTATCAAGTGTGTCAAGCACCCTTAGGGCACCAAGTCCTGGGCCAGGTGGAGGACAGGCTAGAGCAAACATGGAAACTGCCCGTGTCAGGCTGAAGGACAGTCCTGACTGCCTGATCCTCCCCCACATCTCAATACCTGTGCTTCCTCCCTTACCTGGCAGCGTAGACGATGTGACCAGGTAAAGGATTTTGAGAGTAGAAGGTTCTCTCCACCTGGCCAGGTAAAACCAATCAATATCTTCACAGGTTTCTTGGGAGGTGAAGGCAGCTGGGGCTTTGGCCCCGAGGAGGTGATGTAAGCAGACCAAATGACACTAGAGTTCTTTGAACATGGAGGAAGGGGCTGTGCGCCAAGGCATGCAGGCAGCCACTAGATGCTGAGAATGGGAAGAAACAGACTGTCCCTCTGGAGGTTCCAGAAGGAACTAGCCTGACATACCTTCACCTTAGCCTGGTGGGACTGCTTGTGGACTCCTGGTCCTCAGAACTGTAACAGAACAAGTTGATGTTTTTGTTGTTATTTTTTGTTTGTTTTGTTTTGTTTTTTTTTTCAAGACAAGGTTTCTCTTTGTAGCTTTGGAACCTGTCCTGGCACTCACTCTGTAGACCAGGCTGGCCTGGAACTCACAGAGACCCACGCAAGTTGATGTTTTAAGCCTCTGTCTTAGTCAGTGTTCTATTGCTGTGAAGAGATGCCATGACCATAGCAACTCTTATAAAGGAAAACATTTAATTAGGGATGGCTTACTGTTTCAGAGGTTTAGTACATTGTCATCATGGAGGGAAGCATGGGGGCATGCAGGCAGACATGGTGCTGGAGAAGTAGCTGAGAGTTCTACATCCAGATTGGCAAGCAGCAGGAAGAGAGAGTGACACTGGGCTTGGCTTGAGCATATAAGACCTCAAAGCCAACAACAAGGCCACACCTACTCCAGCAAGGTCACATCTTCTAATAGTGCTACTCCTTATGGGTCTATGGGGGGCATTCTCACCGAAACCACGACATTCTACACCCTAGCCCCCATAGGCTTGTAACTACATCATAATGCAGAAATGTATTCAGTTCAACTTTAAAAGTCCCCATAGTCTATCACAGTCTCAACCCTGCTTAAAAGTCCAAAATCTCTTCTGAGACTATCTCTTAACTATAATCACCTATAAAATCAAAATAAAAAAAGCAGATCACATACTTCCAACATACAATGGCACAGGATATGCACTACCATTTGTGGTGGTATTGTGTTCCCCAAAATATTGTGTACTCTAATAAATTTATCTGGGGTCAGAGAACAGACAGCCACTAGATACAAAGGCTAGAAAATGGTGGCACTCACACCTTTAATCCTAGCATTCCAGAGATAGAATCCCTCTGGATCTCTGTGAGTTCAAGGCCACATTGGAAATAGCCAAGCATGGTGACACACGCCTTTAATCCCAGAAAGCCAGCCTTTAATCCAAGGGAGTGGTGGTAGAAAGCAGAAAGATATATAAGGCGTGAGGACCAGAAACTAGAAGCATTTGGCTGGTTAAGCATTTGGCTGGTTAAGCATTCAAGCTTTGAAGCAGCAGTTCAGCTGAGAGCCATTGGGATGAGGACACAGAAGCTTCCAGTCTGAGGAAACAGGACCAGCTGAGGAACTGGCAAGGTGAGATAGCTGTGGCTTGTTCTGTCTCTCTGATCTACCAGCATTGACCCCAATAACTGGCCTCGGGTTTGATTTTATTAATAAGAACTTTTAAGATTCCTGCTACAACCATTCCAAAAGGGAGGAAAGGAAGCATAGTGAGGAAATACTAGACCAAAGCAAGACCAAAAACCAGCTGGACAAACTCCAAGCTCTACATCTCACCCTCTGATGTCAAAATGCCCTTCAGATCTCCAACTCCTTTCAGCTTTGTTGACTGTAACACACTTCTCTCTCTTGGGCTGGCTTCACTCCCTGTTGCCCTGTTAGCAGCTTTCCTCAGCAGATATCCAAATGGCTCTGGCTTCTCCAACATCTTGGGGTCTCCAAGGCAATCAAGGCTTCAACTTCACAGCTTCACGCAATGGCCTCTCTAGGCCTCCATTCAGGGAGACCTCTGCCACATACCTGGCCTCAGCTGCTTTCCTTAGTCGTGGAGGGAGATTCCATATCCCCTTTCTTCTATCCTTGACTCTAAAGCCATAACCACATGGCCAAAAACTGCCAAATTCTGCTGCTTGCTGGGGCTGGAACATGGTCCCCTCGTACAAATACATTTTCACCAGCTTTCTGTTTTTGATGGTTTCCTTCACTGCCTAAGCTCAACTGTCCTGGAACTCTGCAGACCAGGCTGGCCTCAAACTCAGAGATCTGCTTGCCTCTGCCTCTGGAGTGTTTGCCTTAAAGTCGGGCACCGCCAAACCTGGGCCTAAGCTTTCCTTTAATTCCTTTTCACAAGTTGGAAGCTTAGCTGGGTGGGGTCTTGCCCTGAGGTCACACTCCCTTTGTTCCATGTAACATCAGGCTTTTCTTTGAACTATTCATCTCCTTGAACACAGGACTTAGCTCCATTCCACTTCCTGGTGCCCCCTTTTCTCCTCAAACTCTACATTTTGTATTTTTCCTTGCTCAGCTTGCTCCTTTTCATTATAGATCTGAATAGGAGTGAACACTAGTAGCCATATGACCGAGTCAATACTAGTCTGTTTTGAGATTTCCTCTGTCAGTGCAATTAATCTGGAACTCTTCAATTTAACTTCAGGTGGACTTTTCAGATAAAGGCAAAAGCAGCCATATTCTTTGCCAAAATATCATAAGAAAAGTCTTGATGCCACATACTAAAATTCTTCTCCTCTAAAACCTCTTGACCTGGGCCCCCACAGTTCAAAGCACCCTCGGCACCACTGTCTTCCATGTTCCTACTAGTATAGCTTATTAAGCCCCACTTAAAAAATTCAACTGCTTTCCTAATCCAAAGTCCCAAAGTCCACATTCGTCCAAACAAAATTATGGTCTGGCTTTTCACAGCAATACCCAACTCCTTGTACCAACTTCTGTCTTAGAGTTTTATGGCTGTGAAGAGATGCCATGACCACAGCAACTCTTATAAAGGAAACCATGTCCAGAAAAGGAGTTGAGCAGGTGAATGGCTGGAGGAAGTGGCCTAGTTGGGATATGTGCTTCCTGCTCACCCCCTTTTTGTTTTTTGTTTTGTTTTGTTTTTCAAGACAGGGTTTCTCTGTGTAGCACTGGTTGCCCTGGAGCTCACTCTGTAGACCAGGCTGGCCTTAAACTCTGAGAGGTCTGAACTGCCTCTGCCTCCCAAGTGCTGGGATTACAGGCCACCACCGCCTGTCCTCCTCCTCCTCTCCTCCTCCCCTTTTTTTCCATTGAGGCCAGAAGGCCTTGGCAATGGATTGGGCAGTGTATGCATGTCTGTGGACAGTGAAGGGAAAATAGGATGATGTCTGGGTTTTTGCCTGGAAGCTGGGTGAGGAGTAGAAACAGCCTTTGTAGAGGGGGACCGTATGGGCTCATTTTGCTTTCAGGACGCTGGGCTTCAGACACTTGTTAGAAATGCAGAAGCAGACTTGAGGGAGGCTGTTGAGAATGTGTACAGGCAGTGAGGGAGAGGTCTGGGCTGGAGATCCGCATGCAGGGGCTTCAGTGAACTTGGAACATTTAAATTCTTGGGGCCTGCTGGGAGTTGTGTGGATGGGTGAGGGCTGTGGGCTGGGGGTGAGTGGAGTTCAAACTACACAGCACCTCCTAATACCAGGGAGACCGTGGTCTTGGCTGTCTCCCTTGGCATGACTGTGGGCCGGGGCCAAGAGGCATGCCTGGCATGTAGCAGGTGCGTCACAGAGTGAGGAAGGTGGCCCAGGTGTGGGCACACCAAGGACTGAGGCATATGAGGGTGTCAGCCTGAAGCCTTTGCTCAGCTGTCTCCTCTGCCTGCACATGGCCTGGAACACTCAGGACCTAGACTCTCTGCAAATCTCCCTGTTCTTACTACCACACCACTAGCCACTGTCTGAGCCACCTGTGGCCCACCTGCCTCTTGAGCTCTTGTCCACTAGAAGAGCCTGAGAGGTTGCTTTAAACCTTCAGAGTTTTCTTGTGCAGAAAGAGGAAAAGAGGACTCAGGGGATTCATATTCTCTCTCTCTCTCTCTCTCTCTCTCTCTCTCTCTCTCTCTCTCTCTCTCTCTCTCTCTCTCTCTCTCTCTGTTTTAAACCTGAGAATTGCGTCCCCTGACCACACCTTCCCTTTCGCAAAATGCGGACACTTGCTGGCAGGTGCTCCTCACCTGGCTCTCTAGGATTTCTCGGGCTGTCTTGCATGCCTCATGAGAATTCTCTGGAGTCTGGAGATGTATCCTAAGCTTTTTTTTTTTTTTTTTTTTTTTTTTTTTTTTTTTTGTGATCCAATCCTGTTGGCTTTTTTGGCAGCCAGGCAACTCAGTGCTTTGGTGGTTCCCATGGGGAGGCAACTCTACCCTAGCCATTACTGTTTTTCTGGATAGACTTTCCAAGAAGTCACTCCTGGGGAAGCAGAGGAACCAAGGGAGCTAGCCATACCGGAAAGGGACAAAGCAGACCCCAGAGAATTCCCACCAGGAGGGCAGGAAGTCTAGGAAATCCTGGAGAGAGGAGGGTGGGATCCTGCCAGTAAGCACAATGTCTTCGCTTTGTAAAACTCAGCTTAAAAAGTGGACTCAAAAGACCCCATTGATCCCACCACACTGGGGACCGCCATGGGAACCCCGGGCCTGCCTCCTGCGGCTCCCTAGGAATCCCCAGGAGCCGCCTGTCTCTCTCATTCTCCTCTGAAGCCCTGGCCAAGGGCTGGCAGCCGTCTATGAAGAAACAGCTGTTGAAGTCACCTTTCCCCACAGGACAGTCACCAGTCAGACCGCGGTTTGTTTTGGCTCGTTCTGGCACAGCCAGGCCCCTAGATACCTCTCTCCATTGCTTCCCCAGGGGTCACGTCCTGGAAAGTCTGTCCAGAAACCATCCATTCTCACCAGTTCAGTATCCTGTCTGTCTCAGCTTTGGCTTCTTATGGATGCATACAACATCAGCAGTCCCCGACTGCTAGGGTTGTTCAAAGGTTAAATGAGGGGCTGGAGAGATGGCTCAGTGGTTAAGAGCACTTCTTGTTCTTGCAGAGGACCCTGGTTCGGTTCCCGGCACCCATGTGGCAGCTCATGAACCATCAGTCACGGCAGTTCTAGGTGACCTAATGCCTTCTTCTGATCTCTGCGGGCACCAGGCACAGATGTGGCACACATACATACATATAGGTGTTGGGGGATCTCCCCTGGAGCTGTCCTCTCCAGACCCCATCCAAAGAGAGCCCGCCAAGCAGCGGCTCCACCCCTAAAGGGTACTTAAGGTTTGGCCCACAGACTTCCTCTCGTGATTTTTCCCTCGTGGCTTCTCCTCTTTCCTGGGCTACCTGGGAAAGTTTTGCTCAGATTAAACCTAGTCATTAATTTGGCCTGATCTGACTTATTGCATCTGTGGAGTTCCTCACTATGGTGGTTTTTTACTCATCAGCAGGCAAAAGACTTATACACATAAAATAAAATCTAAAAATGATTATATAAGATAACGTCTCAGTGTCCCCAGCTCAGCGAGCCCACAGCTCTGGCTCATCATTGTCTCTCTCCACTTGCCTAGCCTTCCTTTCCTTCCTGGCCTTTTCTTTCCCTCTCCTCCACCTTTAGGTTGTGAACATCTCAGGAGGGGAGACGGAAGGCTGCTGTTCTCGTCCAAGACCAGCTCTAGCTTATCTCTAGAGGACCAGCCATCTGTGTTTACCTAGAACCGAAGGGCTCTTGATTCACAGACTTTCAGGGCTGACCCTGGGAAGGCAGACCAGGCCTCATGGTCACCTTGCTCAGTGGCCCTCTGGAGGCACTCTAGGGCCAGGATCAGGCTCCACCCCTGCTGTTTCTGACGTAACTGGGACAATGAGCTGGGACCTTTTTATAGTGGATGGTTGCAGCCCTGGGCCAGGGGCACTGGTATGTATAGGTTTGTGTATTCCCATCTTCACGCCTCACTCTTTCTGGGGTCCCCTTGCTCCAGCCCTTTGTGGGCAATCAGGGCTGTGCAGGTGGCCCTAAAACCATCAAAGCTCTCAGCATTGGCTCTTTCACACCAATGGTCAGTGAGAGGCCCAGTCATTTTCCACCAGCCCCTTACCTGACACCACAGCACCATATACAAGTCAGTTACCACGCATGTCTCCAGGGACACATCGCCAATCTGGGTCAGCTATGATAGCATGCAAAAGCTTCTAGGCTTCACCTGACAGCTCACAGATGCCCGGGAAGCAGGCTCCAAGAGGCCTTTTCATTTTGGCTGCGCCAGCCTGAGGCTGGGCCTTGGCTCCAGGAGGGCAGACTCCTATACCCAGGACTGATGGTAGGAAAAGGTCTATGTGAGTAAGGCCTTGGGCCCCTCTGGACATGCATAACCTGTGGGCTTTGACGTCTTTGATTCAGGAAGACATGGTGTTCATTCTCAAACTTATCATTTGCTCACTGTGCAGCCTCAGGGACAGCAACCACACGCTCTGACCCTGCTCTGTTAACAACCTGGTCAACACGAGATCATTGCAGAAGGAGGGCCCGGCTTGTTGCTTCTTCTTGTGGGCTGAGGAGTCGATCTAGGGCTTCAGATGTGCTAGGCCAGAGCTCTACCACTGAGCTACACACCCATCCTCTTTTTACTTTTTGTTTTGAGACAGGGTCTCACTAGGTTGCCCAAGCCAGCCTTGAAGTCAGACTGGAGCCCAGCCAGGCCTTAAACGTGCAGTCTTCCTGCCTCAGACTCTTGACTACAGCAGCTGGGATTTCTGGCCTGAGCCACCACACCCAGCTTCCTAGGATTCCCTGAGCTTCCTTTGGTTATCTGTGAGCTGGGCTATGAATGTCCACTTCAGGAGGCTGGGATAACTCCAGGAGGGCGCTGGACACAACATCACTGAATATACAGAATGCCGGGCACCCTGCAGCAGCAACGGAAAGGTCTTAATGAGGAGGCCTTTGGAGGGTGATCCAGTTCTCTGCTCTTCTTTAGTACTGTGACAGGGGAGAAAGGAGGAACTGGGAGGGTAGGCTGAATGCTGCATGTTGGAGCTGGGTTAAGAACTATGGACGATAAAAGCCCACTTTCCAATTCCCTGGGCTACTACTGGTTTCTTCTCTCTGCACCCTCCCACCCTGCCTGGCTGCATTGATTTACTTGAAAGTTTTAATGGGTTATAATTGGAAAAGGCCTGGGTGAGATTTGCATATTGATTTGACATTTAAGTATATGATTAAATAAAAGCTGACTGAGGTCATCACTTGACTAAATTGGCTTAATGAGTGTTGATTACCCTGTGCATGTTAATTTCATTTACTCTGATTACTCCATCTATCTTTCCCAGCGATCTATCAGCACCTTTGACTCAATTGGACTTGATGGGACATGAAAGAGGGCAGGGGGTCAGTGGGTAGGGGGAGTCCTTAGTCTATCTGCTTGGTTAGCCAGCTGTCCCCAGAGCCTGGGAAGCTCTGACCCACCACTGTGTTTTCTCTTTCCCCGACTCCCACCCTCTCCCTCTTAATCACATGAGCTGATCACCAATCCTTTCTAACCAGGAGTACTGCCACTTTGCCGCCTGAGAGAAATCAGGCGCTGGCAGGGAGCAGAGCGGGGGTGACCGTGACACCCATGAGAAGTGATTCTAGCTCCCCACATCACACCCTCCCTTCCCGACACATGCAGGAACCTGTCTTGGATGTCTGAGCGCTCTGGTGCCCCCCAGAGTCTGCTTCCCTTCTTTACTGGCAAGGCATCATCTTCAAGAAGGGGTCCCCACAGCAAGACTCACTTCTTCAGTCTTGTGTTCGCCCCTCCCTCCGACCCACTCCCTGGCCTTGTCCAGCCCACTCTGTTCCCTTCCCGGTGCTGACCTGAAAGGACCCATAGACGTGGGTTCTCTCGCCTTCTGGCTTCCTGTGAGTGTTCAGCCAATGGGAGCCCAGGAGGAGACTGGAGGGAGGGAGGGAGGAGAACAAGGCTGGATGTTTGTTTATTTTTGGCATTCATTCCTGTTGGCTGAGCAAAGGTTTCCAGCCAGTCACCAGGCTCTCCCAGGGTTCCTCTTGGTCCCTGCAGCTCTAGTGAGATAACATAGTAACAGCCCCCTCCCGCCCTCCACAAGCCCACGGGAACTGCACTGTGGATGCAGCTCCCCACCCCCTGCCCACACCTTTGTAAATAGACCTTTCACAAGCTCTCCTTAAATCACCCAATTTGAGTGTGCCATCTGTTTCCCACTGAGACCCTAACTGATACAGCAGGCGACATATTTTTCCTTTCAGGAACCAGGACACACAGTCTGACAGCCTGGGAGTGATCGCGGAACACAAGACCACGTCCAGACTGGTAGAGCTGGGCCTCCTCTGCCTTCGTCCTGGCCCTTGCCTGATAGATACGTCACCACTCAGGACCCTTTGGACTCCCTCCTTTCCATCCTCCTCCCTGTCTAGATCAGTTACCTGGACCTTCTGGAGTCCCTGGTCCCTACCTGGCCTCACACAGGAGCCACACTCAGCTCCATTAGAACAGCAGTGGGATGGGGAGGCGCCAGGGAGTTCCTCACTGCACGCTTTCTCGCCCACCACGGCTTGTCTCCTAGGATCATGTCTTCTGATCTAAGACAGTTGTCTCCTCCTTGGCCTGTGTTCCCAGCCACTCTAGATACCGAGGCAGGAGGACTGAAAAGTTAAGACATGGCTGGGCTACAGAGTGAAATCAAAGCCAGCCTGAGCTACTTAGTGAGACTTTATCCCAAAATAAAAAGTAAATGAGGAAACCGCTGGTCGGTGGTGGCACACGCCTTTAATCCCAGCACTCGGGAGGCAGAGCCAGGCAGATCTCTGTGAGTTCAAGGCCAGCCTGGGCTACCAAGTGAGTTCCAGGAAAGGCGCAAAGCTACACAGAGAAACCCTGTCTCGAAAAACCAAAAAAAAAAAAAAAAAAAAAAAAGTAAATGGGGCTGGAGAGATGGCTTAGTGGTTAAAAGCACTGGCTGTTCTCCCACAGGACCCAGGTTCAATCCTCAGCACCTATACAACAGCTCACAACTGTCAGTAGCTCCAGTTTCAGAAGATCCAATGCCTCTTCTGGCCTCCTTGGGCACCAGGCACACTTACGATGCATAGACATACATGCAGGAATAATGCATAAAGTAATAAAAAAATAATTTTACAAAAGTAAACAAAAATAAAGCAACAAATAATAACTTACTATTTTCAAATAATGTCACATTGACAGGTACCAGGGAGTCAGACAACATATTTTTGGGGAGAGGGGTCCCATTCAACTAATTCCTTAGTGTGAGAAGAGATAACACACAGGAAAAAGGGTGAAACTGGAAAGGAAAAGGCCAGGACTTCTGGGACTGGAGCCAGGCAGACACCAGGCCTGGTCTGGAGGCTTGAACAGAGGCAAAGGCCTGGGTATGGTTTGAGTGTGTCTCAAGGGTTGATGTTGAGTGCTGAGGACAGTGGTATTGTCTGTAAGCCCAGGACTTGGGGGGCGGGGAAGAGATGGCAAGGTTCTGAGTTTGGACTGGCCTGGGCAGAGCAAAACTCAGCCCTTTAGCATGGGGCAGTGAGCCTAGAGGGCTGCGTTTGGAAAGGATTAACGTTGCTTCCTGGAGGAGGTTGTTATGAATGAGCCTACATTGGAAGGCTCTCTAGAGTCCTGTTTCAAGATATGATCTCTCCCCTCTGCTGCCCACCAGCACCTGGCAGGAGGTAAGCCAGCCAAGAAGGGAGTGGGGTGAGGGTGGGGGGCTCACCAGAACTGGCATCATGCTGTTTGGACTTCCAATTTCCCACACAGGAATAAATAGACATGTTTTCTTTATAAACTTAGCCTGCCTCGGGCATTTCATTCTAGTAATGAAAAATGTATTAAGACAATATGAACACATTGTGTTCACTTACACCGTGAATAATAAAATGTTATATTTGATGTTAATAATCAACAATGTCTGCTAGGTATATACTCTTTCTATTTTATATAGCCGTATGAGGTAGGGCTCTCCCCATTTTACAGAAGGGAAAACCAAGGTTCAGAGAGATTAGACCATGTATATGAGATTCTATGGCTGGGAACTGGTGGTGGTTTTGGATGCACTTATGAGTAAAGATCTCTGTCAAGACATTGTAAAGGTCTCAGTTCCACCTAGAGCAGTGGTTTTCAGCCTGTGGGTCATGACCCCTTGGGGGTCAAATGACTCTTTCACAAAGGTTGCCTAAGACCATCAGAAAACACAGATATTTACATTACGATTTGTAACAGCAGCAAAATCACAGTTATGAAGTAGCAACAAAAATAATTTTATAATTGGGGTCACCACAACATAAGGAACTGTATTAAAGGGTCACAGCGTTAGGAAGGTTGAGAACCACTGATCCAGACTCAGGCAAACTACTGTGTGAGGTAGATATGAATGTCTCCAGCCTTGGGAAGTAGGCTGGGGATGCAAGGGTACTTTGGAGCCCTGTAAGAATCGGACAGTGTTATGGGTTGGATCTTACATGTCTGTGTTGCAGACTTGGGCCCAGCTGGTGGCATTGGGATGTGGTAGAACATTTAAAAGGCAGAGCCTGGTGGAAGGGAGTTTGGGCATTGAGGTGTACCCTCGAGAGGGATATTGCAATTAAAAAAATTTTTTTTAGTTAATTTTGTAAACTTATTGTTTTAAAAGAACTTGAAAATAAAAAAACATCACCTACCAAAATTAGCCAGACCCGAAGTCTGTACAACTCAACAAACTTCTATTCAGTTAGAATTGGCATCCAGAATGGAGGCTGTGAAACTTCACATTCAATTTTACACCTTCAATATCGAATACATTTTATGCACTTATCCACCACCAAAACCAAAAAGCCCAGGATAGAATTAGAAGTAGAAAAACAGTTTTATATCTTTCATAACTCATGTCTGTTACCGACATTCAGTCCCTCCTCATCGCCTAATATTTAACCTTCCCTGTTCTCTTTTCCACATGTTACACTGACCCCATGTGTATACCTGTTTACATATATGATTGGCCAGATCCTGTATATGAGAGAGTACATGCTGTGTTTTTCTTTCTAAGACTGTGTGACCTCATTTAATATTATTCATTCTAAGTTCATACATTTTCCTGCCAATTTTTAACTTCATTTTTCTTTAGAGCTGACTAGTGTTCTATTATACATATATAAAAATATATATGATATATATTCAAACATATCTATTTGATAATATATGTAAATATATATTCCCAAATTTTCATTATCCATTTATTTGTTGATCTAGAAATAAAGAGAAGAAGGAAGGAAGGAAGGAAGAAAGGGAGAAAGAAAGGGCTCTGGGGACCCTGGCCCGTTCCTTTCTTGGCTACTGTTGGGGTGAGCAGCCTCCTGCACCCCATACTCCTAGCCATGATGCTCTCCCCCCAGTTAGGTCCCAAATGATGGGACCAAGTGACCATTTCTCAACTGTCTGAAACTGAGAGCAAATCCCGAATCTTTTCTCTTTTTAAGTTGCTTAGCTCCGGCATTTTGTCATAGCAAGGGAGAACTGACCAACAGAGGCGGGAAAACTCTTGGGATGTTTGAGAATGTGTTTGAGACGAGAAACCAGACCTCAGGTGACAGACAGGCTGGGCCTTGAGCCCCTGGGAAAGGCAGCTGGAAATGGGCGACCCCGAGGACCATGTGGCTTCCACTGGCAGGAGGCTGGTGCTGGCTCATAAAAAGCCAAGGATGGTGCTGGGGGAGTGAGATGGTCTGGGAAGGAGCCCTGACAGTGGTCCAGTGTGAGTTAAAGGGGAATGGTTCTCTGTGGCCCTCAGAAACCTGCGTGACAGGGAGAGTGTTGTCCAGGAGGAAGCCAGACACCAGACCTAGAAAGAGAGCTGAGTCCCAGCAGATCCCCATCCCTGAGCCCATGTTTGCCCTGGACCTGTCTGTTCATCTCATCTGTGAGCTCTGGGCTCAGCACTTACAGCTTTCGTTCCTTTACTTACACATTTTGTAGCATCTCTAGGGGAGGTGGGAGGGGGTGTCCCTGGGCCCTGCCTCCTCCTTACTAGGTGTCCCTACCTTCTGACCTGGCAGGGACTCTCGGTCCCTGATTCCTTCCCCTCTGGCCCTCCTGTCCAGTTCCATGGTCTGGGGGTGGAGCCCTCCCTCCATGAGGAGGGGGCTGTTTCCCAGGCAACTGATGGGGGAGCAGGAGGAAGCAAATGCCACCCTGGCTGCACTGTGAATTATTCACAGCAGTGAGAACTGACTCACTCTTCAGTCTGCCATCTTCTGGAACCTTCTCATGGACTCCTCCTTGGTAAGGCCCCTCCCCTTCAGTCTGCAGAACCCCACTCCTTGCCTTGGGCCTGTGTCCTCGGGAAGCTCCTCCCTCTTCCCTTAAGAGTCTCCTTACCCCTTTCTCTCCCCGTGTTTGGCAGCTTCCTCTCCACCAATCACCGTGCAAAGTGCACAGGGTGAACAAGGTCAGGAGACAACCTGCCCCAGAGCACATGGTTTTGAAGTGACAGGATCAGAATGCAAATTGGGGTCTGGTTTCTGTGCCCCGTGTCCTGGAAGTGACCCTTGCAGCAGAGACTGTCTGCTTGAGACTATTGCCCTGAGGCTGCCTTGGGGCTGGAGAGAAGGTAGGCAATGGAGCAAATGAAGTTGAAACAGATTTAATCGTGCTAGCTGTCCTGCGTGCCCACCCATTGGGTGCCGGACCTGGTAAGCATCGTATCCAGTACAGGAACCCATAAGCAGCGGGCAGTCAGTGAAGTGGTCCTCTCACCCATGGCTACTGCAGATCTGACGAGAGCCAGCCTCAGAGCGTGCCATCCTTCCGAGGCCTCAGGCTGGGTCTGAGGAGGCCTCACTGGGAGCCTTCAGTCTCTCTTCCCTACCCTCCAAAGTTCTGAGGGAGGGAAGCCAGTTCGGGGTTGGGGTCCCAGAACTTGAGTGGAAACTGTTCAAGGAGTCAGTGGGAAGGCTGATGGGCCCTGCGGTGTTCTAGACTGAAGACGGTAAACACATCCATGGGGCTATGATTCAAGATGGCTGCACTTGTGGTGGCCAGGGCCATGGGATCCTTGTTCCTAGCAGAACTGTGTCCGCCATCAAACATGGTCACATTGGACTAGCTCTTTGGGTCAGGCCCAAGGAATGGGAACTCTGAGGTGCTTAAAACAAAATGTTCTGGGGTGTCAGACTCCTGGATACTGCCCTCTCACTCCAAGTCACTTCCAAGGCCTTTATGTACAACCTGCCCTTCTGAAATTCCCCGCTGCTGGGTCTGGGGGAACTGTCAACATAGGGATCACGTTAAGAGAGGGAATGTCATTGAGATTCAAAGGAGTAGTCAGGTTTTGGGCCCTTGGTAGCCGCCACACAGAAAGCGGATTTTCAGGGATCCCACAGCTTTGCACCCCAGAGAGCTCTGGCTGGGGCCAGGTTTAGATTTACATCTGGATGGAGGGAGGGTGCTGGAGGGGGTACTGTGAGGAGGAGGGGCCCAGCTGAGGCAGGTGTGTTATTTCCTCTTGTTGGCCTCGGGCCCTTTCCATGCATCCCTGCTAAGGAGGCACGTGATTGGGCTGACTGACGTCACTCCACGCCTTTCTCCTTTCATTGGTCATTTTCCTGCCATTTCCAGTCACTTTCACACCACTCTGAAAACCCCCTTCACCCTCCCACCTACCCCGCACCCCCACCCAACACCCCCGTGCGTGCGTACGTGCGCGCGCGCGCGCGTGCGCACCCTATTGGTTTCCTTAGCTCTGGCTCCTTCCTGGAAATGTGATTCCCAGCCTGGGCTGGCTCCATGGCCTTTTTCCTCCCCATACCTAACCAGGGTCTCTCATTCTGGGCCTGGGTGGCTTCTTAGCATCTAACTCCAACGTAGTCACCTAGACCTCCCTGGCCTCCAAGAAACCCCCGGAATCCCCGCCCTTCTCGCTTCCATGCAGCCATCCTGATGGTGACCTCATGCTCCCCCAACACGGGACTCAGCCCTCCCCTTTTATCAGCTTGCCCACCTTTCCAGCATTAAAAGCAGCCAGGTGTTGCCAGGGTGTTATGCGTGCAGTTTCATTAGCTGCCGCTAGGTGGGCTGTAGAGTCTGGGCTGAGTAATTAGAGACATTTAATATCAAGTCCGTGCATCACAAAAAAAATGAAACAAACAGGAATCTCTCTCTGTCCATGTATATATATGGTGAACATGCATGTGTAGCAGAATTTATTAAATAACAGAATAGTAACCAATTTAATGACCTCAGATAAAAAGTGAAGGCTAATTTGGAGCAAGATGTAGAAGTAGCCAAACACTTAGGTAAACCAGGCACCTTCATTAGCCCTTAACTGCTAATAATTAAACTTAATTTTACTGTTACTCTTCACTCCTTCTCCGAGCAATTTAATTTTGGCTTCGTCGAGCCGTGTCTGAGCCCCTGAGACCTCGGGTCAGCCATTCAAGGTGTTAAGCCACCTTCCCCCGCCTCCCCCTCCTGCGGCTTTAACTGCCCCACGAAAGAACCTTATCTGTGATTGCTTTCTGCAAATCCCTGGGAAGGCCTTTGGTCTCCTTTGTCTGCGCTTCCAGCCTCTACGTCTTCTGTGCTCAGAGTGCAAAACTGGAGGGTGAGGGATCATGCGATACGTGTGCTCTATTTTCCCAGGGCTCTCTCTCTCCCCCCTACCCCCAATTAAGAAAAGCATTTCCTCCTGATCGCCTCTCCTGGCCAAACCTTCCACCTTTGGCGCTGTGTCTTGTCTAGAATCTGTTTGCGTCTAATTCTCGTGGTACTGGGTTGACCTTGGTCTTTGTAATGTGTTGGGTGAGCGACCTCGTCAACAGTGCCAGGCTGTTCTCTGTGATCTCGGTTTAGAGCCAGGGCCCATTCTACATCATCTCACACGGAGTCTTTTAAACTGCAGGAAAATGGTGCAATGACATTTTGGGAAGAGAGCCCAAGGGTTCCTCACAGGAGGCTGTGACCATAGATGATCTCAGGACCAGCAGGGGTGCAAACCACTGCCCCCTCCTCCCTTCTGCCCTGGGGAAAATAAATCCCCAGGGACTGTTCTTGCTGTTTGACCCACAGTCCTGACAGCCTTTGAGACCCAGGTCAAGAGTGAGGCAGAGGAGCCAGAGAGCAGAGGGGGAGGGGCAGAAGCCCAGTGCTCCATTTGAAGTTCTGGGCTTAGTTCAGAGCCTGGCCAGTTGGGTAGGCCATGCTCACACTGCGTAGGGTACAATGTAAAATGAAAACACGGAGTTCCTTGTTCAAAAATGATTAAAAATATCAACATGGTCACAGTAGAGCTGCTGCCCCCAAGCGAATGGGATGGGAGAAAGGCCAGAGCCTCCCAAGGTACCCTGGGGTTCAGAGAAACACCCTCTGAAAAAAAACCCTGGCAGTGAGCCAGAGATGACCGGAAGACAGGCAGGGTTGCCTGGGGAGGACAGAAAGCAGGACTCGGAGAAGAAGTGAGACAGAGAAGGAGAAGCCTGAATAAGTGGGCCTGCGTCTGGAGAGATGGCTCTTCTGTTGAGAACACTTGCTGTCCTTCCTGAGGATCCAGGTTCAAATCCCAGCACCCACGTGGCAGCTCACACCTACCTGTAGCTCCAGTTCCACCCTCTTTCTGGTCTCCCTGGGCACCAGGAGTACATTTGGTACACAGCCATACATGCAGATAAAACACGCCCACACATCCCACACCCATACACATAGAAAAAAACGGGGGGGGGGGTCCTCAATGCTTCTGGGGACAGTGGGACCAAGATCCCACACACTGCCTGCGAGGCCCCGTGTCTCTGCAGAGGCATTCTTTATCCCATCCTCAAGGCAGAAGGATGTCTGGGATGCTCACTCTCTGGCGGTAACTCCCAGCTTATGAACTTTATGGCTGAGGAGGTCCCAGGCTCTTGGCATGGTCCTGAGGCAGAGGTAGGAGGATGCATAATGACCGTTGAAATGTGATTGTCAGTACGAGATAGATCTGAGGGGTGGGAAGGAAATGGTTGCTGTACCCCTGGAAGATGGGACAGGAGTCTCCTCCTCTGGACCCCAAACTTCCCCTCCCTCCTCTAATTAGCTCCAGGTTCTTGTCCTCTTGAGGCCTAGTTATTTCCTGCTGCCACAGCGATCAGGGGCCTGGTCAGGGCTGATGAGATCTCTGGGGCCGTGGAGTGGGTTGCACGAAGTTGCCGTCCAAGCAGCCTGGTGCCCTCCCATTTGTCACTGGCATTAGTGCTCACACAATGACCTGTCCGCTGCTGACGAGGGGCTCGGAGTTCTGGAGAACGGGTCTCGGATGGCCAATGCGGATAGCCAATTTAGAATTTCAGTCCATTTACCAGTGAATCGCCCCAAAAGAACACCATTTACGGAGTTGACAAAGGCCAAATTAGATTTCAGATTCTGGTGCGCGCAGGTGACAGCGGAGGGGGATGAAATAGTGCGCCAGAAGCAGCCAGCTCGGAGTTTGCGCAGGAAAACCTCCAGAAGCAGCAAGCTCGGAGTTTGGAGTTTGCGCAGGAAAACCTCGGCTTGGCTCGCGCTCGGCTCGCCCCACGCTCGGCTCGCCCCACAGCTTCCTGGCCTCACGGATGGCTCAGTGGCTCTTACCGCACAGCCTCTTATTGTGGGCTCCTTCTCCTCACTGTCCCCCGTGGCCTCTGTCACATGTTCTCAGCACCTTTCTTTGCCCCCTTCTCTTCAGCTGGATTTCCTGGTCTCCATCAGTTTCTTGGGGTTCTGCCCCATTCTATGTTCATTTTAGGGGTTGACTTAGCAGATGGGGATCTTTATTCTGTGTGATTAGAAGGAGGTGGAAGAGATAATGTGACATGCTCACTAAATCCAATTTTATTTTCTCTCTGGGCAGACTGCAAGACTACATTTTCCAACCTTTTAAAAGAGATAATGTTGGGTTGGTGAGCTGGCTCAGCTTGTAAAGGCGCTTGCTGCCAAGGCTAATGACCTGAGTTCAATCCCCAGGCCCCCAATGGTGGAAGAAGAAGAGAACCAGCTTCCACAGCTACCCTTTGACCTCCACGTGTACATTGTGATACATGTCTTACGGTTTCTATTGCTGTGATAAAACACCATGACCAAGAGAAACTTGGGGAGCAAAGGGTTTATTTCTCTTACACTTCCACATCACAGTCCATCACTGAAGGAAGATAATTCAGGAACTAAAGGCAGGTACCTAGAGGCAGGAACGGAAGCAGAGACCATGGAGGAATGCCGCTTCCTCGCTTGCTCTTGGATGGTTTACGGTTTGCTTAGCATGCTTTCTTATAGCACCCAAGAGCCCCATCCCGGGGGTGGCACCACCCACAGTGAGCCAGGCCCTGTCCCATCGGTCACTAATGAAGAAAAAGCACTAAGTCCTTGCCCACAGGCCATGGAGGCATTTTCTCAACTGCAAGCCCCTCTTCCCAAATGACTAACTTGTGTCAAGTTGACATAAAACTAGCCAGGCCAGCATGTGAGTGCTCATACATATATACCCACACAGGCACACAGGCAAATACATCAATGGTTATAGTAAAAAATAAGATGATGTTTAAGTGAAGGCATAAAAGATGAAGACAGGCTGTGGAGCTGGATTTGGGAATGAATGGATATTCAGGTAACTGGATTTGGTAGATTGAGTAAGGGATGCTGTCCTGATTAGTTTTATGTCAACTTGACACAAGCTAGAGTCACCGGAGAGGAAGGAGCCTCAATTGGGAAAAGGCCTCCATAAGACCAGGCTGTAGGCAAGCTTGTGGGACATGTTCTTAATTAATGATTTTTGTGGGAGGGCTTAGCCCATGGTGGGCAGGGCCACCGTTTGGCAGGTGGTCCTGGGTTCTTATAAGAAACAGGTTGAGCAAGCTAGGGAAGGAAGCCAGTAAGCAGTGTGTGTCCCTCCATGGCCTCTGCATCAGCTCCTGGATCCAGGTTCCTGCCCTGACTTCCTTCAGTGATGAACAGTGATGTGGAAGTGTCAGCCGAATAAACCCTTTCCTCCCCAAGTTGCTTTGGTCGTGGTGTTTCTCATCACTGCAACAGTCACCCTAACTGGGACAGATGACAGCTCACCACTCTTCTGTGGCTGCATCCCATGGCCACAGCCTCATGGTGTTGGGAGCACATTTTCCTACTGCGTAAATTAAGAATTTACCGCGTAACCTGCCTGGGCCAGCGGGATGCCATTGAGTGTCTTGAAACATGGAAGTTCCATTTGCCGTGCTCTACCATTGCTAAGAGCAGGGCATGTCTGGCAATGCCCCAAGTCTCATGGGTCTCAGGATAAGAAACCTGGACTGGAGTCTAAAACTCAAATGTGTGGCCAGTGTCTCAGAGTAGTCAAGGGCAGACAGAGCAGCCAACCCCAGGCAACCCACAGACACGGAGTTAGGGGAGAGATGGTCACACAGAATTATTGTGGCATTAAGGATACAGATGAATTGAAGTGGAGTGATGGGGCTGGGGGCTGGGATGAGGAGCTGGACCGGTTTATGCAACCAAGGTGGGAGTCTGGATGGGAAATCTTTGGAGAACTTCACTCTCTAGTGTGGTGGTATTGTGTTCCCCAAAATATTGTGTATGCTAATAAACTTATCTGGGGTCAGAGAACAGAACAGTCACAATATTAAACATAGAGGATAGGCAGTGGTAGCACACACCTTTAATCCTAGCATTCCAGAGGCAGAAATCCCTCTGGATCTCTGTGTGTTCAAGGATATAGCCAAGCATGGTGACTCACGCCTTGAATCCCAGGGAGTGATGGCAGAAAGCAGAAAGATATATAAGGTGTGAGGACCAGAAACTAGAAGCTTTTGCCTGGTTAAGCTTTTAGGCTTTTGATCAGCAGTTCAGCTGAGATTCATTCTGGATAAGAACTCGGAGGCTTTCAGTCTGAGGAAACAGGATCAGCTGAGGAACTGGCGAGCTGAGGTAGCTGCGGCTTGTTCTGCTTCTCTGATCTTCCAGCATTTACCCCAATACCCGGCTCCAGGTTTGCTTTTATTAATAAGACGCTTTAAGATTCATGCTACACTCTAGGAACAGGGGTAGGTGGGTGACTGATCTCACTGTGCAGAAGAGGCCCAGAGGGCTTCAGCCAGTTGATTGACATCACCATGACCGAGTGGACTCAGCCTCCAGATCCCTGGGTCACCGAGGAGCAGCCTGAATTCTGCTCAGCCTTGTCTTTTCTGCTCTCGTCTCCAGGCTCTTGGATGACGCGTCTCTCTCTCTTCCTGCTCTCTGTCCCTTGCACAGCTCTGGCTTTCTCTGCGTTCCTAAGCCATCTCAGTCCCCCAGCAGCTGTTCTACATCGTTGTTAACCAGACCCGGCCACTATTCTCTGCTGATCCCACGCATCCTCTGACCCCCCCTGGCCAGCACCATCCTAAGCCCTGAGCAGATCCCACACCACTGTCCTCTCTCTAGCCTGACAGGTAGACACTCAACTGGTGGACGCTGATAATGGCTTCCACCTGCCCTGTCTGTACCCCTGTTCCCCAACTCTCCACTTTTCCCATCTCCACCTTCCCCACGTTGAGGTCACATACTGCAGATTGTTTCGAGTTTTGCCCTTTACCGTGTAGGTCAAGGTCATCAGCTGTGAGTTCCCTCTATTTCCCACAGGCTCCCTCCTAGGCTGCTGGTTTCAGGCAGCTCCCAGGCTCTCTTCCATGAGGTCTCTGCTCCTTTGTGTGGAACCAAAATAAGACCAAAATGCTCTCACCCCAAAACTAAAGGCCTAAGACTGCTCCTTTTAGCTACAGGCCATAAGTTACTGGAACAGGCCAGAAGTTACTGAGACCAGTCAGTTCAGATTCCAGAAACCAGGAAGTGTGAAAGTACAGAGCCACAAGATAGTCACAAGGTAATGCCTGCCAGACTATGGAATGTCCTCTCCCTGGTTTCCAGGGTAACTGATCACAGAAATGCCTCCACCTGAGGGCAGCCAATGAGAAATGGTGGCGGGCTTCCACTCCCTTAGAAGTAATTTCTAGAAGTCCCTAGAAGCGAGCCAATCAGAATTGTACCTGTACTAGCACCCCTAAATGATGTAACCTTGTGACTTTTCCCTTTAAAAACTGAGCTTGCAGACAGGTGGGCGCTTCCTCCAGCCTCCACTGCGTTGGATGTATTGGACGAAGTCCCTGCCTAGGCTTGTATTGCTTTTGGATATCCAGAATTAAACCTTGCTTTTGCATTCCGGCATGCTCGTCTTTGGTGGTCTCTCTGAGGGTCACGATCTGGGCACAACACTTTGTTCATACCTTCATTCATTCATCGGCCTGCCGTCCCCTGGCCCTTCTCCAGGGGTGTAAGGCTCAAGCTTTTCCAGCCGCAGAGCTTGGCAGAGCCGCCTCAGCCATTGCCCCACTTCTCCTCACTTGGCACTGTCATTCTAAGGAGCTTCCTTCCGGTTTCCTGCTTCCTCTGTGCTTCCTTCTCCTCTCCCTAGCGGCTCTGTTCTCCCTGCTGGCTCCGCCCACATCACTCTCCTCAAGGCCACCAGTGACTCACTTACCCAATCTGGAGACGCTTCTTCATCTTATCCTATAGATCTCCTGCAGCACTCCACAAGGTCGGCTGCTGTGTTCTGCCGACTCATTTCCCCCGACTGAAACCCCAGCATTGTCCAAACTCCACCTGTCTCCCCTCGCCTCAGTCCTTTCTCTGGTTGCTGTGGCTCCTTCTGAGAGCAGTTCTTGGCCCATCTGATCTCCTTTCTTGGAGAGGTACCTACCTGTATACCCTGAGGAACAGACACAGCCCCCATGTACCCTTCCCATCTAGACAGCCACTCACAGGGCCTAGACCCATGGTCCTTCCTCCTCCAACCCCCTAGTGCTATTTGAGCTTTTCCTGTAGGTTAGCGGTGCGTCCCATCATAATCCCTGGTTTTGTCACATTCGTCTCCACAGTGTGACCTGTTGCTGAGTCCTGCCAAATCTGCCTTCCCTAAGATATGTGACTGAGACCCTGCATCCCCCGCCCCCTTCCCCCAGGAGCCTCCTCTGACTATCATAACACACACACACACACACACACACACACACACACATACACACACACACATACACACACAGACACACACAGACACACACACAGACACACACACACAGACACACACACAGACACACACACACACAGACACACACACACAGACACACACACACAGAGACACACACACACACACACACACACACACACACACACACACACACACCCCTCACTCCACTGCTGTCTTGTAGCCATGCAATGCACCAGCAGTGACATCAACGGTCACACTTCCTGTCTGTCTTCCTGCCTGACTCCGAGCTCACGATGGGCAGGAACTGTTCTTGACCTGGCTGTCTCTGGAGGACACAGCATGGTGACTGTGAGGTATCAGTGGCTGCACAGATCCTTGAGAACATGGGTAGCAAAGGGAGAGGAATCCTAGGTTGGGGCTGGGGGGTGGGGACAAGGTCTACTTGGCGTCTATTGGGAACACACAGTCAAGTCAAGCATGGACCGCTGAGCCCCTTTGCACACACCTCCCCCCAAAGCTCCAAAGACCTCAGCTACTGGGCCTTTTGTTCTGTTGACAGGAGGCGAAGCAGCTACAAGCTCCTTAATCACCTCTCCACAAACACAGGGAAGCCTCATTAATCCCAGTGACTGATGATCTATTGTCCTCCGCTCAGGTCTCTCAGGCTGGCCTTCCTCTGCAGAGGCAGAAAGAAGTTCCCTAGGCTAGAGTTCTTCACTCCTGCAGATGCAGCCCCGGGCCTTTAGGGCTGGTACTCTGGGACCAGGGGAGTCTATGGTCACTGAGGCCAGGGTGGGACTTCTGCTGTGGCCACAGCTCACTCACCAAGTTCAGGACAGTGGAAATGGTTGGTGCTAGCAGAACCATAAGAGAAGTGAGTTCACGGGGCAGGTGTGTGTGTGTGTGTGTGTGTGTGTGTGTGTGTGTGTGTGTGTGTGTTAGTTTGAGTGATTAGCTCCATCAACTCTGGAGTCAATGGAGTTTGCAACTGTGTGGCTGTGGACAAGCCACTTGTTTTCCCATGTCTTAGTGTTTCTGGTGGGAAAGGAGGGGCAGTCACAACATCTACTCATGAGGTTATCATGAGGGCAGCACATTGACCAATGAACGGTCTTGGCCTTGGTGCATCTTTTGTCTGAGATGGAATGCTTTGGGAATCCTGTTCCCTATCCTCATCGCAAACGAGGGGGAACCAGAGGTTTGCTATGGCAACTGTGGGTTAGAGGAGCAGGGCCATCATTGACTGTTCTCTCTTTGGTGCTTCAGGCTCCTTAGACTCGAGACCCAGTGCCCTAACCTAGATCAGCCCCATAGCATGGCTATATCCTTTGCTGTCATGGCTGGGGTCCTTCTGGTTTTGCTTTTGACTTTCTTGAATATGGGCAGTTTGCTTTTTCTTTGTGTCCCAGTTTCTCTATCTATACAAAGAAGGAATGGGCATAGATGGGAAATGGATTTGCTTTTATATACTACTGTTGTGGTGGCAGCTGAATTCTTGGGCTAAGAAGCATATTGAAGCTGTGTTCGGACTCAGTAGGACAGAGTATCTATTATTGATTAGTGATGTCTGCAGTGGGCATAGGCTGGAGAAGAGATGCTGTGTGTCTTGTCTTTGCTACCTCTAAGCTAGTTGCTTGATTTTGGAGCAGTCCACACCCTTGCTCTAAAGCTTCTCAGTGCTGCAAATGTTCACAATGATATGAATAGTCTAGACAAAATCTAGACAAAGGCCCACTTGCTGTACTTCCAGATTGGAGGGGAACAGCATCTACTATATATCTGTGGTGTATAGTGGGTGGTCACCATGAAGAGAAGAGAGACTTTGACTCGAGGGAGGGGAATCTAGGAGGCGAAGCATGTGATGTGACCACAACTAACTGGGCAGGGGGCAGGCCTGTAAGTGTCCTAGGATGCCAGAAGCAGGCATGCTTAGGAAGGTTGCCTATGAACTTGGGCCTGGAGCCAGAAGGGTTTTAGTCAATGAGACCAAGGAAGCCAGCCTCACAGGTAACTTTTCCCACAGACTAGGTGGTGGGGCTGGGACATAGCAAGCCTCTGCACTGGGAACTTGTGTCTCTGGACTGTAGCCCAAACATTCCTTCCAGGGCTGCCACCTCGTCATTGACTGCACATAAGATGTGAAGGGCAAGGGCTGGAGAGATGGCTCAGAGGTTAAGAGCACTGCCTGCTCTTCCAAAGGTCCTGAGTTCAATTCCCAGCAACCACATGGTGGCTCACAACCATCTGTGATGAGATTTGGTGCCCTCTTCTGGCCTGTGGGGATACATACAGACAGAACAATGTATACATAACAAATAAATCTTTAAAAAAAAAAAAAGATGTGAAGGGCAAGATGGCTTGTAGGAAGTAGGAAGTTCTGAAATTGTTTTCACGGAGACACGAGGTCCTTTTAGTTTACAGGATTGGAAGTAGCTAGAGCCAAGGGTAGCCGGGAGTGGGTGCCATCCTGAAGAGGGCACCATCCTGGAGGGTGCTTTGGGAGGTTATATGTCATAGGCACAAGGGTCCCCAGCTTGGAGGCAGCTGGAGGATTGATCAAGTTCATGAGCACAGAGCCCAGCCAACAATTAAGCTCATGTAACCGTCTTTCTCTTTGCAAATTCATGGAAATGCAGGATAATGGATTTCCTTGTACTTTGAATTTATTGTCTGCTAACTCAATCAAGGTTCTTTTAGCCACTTAATTGTGTCGATATTCAGGAAGTCCTAACTCAACGAAAGTGTCAGAAAATAGAGTGGATAGTTTTAAAAACTATCCTATACCCAGCAAGTGCCCTTTCCTACCTCTGGACCCTGAGTAATTGTCTATACTTGGGCTCTACAAGAATGAGCACAGGTCAATGTCATGGACAGTTATGCAGCTACAGTGACAGCTTTTCCTGGATTCCAGATATTTCCGGATTTATGCCCCTGGGCAAGTAACAATCTACTGACACCTCAGTTTCTTTATTTATAAAATGGGTATAGTTCTATCAACCTTGTAGGAGTGTTGGAAGATTTAACAAGGTAGTAGTTGTATTTGAAGCTGATATCAAAAGAAAATAAAATGGAAGGTGTTTTGTGCGTGTGTGTGTGCATGCGTGTGTGTGTGTGTGTGTGTGTGTGTGTGTGTGTGTGTGTGTGTGTATGTGTGTGTGTGTATACTAGCCCCTGATGATCATATGGAGGCCAGAGGTTTATGCTAGGATGATTTCCTCAATCAATTACTTCTCCATATTTTTGGAGACAGTCTCTCACTGACCTTGAAGCTTTCCATTTTGGCTAGACATGCTGGCCAGTGAGTCCATGATCCGTCTATCTCCACCTCTCCCTGAGCCCTGGGCTTATCGACATGTGCTACCGCACCTAGTTTTTTTTTTTTTTTTTTTAATGTGAGTGCAGTGCTAGAGATCTGAACTCAGGCCCTCATGCTTCTGCAGCAATCGCTGTGCCCTGTGAGCTGTGGCCCCAGCTCCAGAAGGTGCTAAACTAACAACAGCTAATGATTTTTATCATTGGTGTGAGTGCAAATTTACGGTAACATTACTGTGTTGTAGTAAAACATGACTTAAAGGTCAAGTGTCACAACACCCAGGCACAGTAACAAAACCACAAGGACACATAGTTATAGGACAAGGGGAGACTTGCACAGGACTACATTGGTCACCTGGGTTTGTGCTGAAGGCCACAACATAAGATGTAGGAATGTCATTGCAGTAACATGCAGCGGCAGTTACACACGCACAGAAGAACTTTAGCTGCACAAGGCAGATAAACAGCAAGGTAACAGAGCCACAGCGCTAACATGTACCACACAGCCATGGCAATATACGGCTACATTCGTATAGAGGAATATTAACTTAGAGTGAAAGTGGATGCCATCAGTCACAGTTAGAGAGGCAATTCCTATGAGGGACAGATAACAGGAATGCACGGGTTATATAACATGGTTACAATTTCTTAGAGGGATTACAATACATATGCCCAATCACATGGAGTCAGAGTAATAGATGTGTCTTGGTCTGTGGGGACGCCGCTGCACACAGGCCGGGCGAGGCTGTCTCTAGCATCCTGCCTGCACTTGGATTTCTTCCCTGTGTGTTTAACAGTGCATGCCAGAACTTTATAAAAAGCAAAGGATGTTCTTTAAGGGGAAAACCCTCCTAAGGCATTTTTATAGGGCGAGATTCTGCATCCACCTGCCACTTGTCTGATTGTTACTATCCTGGTGTCCCCAAATTCAAACACTTGAGAATTAGAGCTAGGAGGGGTAATCTCTCAGGAGACTGGACCTCAGGCCACAGCCAATTCTAAACCAGGCTACAGCCTCAGTTCTTTCCCTGTTAGCTGGACACTGACTGGATGTGGTTTTTAGGTGACCTTGTCTTCCATGCTATTGGAACACATTTGGTCATCTCTGTTCTTCCTTCCCTCCCTCCTTTCCTCCCCCTCCCTCCTCTCTCCCTCCTCCCTCCCCCTCCCTCCCCCTCCCTATATCTCTTTCTGTCTTTCACTGAGATTTTAAGACCTGGAAGCTTTTGCTTTGTGTGAACAAAAGCCCCCTTTGACCATTATCCTATGAAGGTCAGAAGATCACTTCCAGGCAGGAAGTTCTGTCATATGGGGATGTCGGTGACATTTGTAACCCAGCTGGTGTGGGCTGGAGTAGAAGAGAAGTAACTTCTTAGGGAAGCTGGTGTCCGCTGAGGCTTAACCAGTGAGCTGACTTCTTCGTGGTCACCCTCTTGTGGTCCAGCTTGGGATCTAGTCCTGTACCAGTATGTACACTGACAGCCATTGCTGTGTAACAAAACACACCAGTGCTCCTTTATCACAACCCAGTTTGTTATTGGTCGTAACTCTGCAGGTCAGGGTCCTCTTGCCAGGGAGAAGGCTTGGCTGGTTTGGGCTTGGCACACTCAGGCCTTGGTAGTTAGCTGGCTGTTCTGGGGTGGCCTCGGCTTGAGGATGTGGTATAATCAGTGGCATAGTCCTGTGTCTCTCACATTCCTGCAGAAGGCTTGTTCCCAAGGAAGCATCAGGAATAAGTGGGAGAGAGGGATAGAGGGAGAGAGAGCTGGACCTTTGAGTTCTCAGCTTACCTGGGCCCTGTCAGCTCTGCCCAGGTACACCACAGCACCAGACTGCACTCCCTGATGGGGGTGCTGCAGTCATAATGCTCGGTACTAACACCCGTGGAGAATCCTCCAGCAAGCCCCTTGCTCCTCTAGGGGGCTTCCCAGGCCTTGGCAATGCCTACTTCGGAGCCATGGGCAGAGCTGAGCCTGGGCCTCTGGCTGACTTCAGACCCCAAATACTGGAGGGTTGCTATGTTGTGGGTAATAGTGATTTTTTTTAATGGTATGAATTTGCATAAGCACCTCCTTCTCTCAGCTGATTGACTGAGAGTGAACACCTGACCTCTACTGGCTTCTCATAGATTGTACCTAGAAGTATTTTCTCCAAACAAGGAGCCAGGCCTCATTTCCACACAGATATACAAAACCGAGGCCGGGGGGACTTGAGACAACAAGCGATAAATGGAGGCCGAGACCATGTTGTAGAGCTACGGATGGAGAAGTTAGTGACTAAAGCTCAGGAAGAGGCAAAGGGAGAGGCCCAGTGAGCCTGGAGACAGGGGGAGGGAGAAAGGGCCTGCTCCCCGCCTCCTGTGCCCCTCAAAAGAAAAGCATCTATGAAACCCATTTCCTTATAAACAGTCCCCGCTTAATTCAGAATGTCTGATGGGGCCTCTATTCCTTGTCACCTAACACTATAGATTAAAGGGTCGAGGTCACACCACCAGGACCCCAGCTCCTGCTGACCACCTCACAACCCCCAGAGCATTGCTCTGCTGGGGCTGGGAGAGCTGGGCTTTAAAATAATGAGGGCTGGTGGGGCTGGGGTTGCTCTCAGTGACAGCACACCATGCTGTGTGTGCAAGGTCCCGGGTTTGATCTCTACCCCAAAGAAAACAACAAGGAATAGTGTGTTTAGTCTCTAGACTCTAGTCAGGGAGATGCTTAAAGCCTGAGAAAGGATCATCAAGGTTCATTCCTGAGTGTGCTCCCAGCCCGGCATCTGGAGATGAAATGACGTCCTAAAGCCGTGGTTGACTCTATAACTCTCCTGTACTGTCTTTAAGACCCCCACCTAGAGCACTGCCCACCACCTCTCCATGTGTCAGAAGAGGCCTACTGGACATGGGGACACATGCCTGCAACTCCAGTACTCAGGGATCAGGAGACTCAGGAGTTCAAAGCCACTCTGAAACAAAGAGTGAGACCCCTGTGTCAGAAAACCAAGGGTTAGGAAAGTAACTCCCAGGGGGAGTCGTTGCCTAGCATGGACAAGGGGTGGGAGGGAGAGGGAGAGAGAAGGAAACCTTTAAACCAACCTTATCTTTTATTTTTCATGGTTGCTAGGGAGCTCATCCTCAAATCTACCACCCAGTCACTTACAAAAAGATCTTAACAGTCAAGCTTCCTGTGCCTTGAAGTCTGAAGTTCTTCTCTGGCTGAAGATGTCTCTTTGCAGCCTCTAACCGATGAAGACAGAGCGAATGGATGAGAAACCAGCATAATGTTAGCACACTTGTGTAAATGAGGCTGTGTGTGGTGTGTGCACTTGTATCCATGGGCTTCTTTTCGCTATCGTAATGATTTACCATGAATTTAATGGCTTGGAACAACACATGCTTGTTATTTTATAATTCTGGAGGTCGGAAGTCTAAAATGAGTCTTTCAGGGGAGGATGAAGGTGTTTACAGAGCTGTGTTCCTCTTCAAGTGCCCTAAGGAGGAATCTTTTTTTTTTTTTTCCTTTTCCAGCTTCTAGACGCTTCCTGCCTTCCTTGGCTCATGACTTCTCTAGTCTTCAAATCCAGGATTGGGGTGTTTTCCAGCCCTCCACCCAATGTTCTCTCACTCTTACTTGTTGTCAGGCCTCCCTTTCCTGTGAGCATTTATGGTTGTCTCAAGCCTGTAGATAACCTCAGAGAATCTTCCCTCTCAAGATTTGTTATTTTGTCCTCTGAGGTGTGATGTCATTTTGTTGTCCAACCTGGCCTTGAACTCTGGATCTTCCTGTCTCAGCCTACTGAGGACCTGGGTTACAGGCACACGTACCATGATGCCCAGTCCTACTTTGAGATTCTTAGTCACATCTGCAAAGCCCCTTGGAGCTCATAGAAGAATATATTCACAGGCTCTGGGGATGGGACACGGAGCCAGAGTGGGTTGCTCACATCAGTAACCCACTCACAAACAATTTCCTTCTTTCTCCTTCTCCTCATCCATTGTTCCTCCTTGTTGAGATGGGAGTAGCCTAGGCTCTCCTGGAACTTGTGGCAATCCTCCTGCCTTAGCCTTGCTTTCCCTTCTTATGTCCCCATTTTCTCACATGATCTTGGGGAATCACATTTCAAGTAAACTGTGGACAGTGTACAACAAACTCAATGTTGTCTTAGGGTCCATTTGGAAGAAACATGTGTAGTGTGTGACCTATGAGTAGAGTTATGGGTATGTTCTCTCTTTCTCTGAGTCCTTTGAGCAACCAACCAACCAACCAACCTTCCTCCCTTCCTTCTTTCCTGTGTGTGCGCGTGCGTGTGCGTGTGTGCGCGCGCGCGCGCATGTGCGCGCGCACACACACACGCACACACAGGCCTGAGGTTGATGTCTGGTGTCTTTCTTGACAACTCTTCTCTATATTCTTTGAGGCACAATCTCTTAGTGAATCCAGAGCGTGCCGATTGGACCAGTCTGGCTAGCTAGCTTGCTTAGGGAATTCGTCCTTTGCCTTTCGAATGTTAGAATTACAGGCAGGCTTCCACACCTGCCTGGCGTTCATGTGGGTGTTGGGGTCTAAACTCCAGCCTCCACACTTGCATAGCAGGTGCTTTACCTGCTGGCTCATCTCCCCAGACCCCCATGAGTTTTCTATATATTTTACAGTTATATTATTAAAAACAAACTAACCCAATAACAAAACAGCACAGTGCAGGAACAGTACACGTGTTTTAGAGCACACATCCAAGCGCAAACTCAATTTCTTATGAAGAATGTGTCTCAGAGCACTCTTGAGTCTCTGCAGTCTTTCTCTATTATCCAAAGCATCCCCCCTGGCTAGTGTGGTGTTAGAGGAAAAAGTGTTTTCTGTCACCAGGGTCTGCTGAATATTGGCTTCAGCAAAGTATTGATTTCAGGATGAGGTGGGATGCCACAGACTTCTGGCTTGTTTTTCTTGAAAAGACCCCTTAGCTTTGCATTTGTGAGGCTCAGGATTTCCTCTATTGACGTTCTCAGGTTCCCTGTGCAAGGTCGATATATGCTGACTAGGAGGAGTCAGCTACTTACTGGCTTCACACTGCCTGGGTCTGGAGGCCCTGTCCGTGGTCCTGACTCAGCCCCGAGACTTAACGTAGCAGCTGTCTCCAAGGCTGTTTTAAAAAAAATCCTCTGGAGATGGTAAGAAAACATTACAGTTCATGATTTACATGAACTGGTCTACTTTAAAGATCCAAGTTCGGCTTTGCTATTTAACACATGGATTAGTATAAGTGTTTTGTCATCTGTTGGGGAGTGGCCGAACATGGGGGTGGGGTGAAGTGTGTCCAGGGCACAGTTAGAAAGTTGAGTTCCAGGGTTAACAGTGGTGGCAGCTGTCATACATCACTTCTGCTCAGTGTTTTCAGCTTATACTCTGCTGTTTGTGGGATCTATGAATTACACAACCCACTTTGAACTTAAGCTTCTGATTGAAATACAGTTTGTTTTTGCTTTGTTTTGTTTTGTTTTGCTTTTTGAGACAGGGTTTCTCTGTGCAGCTTTGGAGCCTATCTTGGAACTTGCTCTCTAGACCAGGCTGGCCCCAAACTCACAGAGGTCTGCCTGCCTCTGCCTCCCAAGAAATAAAGTTTATTTTACAGGAAAAGCATATACATTTTAAGGGTGCAAGTCAATGAATTTCATGACACAAACATATCCATATAGTCAGTATCCAGAGTAAGGAATAAAATTGGGGCTGGAGAGATGGCTCAGTGGTTAAGAGCACTGGCTGCTCTTGCAGAGGACCTGGGTTTGGTTCTCAGAACCCATGTGGCAGCTCACAACTGTCTGTAACTCTAGTTCTAGGGGAGCCTCCTCTGGCTTCTGGGGGCACTGCCTACATGTAGCACATGGACATACATGTAGGCAAAACACCTATACATATAAAACTCAAAAGAAAAGAAAAATATGGGCATGCCAGAAGCCAAATTTTACATTGCCATACAGTCACTACCTGCCCCAGATAGCCCCCATTCTGGTTTCTGGAACCACCCATGAATATCACATGTTTTGGGGTTTCATTTAGATGACCTAATGCAGAAAGCAGTTTCCTTCAGTAAGCTCTGTATCAGTGAGGCTGGTCCACATCACATTTAGTGTTGTTTGCTCATTTTCATCGCTGCTTAATATTGTCAACTTGGCAGGATCCAGAATGGTCTTGGAGTACATCTGTTCGTGTCTGTGAGGGATTTTAGGCTAATTGAGGTGAACTAGTGGGGGAGGGACACCAATCCATGGATTGTGGTCCTAGTCCATGTGAGAAGGAGAAAGCAAGCTGAGCATGGCATCCGTCGCTCTCCGTTTCCTGACTGCAGATGCGAGGGCGCCCGCTGCCTTGTGCCTCGCTGTCATGCCTTCTCTGCCATGACGGACTGAACCTCTGAAGTGTGAGCCTAAATAAACCCTTCTTCCCATAGCTTTTGGTAAATATTTAGTCATTGTGACAAGCAAAGTGACTGTCACAGAGATCTTAATGAGCAGTGACATGAGGAACTTCTAATGTGTCTTGTTAGGAAACAATCTGGTTTGAACTACAAAACGTTCATGTGGCCTTACTACAAGGGTACCTGTTAATCCCGACAAATAAGAATACAGACCACCCCTCAAACCTGACAAATTTATAACAAGCTTTATTATATGTGCACAATATAGTCGGTCTGGTGACTGCCTCTCCCTAAAAGTGGGATTTGAGAGGTCAACCCTGAACATAGGGAAAGGTATAGTCCCAAAATTGGCTTGGGAGATTTCCAGAGGAATTTTAGTTACATAGAAACTTGCAGAATGTCTCAAAATTATTTGTCAGAACATCTTATCTTACGAGGGTAGGTGTAGGTCAAGATTCAGTCAAGTGAGGACCAAGTCGAATTCCAGGAAGGTTCAAGGTAGGGTCAAGTGAAATTCTAAGACACAGAAACTTAAGTTTTACAGAAAACAGAAACAAATTTCTTTCGACCTTGTGATAGTGGCTGCTGATCTTAAGATGGAGTCAGGCTGGCTCATTACACCGTGGACTGAAGAGAACTGTACTAAGCAGATGGAGTAAATGATGGTCTAGTCAGATCAGCAGAAAACTAGGGGAAAAGGAAAACTTTGTTTCGAAAAGATGCTATTTAGTCTGTCTGAATCCCAGAGTGAGGCCACACCACAGCTGACCTATGATGCCATGTGGTGTGTGGTAAACGTGTATTGTGCTGAGCCCCATCCTGGGAGTGTTTGTTAACAGCATAACCTGGCCTTCTCTGACGGATACAACAATGTCGTTAACAATGCAGCATCCAGATTACAAAGGCAAACTGCTACTTTTTTCTCCCAAGTCACATCTAAAGTTGTGTGGTGGTCCCTCTGATTCCTTACACCAGTTCTGATAGTTTTTGACAAATGTTTAGATGCTTCTTCTGAGAGTAGTTTTTACTTAATAGTGACAGATAAAAAGCCTCACGCCATCAAGAAAGAGCTTGTTCTTCCTGCCTTGGGAAAAAAAATAGATGAAATAACTCTCAGGAAACAATCCATGCACAAACTTAAATGCATCTCTTTGTCAGCAAGTGCGGCTGGAGGATGCAGAAGAACTCTGCTCAAGATGGGAACGGACGAGGGCAGGATGGAATTGGGCAGCGTGGGGGGCCTGCTGTGCAACCAGTGTGGCCTCTCAGCCAATGCTACAGGCTGGATTTGGCTCTCAGTAATGAAACACACAAAGAATTACTTTTTTATGAGATGTGCCAAGGAAGATTTAGTTTCAATAATCAGCGACTTATTTAATGAAAACAATGTGTTATGGAAAAACAGTATAAATATAGCCACGAGAGGTTGGACGCTTAACTGCAGTATCTTAAGGATTTGGGGCTGAGGTCCCACAGATTATCACAGACATGACATCCATTCAAGACCAGCTGTGGAGACAAAGAAGTCGAGGGTGGAAGGGAAAAAATGACGATAAGAACAGGATGTCATTGATGTGGGTTAATATAAAATAAGACCTTTAGTATGGCAGAATTCTTAGTGTTTTATAGCAAGTGTGTGGAGCTTTGGTGGTGATCTTGCAAAATAATGAGATAGGGAACTTGAAGACAAGTCACATGGTCTTTGTTTTTCAAAATGAGAAGTAACTTAAACTTACTGGCCATTTTTATGACAATTTTATTCTTTAAAGCTATGTGATACAACCAAAACCTTTTTGTTTGTTTGCTTTTGAGGTAGGGTCTCTCTAGATAGTCTTGGCTGACCTGGCACTCACTGTGTGGACCAGGCTGGTCTTGAACTCACAGAGATCCTCCCATGTCTGCTTCCCAAGTACTGTGATTAAAGGTGTGTTCCACCATGCCCAACTAAAACCTTTTTTTGTTGTTTTTTCTTTTGAGACAGAGTTTCTCTGTAGCCCTGGCTGTCCTGGAACTCACTCTGTAGACCAGGCTGGCCTTGAACTCAGAGATCTGCCTGCCTCTGCCTCCCAAGTGCTGAGATTAAAGGAGTGTCATTGGCCCCCTATCTCCCTTCAACCCCCACGTTCCAACTAAAACCTTTTTTAAAAACTAAATTAAAAACAATTTGAGACCTTGAAATCCTGGTCCACCTGCCTCCACCTCCCAGTCCTGGAATTATAGGCACGTGACACAGAGAACATAAGGAGGTCACAGTGAGAACTGGTTCTTTCCTTTCACCACATAGTTTCCGGGGATTGAGTTCTTATCCTCAGGTATGTGCGTTAGTAAGCACCTTTACCCACTAAGCCCTCTCGAGGACCCTCCAACACAACTTTTTATGTAACCGTGGTAGGTTTGTGAGAACTAAGAATCTTGACACTGAGGCCATGCATTGTGGTAATTCCAGTGCTCAGGGCACTGAGGCAGGAGGCTCATGAGTTCTAGTTGAGCCTAGATGCACAGTGAGACCCTGTTCCAAAACAAACAAACAAATAAAAAAAACTGGAAAATGTTATTGATGTGTTATTAGTAATAAATCTCCAGGTCCTATTTGGATGTTACCAGATTTTCCACCAACATCTCTTTTCTGTCCCACAGTCCAGTCCAGGACACCACATTGCGTTTAGGCAACAGAGATTTTTGAAAAGAAAAAACAAAAGCAGACATATTTTCTCTGCCTCCTTCCAGTACATCTGATATGTAAATAATAGCTGAAAGAGAAATTCTTTTCCAAAAAGGAACCAGAAGAGAGTATTTTTAAAACAAACATTTGGACATGTTTCCATTGTCGTGTGATTCTTTTTGACAGAAAGCATTTTATACACATCACCTATTACAGCTCCTATGTATGTAAACTTTAAGAACTTGGAAATAGAATATTTTAACCTGATTTTAAAAAAAAATCTTCCCAAGTGTTCCAGAACCTATTTGCTAAAAATATAAAAATGTAACACCTTTTGATTAGTTTGTAAGAACCGCTGATTGACATCAGGGAAGATGGAAATCTGCTTGCTGAATTTCAACAAAAAACTTTGCATAATTGGTGGATGGGAAGGAAAAAGAACTGTGAGGATTTAGTAAGCCCAGCCTGGCACTGCCATCTTCCCATTTGGAGCAATCCATCTTTGGAGGGTATCTTTCTCTCTGTTTTTTTTTCTTTCCCAGCCATAACAACAATTAAAACCAAGCATAAAAATAATCTGAATTAAGGACCAGACTGTTGCATCATAAAGCTTTGTTTTTGAAAACTGGAGCATTTCTAATCACATAGTTTGCACGAAAATTTTTTTTTTTTAGCAAGAGCAGAAAATGCTTTGAGCCATTAAATGTATGCAATGATCTAAAATATTTTATCTTATCACTTTGATTCTAAATAATTTCAATTATATCTTATAATGAATATAAAGCATTAGTGCAGAGGCACAGGAATATAATTTATAAGTGAATGTACCAAGTGCAGGCATGCACTCTTTTGGAAAGAACTGATGGGGAGATGACTTGGTGGGCAAGAGCGCTTGCTGCTCTTGCAGAAGACCGAGTTTGGTTCTCAGCACCCTCATCGGGCAGCTCACAATCACCTGGGATTCCAACTCCAGGGGATCTTATGCTCTTTTCTGGCCTGTGAAGACATCTGCATACATGTGCACATGCATAAAATAAAATAAATCTTTTTCTTTTTAATCTGACATCAAAGTCCTATGCCCAGGAGGCAGGAGGACTGAGAGAAGAGCCGAGCCCTCCACCCTTCCAAGTGTGGGAGAAAATGGAATCTAAAGGTAGCCCTGAAACTGGCTTCCTCAGCCCCAGAGTTTGGTGGGGTATCTCCTAAAGGCCATATGCTAAAAGCTTGGTCACCAGTCTGTGTGTGGGGCTACTGGGAGATGGCAGACACTTTGGGAGGTGAGATCTGGTGTGAGGAAGTGAGGTCATTGGAGGCATGTCATTGGATGGTCTTGAGACCTCCACCCTGCCCTGTGACTCTGTCAGGTGGTCAGCTTTGCATGGCTGATGCTCTTCCTCATCACAGGCCCAAAGCAGCAGAGCTAACTGGCTGTGGACTGGGAGCACTGATACTGTGAACCAATAGGAAGTTTTTCTTCCTCAGGCTCATCGACCTCAGTTATTTGTCACAGTGATGTAACGCTTGGGAATATACTCAGTGTCTGCAGAAATTTCCTGGGCACTCAGGTGGATGGTAGCCATTCCACAAACAGTGCAGACTTAGGCACCCCGATGATCTTGCTGCTAGTACCCAAGGCCTGTTGGGTGCTGCAACCTCAGGCTGCTTGCCTCAGTCTGGTCTCGCTTTGCTTAGACCAGGCAAGCTCCTCTCTTGCCCTGAAATCCTTCCTTGTAACCCTTCTCATTATCTATTGGGGTCTTCTATTATCAGAAGTCATGGTTAGCTTCCCTTTGCCTGTCCGATCATCACTACAATGGGTAATTGATGATCCCTAAAAATATGTCATATCTTCACCCCCAGGATTGGTTAGTGTGGACTTATCTGGAACAAAAGGTCTTTGCAAACATGGTTGAATGAGAGTATTGAGAAAAGATTGTACTGGATCGCCCCCAGTGGGCCCTGTATCTGATGAGAGCTGCCCTTACAACGGAAGAGAGAGAACATGTGTATACAGAGTGGAGGGCCCCCGTGAAACTGGGTGGATCGGATGGGCACAGTCACCAAGGATACTGACTGCTGTCAGAATCTGGGGAAGGTAAGGATAGGTTGATTCCTGGAGCATCAGAGGGAATAGAACTCTGCTCTCTAGGGCTGTGAGGGAACATGGTCTTTGGTAGTAACCTGTTCAGCTTGGGGTAGCCTTGGGAAACCAGCATGTTCCCTAACATTTGACCTCTGCCATGGACTTCTGGGAAGCTTTCCCTGTTTGTCTGGGGTTATAACGCCTTTCCTTGGGATTTTTTTTTAAAACAGGGTGACATGTAGCCCAGGCTGGGCTCAAATTTACTGTGTAGCTGAGGATGACTTTGGACATCTGGTCTTCTTTCCTTCATTTTCCAAGTGCTGGATTTACAGGTGTGTACCACCATGTCCAGTTTTATACAGTGCTGGGGTTCAAAGATGCTGGGTAAACACTCTACCAATGGAGCTGCACCCCCAGACTTCCCTCTGTCAGGCTTGATCTCTGGGTGATCAAGGTGTATGATCCTCTGTTAGGACAGTTCCCATGTATTGGAGATACAGCCAGCCTGTCTGACTGCTACTTCCCTGGGTGGACCTGTGCTGATGTGCATGGTAAAAATGATGGCAATCCCTATCATTGGAGCACTCATGAAGTAAAAGGCTATGTTCTAAGAGTGCCAAGCACATTGACTCTTCATCCCTTGCCCCATCACTGTGTAGAAGGTACTATGATAAGTTCCATTACATAGATGAGGATAGTTGAGGCTGGGACAGGTGATGTGATCTGCCTGGGTGCACCCCATCATGAGTAGCAGCACCATGGTTTGAACTCAGGCCTCTGATTCCTAAGCTTCTTCACCTCTGTTGTCTGGCTTTGTAGGTTCCCAGCATCATTTTGGTTTGTCCAATGAATAAATCCTTTTGCTCAGGGCTGCGTTGCAAAAATCCATTTTGCACACAAGTCTAGTGAGTGTGGTGATCTGACTTCATAGCCCAGAGCAGAGAGATGTGTTCCTGCTGAGGAGGGCTGCAGGATGCAATCAGTCTGGTGACAGGCAGAAGCTTTCTGGGAAGCAGCCCCGTGGCCCCCACCTTGGCCAGCTCCAGGGCAATGTCAGGTTCCTCTTGCTTCAGCTGTGTGTGTTTGTCAGTAAGCACAATGTACAGGCCAAGTTCAATCGTTTTCACTAGCGTCAGCCGAGTGCGTCTTTGTAGTGGGGAGAGAGGGAGGGAGGACAGATGGGTGGGGGTGTGACACAATTCAGATGTTATTTTTTCAGTCAGAACTGGTTGAAACCGAAACCATATTTTGGAGCCTAAAGGGGAAAAACAACAACAACAAAAACTTCAATTATCTTGAAATTTTCCTTCTGAGAAAAGCCCCCTTGCTGATAAACAATGGAGTTGTTAAACAAATGGAGTGTTATCATATTAATATTGTCAATACTAACAAATATTTGCACAGTATTTTGCAGGATACCAGACACTGATTCATTAATTCATCTTCCATTCACTCACTCACTCACTGGTCACCATCTCAGGGGACTGTTTACAACCACAAACACAGCCAAGTAAAAGTGGCTTGAACACAGGAGACAGACTATTCAGGAACGAATTTCTTGGTACGAGGTCCCAGAGTTGGTTATAGCCAATTGGGGATCCAGGCTCTGCTCTTTCCTCTGCTGCCCTTGATGGTGGTGATATTACACCTGTGCTTGCCATTTGGCAAGTTCTCCAACGTCCTTTGTGCCTCCACTAGACCAAGAGAACAGGATGAAAACTGCAGACACCAGCAGCTCCCCTCATGCGTCTTCTTCTTTGGAAACCCTTCCCAGAATCCCCGGCAGTTTCCTTTTGTCTCTCATTGGCTGGAACTGGGTTACATCCCAGTCCCTGTAAAGTGTTTGGATCCGGGAGGTGGAATTACCCACTTAAACTGGGCTCTGAGAACAAGAAGGAAGGCAGAATGATGGTTGGAGGTGGGTTGGTTTCATTGTTCCTTCTGCTGACATGTTTCCTGTGCTGTGTTCTGACTGCAAAGGATACATGAATAGGAGCTGGGGAAATGGCTCAGCTGGTATGAGCACTTGCCACGTGAAACTGAGGACCAAGTGTAGCTAGGCACTTACGTGGAAACCAGTGCCATGGGTGGGCAGGGGTGTGGGGCTTTGGGTAAAGATCAAAGTTAAGGTTAGATAAGATACCCTGTCTGTCCCTAGAGAATATAGTGAAGAATGGTAGAGCAGGACACTTGACAATCATGGGTACAGCTATGTGCAAGACACACACACACGCACACGCACACGCACATGCACGGGCATGCATGCCTGCATAAATAATTCACATAGGGTTCTGGTGACATCTGCCTTATATTACCTCCACATATGGAGAGAGAAACTGGCTCCTATTGCTGAGCCAACTTGCCCAAAGCCCCCACAATGAAGGTGAATCCATAACTCCATCCCACATCATCTTGAAGCCATGTCCGTTCTCTCTGTAGGAGTCACCTCTTTGCACAGACCTTTCCGGAGTACCTCAGGTAGCATGGCCCATGCCTTCCCTGGCAGGACACCAACAGGGCTGTGTTTTATGCCCTGGCAGTCCTGAGTGCTTTGGAGTGCCAGGCTGCTCCCCCAGGATGCAGATGGAAGATGTGCCCCCACTCTATTGAGCAGGCAGGCTCCCTCAGATGGGCCCCAGATGGTGGCATTAGCTGAGCAGTGGATGGAGCCAGGAAAGGGGTGTTGGAAGAGAATGGAGACAAGCTTGGCCAGCCACATGCTGGATGGAAAGGATGATAAGGTAGAAGGATGGTGCCTGGGAGTTTCAGAATTGCTAGCCCATGATGGTTTTGGCTGAGGTCAGTACTATGGCTCTGACTGTACACTTGCCTCTTTGTGTGGATTGGCTTGATTCACTGTGAAGCAGGGACGATTGCAGATGTGGAACCTATTGGAGCACCTGAGGGGTGCTGAGTGAGGGGTCAAGGAGATGACCTTAACGTTCCCCATAAAGCCCACCTGCAAAGAGGCTTCCTTCCCAGCCTGTGGAACAACGATGAAGTGGTGGAAAATTCAGTAGGCGGGGCCTAGTAAGAAGTTAGCTCACTGGGGGTGTGTCCTTGGAGAGACTATTGGGACCCTAGTCTCTCCCCCCCTCCTTCCTCCCAGCCTCTCTCTTTCTGCTTGCTGGCTGCTGTACAGTGAACAGCTTTACTCTAGTATGCCTCTGCCGTGATGTGATGCTTCACCACAGGACCCAGCTCAAAGCAATGAACCATCTAACCAAGGACCAAGATCTTCATAACTGTACCCCCAAATGAGCCTTTCTTCCTTTGTGTTGATTTTCTCAGCCTGAAGTAGAATGAATTCAGTCTAGTGGGGACCAGAGTGTGAAGGCTGCCTCCTATCCACCCACCCAGACAGAGATGGGCGTAGTGAATCGGGCTGGGAGGGACTGGCACAGGGGCTTCTCCCTGGATAACAGGTCTGGGTGCCAAGGAGAAGATCCTGTGCCCACAACCTTCCCAGATCCCTCTGCCATCCCTGGAATTAGGGGGCCAGGGCCATGTGCCCTAGCTCTGTACGGCCTGGCCGCCCTAGCTGGGGGGATCCAGGGCAGGTCCTTTCTCTATCTGGGATTTCTCTCTGTATGTGAGGACCCGGAGGCTCTGCCAGGATTCTCTTCCTATTGGTGGGAAACTGCTGGGTTGGGGGCACACTGGGGCCTTGTGTGGACTCACTCACCCTGTGATTGGGGTGGGGGGCTGGGTTGACTTGGCTTCTACAGCCTCTCTGGGGCTCTGAAGGAGAAGAGCCTCCTCCCAGGCCACAGACAGACTTGAGCCTTCTCACAACAGAACCACCAAGCCCTTGGCTCCTGCAGAGCCTGTGTGTGTGTGTGTGTGTGTGTGTGTGTGTGTGTGTGTGTGTGTGTGTGTGTGTGTGTGTGTGTGTCTGGGTGCTTATGTGTGTGCCTGCTTGTGCCTGTGTGCCCATGTATGTGCTTGTCTGTGTACACTATATGCAAGTGAATCTGTCTGTCTGTCTGTCTGTCTGTCTGTCTGTCTCTCTGTATTTTTGTTGCTCAACGGCAGAACCTGAAATACTTCTTGCTTCCCGTGCCCTGTGAAAGCCCAGCTCCTGCCCTGTACCCTCCAGGCTGTCTCTTCCCACTCCTCAGTGTGGATTGTAAAAGCCCGGCTTCTGGATTCTCTCGAGCACCCCGAGGGAAGCGACAGCAGGGGAGGATTCTCGGTGGGCAGTGGCTTCGTGCCTTCTCCTTCTTGGCCTTGCTTCTGTGTCCCAGCGTCAGTGCTCTGCCTCCCCGTCTGCCACCTCGTCCTCCCCACTTCCCTGTGAGGTGCTCCCTCTCTCTCCCAGTCTGCCTCTCCTTCCCCCACACCGTTCTCTCTGTCACTCTCTCTCCACCATCCTGGCCACCAGCACATGCCGACAGCTGCTTGTCTGGGAGGTGTGAAGGCGGGCTGGCAGCTGAGTTTCCAAAGAGGTGCCGAGCCAGGAGTCCCCGGGGCTGCTCTGCACTGGGGATGGGGGTGGCTGTGTCCTTGAGGGGAGAGAAGCTCTGTGAAGGTGAAAGAGGAAGGAACTTCTGCCAGGGGTGGGTCATTGCTAGGAGTCGGCAGAAGTCTTTGAGGAGCTGGAAGCTAGTGTGGATGAAGAATGCAGTACCAAGGGTGGAGAGCATGTGCGCATGTGTGTGCAGAGACTGGAAGGGCTCAGAAAGGAAGAGTCTGCTGCTCTAAGCCTCATCCCACCTCCTCTGTCCCAGCACGGTCCCAGGCATCCACACAGAGCCACAGCAATGATGCTGTCACTCAGTCCCTGAGAGCCGGGCTTCAGTAGACCTGGAAAGGTCCTCTGCCTTGGTGGCTGGTGTCCAGAGTGCATCTCTGCTCCATCAGGAAAGGAGATGTGGAGGAAGGAGGGAGGCAGGGAGCAGAAGCCAGTATTCTCCAAGGCCATAACCTTGCTGCTCAGCCAGGAAAGTGACCTGAAGGCCAAGGTCCCAGAGTCTCCTTGTACACTGTAGGCCAGGAGCTCACAGTCTGTGTTCAGAAGCTAGTGCCTCCTAGAAAGAACAAACAAGGTAACCGACTCCTATTCATCCTTCAAAGCCCTGATCAGATGTCACTTGTTATGGAAATCCTTCTTGACTCTCTTCCAGGGCATGCCCCTGCCTCATACCTACTTCTGTCATTGCACCATGTTCCAACTGGGCCCCCATAATATTTGTGCACCCACGGGCCTTCTTCATGACACTTGGAGTTCTCTAAGGGGAGAGAAAATACCTGGTTTAGTTATCTGGTGCCCAGCATGCAGGGCCCTGAGTGGATTTTTGAATCAGATTCAGATCTTGGTAGCAGTTGGCCTCGCAGGGCAGAATCTGGCAGGTCACAGGGCATCCAGCTCAGGGCCCCCCTTTGAATGCCCCAGGGAGGGCCAGGTTGGCTAAGGGTGTGGCTGCCCATTTCCTGGATCCAGGACTTGATCAGGTGGTGTGTGAGCACCATGGACAAGGGTCTCTTTCAGGTACAGCTTGCCTTGGGACAATGGGACAGAAACAATATGAAGATGTCCCAGGGGCCTCTGTCCCTAGACTAGGGAGGGAAGATCTAACTTGGGGGGGGTGTCTCCCCATGTTCCAGCTGGCCTGTCACCAGCAGTCTGATGACGAGTCTGTCTGTCCCGTCTTTAATTCAGCTAAAAATGCAATTCCTCCACCCCTAGTCCCGTGTCTAATGAACTTGACATTCAGAGAAAATGTCTTCAGAAAAGGTCACAAGAGGGAGGTGGCATCTCCCTGACAGCACCTGCCCTTCCCGCTCCAGCTCTCTCCTTCAAGACAAGGGACCAGGATTTGTGTCCCTCGGGCCCCCAGCACTCCCTGCCTGCCACCAGTCACCACCTCCAATGGCTTTTCTCTCAATCTGCGCCCCCACAAGACATTTCCATATTGTCATCCCCGTTGGCCACTGAAGATGAAGGACTTGGTTCCCAGTTCTACCACGAGGAGGTGGGTAGCAAACCCTGGGGACAGCTACTTTGACATTACCATGGCTGATGTCTATGCCGGTGTGAAGGAAGGGTGTGCCCTGGGTTGTAAACCCTACAGTGTAATCACAGAAGTTTGACCTTGACCTTGAGAAATTGGTGAGTCCTTGAAGAGTTTGAGCAGAAGATGTGGTCAAAGATACTTTGGCAGACATTTCTCCGACTGAAGAATGGAGGGTAGGCATGCATACAGGCCAGGGTCTCAGGTGGCCTTGTCTTGGGCAGGAGGTGGGGGGAGGAAGGGGTGGGAACCAGCTGCTGATGTCCTTCACAGAGCTGAGAGGGCCAGGCGGGAGACGACGGGCACACACTGGTTGTAGCATACTGTAGCGTTCTGTTGGCAGTGCTCCAGGGATGGAGGGGAGGTGTGCAGAGGGCTTCTGGGAAGGACATCCGGGGCTCAGGGAGCAAGTCTGTGCAGGGGCAGGTAGACTTGGCAGGGACCTGTGCCTGACACAGATTGCTGAAACCGGAAGTGGGTGTGGATGCAGTTCCCAAGGACAGTGTGAAGACGAAGCAGACAGAGGTGCCAGGGTGGGCTTCACTGAAGATGCTGTGTGGAGGACACACAGAATCTGAACAGGGGCAGTCGAGGAGAGGATTTCCACAGAAGGTGGCCGGCACCTGCCCACCTTGTTTGACAGGCGATAATGATACATAACCCCCTCGGGGCGAAGCTGAGAGTCAACCGTGGCTTCATCCAACCCCTAAGGTTGCACAGTGTTTCACCCATGAAGGCTTGCCCGCAGCACCTTGTCCAGTGATCATCCACAGGTGCCCCTGGGAGGGAGGCCTTGAGAGGGGGCCGCCTCACCAGGCAGAGCACCCATCCTGGATATGCCGCAGAGGATCATGTGCCTAGGAAGACCCCCCTCACCTCTTCCAGCCTTGCTTCCCTTCATCCCGTACGAGCTTATTTTCTACCTCAGTTTCCCTGCTTAGCCTTCCCATCCCCAAAGAGACTAGAATCTGCCCCAAATACCAGCCCCATAATTCCTAACATTTCCATGGCAGGTCCCATATTCCAGCTCCCTCTCTACACATTAATTTATGTAATTTTCACCCTAACCCTTGAGGTAAATCACATGATCCTCAGACTGGAGCTTGAATCTTGGCTCTGTGCCTCAATGACCATTTCAGCCTCCACCACTTGACTTATGAAATGGAAGGATGACCATGCCTTCCTCAGGGTACTCGGAAGCAGCCACAGGCTTTGACTAATCACTGTTTACAAACCTCTGGTCTTCGGGGGGAAGAGGTGCCATGTTCCTCTAAAGTGAATGGCTAAAGATGATCTCTTCCAAGGGCATGGATTTGGCAAGCAGTAGTGAGACAGGGTAGCCTTGTCTGTCCCACTGGAGGTTGAGTGTTCCCCAGAATACGGGAGAAGAAATGGGAAGAGGCTTTGGGAGATGAGAACCCGAACAACATGGTGGGAGATGAGCGATGAAAGCCATAGCTGAGGCCTGAGAGTATCTGTTCAGGGTTCAGTTACCTGCCAGGTTGTCTCGGGGCTCTGAAACCTTCAGTGATACACTCTCCTAAGGAGCAGTGTTGCGTCCGTGGGTGCTTTGGGAAGGCAAAGCAAAGGACCAGCACAGGGCATAAAGAAGGTTCTAGCGGCAGACGCCAGAGAGTTCAGCTAAGGAAGAAAACCCATGCAGGTCACCAAAGAGAACTAAAGGTTTCTGGGCCTTGTTGGGATGGCGGGGTTTGGGGTCACATGGGAGAAATGCATGCTGGGACCATTTTATTCAGTAGGAAAAAAGGGTGGATCTCAGAGCTGGGGAGATGGCTGGGTGGGCAAAGTGTCTGCTGTGCGAGTGTGGGGACCTGAGTTCAGATCTTCCGTGCCCATGTAAAAGTCAGGTGTGGTGGCACGTATCTGTAACCCAGCACTGGGACCATGGAGGAGGGTGGGTCCCTGGAGCTCACTGGCCGGCCAGCCTAGTGGAATCCGTGGACTCCAGGTTCACTGAGAGAGCCAGTCTCAAAGACAAAGGTAGAGATCAACTAAGGAAGATAACTGATGCTTCTCCTCCACCCCCTGCCCCGCCAAGTACACATGCATCTACACACACACACACACACACACACACACACACACACACATGTTCCTTTGGCCAATTTCCTGGGTAACTTTTCCAGAGCTTTCCAAACCTTAGATTACTAAGAGCATTTAGTTTCTCACAAACAAGATTGTCAATGATAGTTGCTAAATGATCAGGAAGGCACTGTTTCTCTCTCTGTTTTGTGATGTGACTAGAATATTTTTCTTCTGTCACAGGGCCTTTGCATACGCTGCTCCCTCTGGTCAGAATGCCATTCCCCTCCCAACACCCTTCTAGCTAATTCCCACCCATTCTTCAGGCCTCACAGGTATGGCTTACCAAGCACCACTTTTCAATTCCAGATCCTGTCTTACAGAGCTGAATTCTTTTCCTCCACATCTCCATCTGAGGGATTGTATGAACGGGGTCCTCCTTCACATCTCCATCTGAGGGATTGTATGAACGGGGCCCTCCTTCACATCTCCATCTGAGGAATCGTATGAACAGGGCCTGTATGGCTTGGTGGACTCCAGCCAGGCTATGTCTGAATTTTCCCATTCTACAGAAGCACCAGTGCAACTGGCTCTGAGGATTTGTTCACTAGATATCTTACAAAGTAAACAAAACTGCTCTTGGTCCTCGGAAAGAGACGATCCTACCTGGGGGTTCTAGGATTAACACGACCCTGCCCTCTTGTGTGCACAGGCATCAGCCTCTGGCTTAGGTAAGGGGTCCCCTAGCCCTGGCTTGTCACCGACCGCCCTGTGACGGAGGTGTAATCACTCACACAGGAATGACAGGCATTACAGAGACAAGGGGAGCCTGGGACACAGTCTTAGAGAGCTAGGCAGGAAGTCTTCCGCTGCAGTGTTCTTCTGAACTTTTAGATCTAATTGCTGAGGCACACAGTGAATCTCCCGGAGAAGGGGGCTGCCCTGCAGGCCCCACATGCATTTGATCTTGGGACTTTTTGATTTATTGATTTTTGCAGACCAAAGCAGGTCTCGCATTTATGGGTGATTCTTGGGAGAAATGCTGACCTACAGAATAAAGTCTGAGTGTTTTAGCTCTCTGTTTATGTTGGTGAAGACTGGGGCCCTGTACCTCTTCACTTCCCGAGTGTTCGTACTTGGCCCTGGCATTCCACTGAAACACACTCATCCAGTCACCAGACCATATCTTTTGTTCCGGCTCCTCTTTGGGGATGCCAGTCCTGTTATGGACTGAACACCTAGTAATTCCTCAAAGCCTTGACCAAAGTTGCTGCTTCTGTGAGGTTTTCTTTGGCCCTTTGGAATTCCTCAAGCCCCCCACGTATAGTTTCCTGTCAGGACATGGTCACAGTGTGCCAAGAAGAGCCACTGACACCTCTGCTTATGCTCCCCTTTAAACTTCCCAGGGTCAAGTTCAAAGCTTTATCTTGTCCATGGCCAGATCTCCAGTGGTTAACATAGGACTTAAATATTCATCTGCTGGCTGGTGACACAAAGAGGAGCATGTTTGGGAAGGCTTCCAGTCTTACAAGCAGCAGTGAGGGAAGTGAGCCACCCTCCCCTGCCCAGCCTGTAGTAAAAACCACCACCTCTCTCCGTGTTTGCCCCCTGCTCCTGCAGTGTCCCATCCTGAGCACCTGGGGGTGGTACGTGACACAGGGGCAGGTGTGTGTGTGTGTCTTTGGAGTCTTGAAACTCCAAGATCTTTGGCTTTCTTCTTCTCATTATTACCAAATGCATGGGCATGGTGTGGTGGAGCCCAGCCTGCACTCCCAGTGCTCAGGAGGATTTCAAGTTCAAGATGCTCTGGACTATATGACAAGACCCTGTCTCAGAATTAAAAAAAAAATGGAGGCAAGGTCTCATTATGTATACCAGGATGGCCTTGAACTCGGGGATCAGCTGGCCTCTGCCTCCCAAGTGCTGGGATTAAAAGCATGTGCCACCACACCTGTCAGAAGAAGTTTTATGAGAGGATAAGGGATGGGGTAGAAATGGGGATCTAACTAGGTGCAGAGGTGGGCGGTGCATACAGCTGTGCCCTCATCACGGTCATTGCCCAGACTTCCTGGCCTTCTTCACACTCAGCCTGTCATGGACTGCCTCTTGACATCTCATTTTCTTTTGGTTTCCAGGACTCCACATTCCAGCTCAGAAATGTTTCCTCTTCACCCCCATTGGATCTCTGAACATTGTGGGGAGGGCTGTTATGTTGGTCCTGGACCATTTCCCATCCAGGACACGCCATATAACTCCCCTGCTTAAGTATCACTTCTGTGCTGACATCTCTCACCCTGCATCTGGACACATCTGCCAAGTTGTCTCTTCCTAAGTCCCCTGTGAGGACCTAATAGGCACCAAGCCCAGCGGGGCTAAGGCAGATCTCTGACTTGGCTCTCCCTGCAGCCTGTTCTCATTTCAGGGAAGGAAGCATCGCTCATTTAGTTGCTCAAGCTCGAAGCCCCTCAGCGAGTCACCGCATCAGCCGCAGCTCTAAGCCAGCCTCCTAAACAGAGCCACAGTCTACCCTTCGTGGCCACCGTCCTCCTCCTGGTAGTGTGCCACCACTGCCTCTCACCTGGACCATCACAAAGCATCAGCACTGATTTCTGTATCTTCACCGGCCTCCACCATCCTCCCAAAGGCCACAGACCAAGGGAATCAGAACCATGGAACCGACCCGGCTGTAGACCCAGACTTCCGTGTGTAATACATACGACATTGAAGCTATCAACTTACCCTAAAGAACAGAGGTCCACGGGGTCTTCTGTGTTCTGGTTAGATGGATGTGGTGGAGTTCTGGGGTAGATCTAGGTTTGAGTTCACCAGGAAGTCACAGAATCAGAAAAAATCCATGGGAGAAATGTATTTGGGAAAATTAATGGGTTAAATTATGTGCCCATTATAATCAGGTGTAGTAAATGTCAGCCCTGTCTTAGATGAATTACATAGACTGATGACTTCCAAAGCACCTCCATGAGATACATCATGGGGAAGACTCGGGGCGGCTAAGTGGCTTTCTCAAAGTCACAGCCACAGGGTCAAACTCTCCAACCTTGGCTCCTTTACCCAGGCAAACCACACTTTTCACTCTGCATGGCTAGATCCACAGAGAGCAAGCCCTACCTGCACAGAGACAGCCTCCTTTGGTGGGGAGCCTTGGACTGGAGGTCAGACCTGGGCTTGGATCTAGGCTTTTCTGTTGATAAAGAACTTGTCTCAGGCAAGCCGCTGCATCTCTCAGAATCTCTATTTCTTTGTCTTGAAAGGTACGGGAAGAGGGTACCTCACCAGGTGGTGTGAAATCAAATGCAGTATTATGTGCTAAAGTGTTCTGTAAACAGTAAACACGCTCAAGGCTCCTCCCTCCCACAGTCTTTGGGGGACACACAGGCCCAGAGAGGCTGCGCTGCTCACTGGGGCTCAATCCTACCTCGTTGGGGGCCCTTTGGCTTCCAGAATCGCTACAGTGCCCTTCCTATTTTCTCCTTTTGTATTCTCTTCAGACTCCCTCCTCAGGGCTCTGCCTCCATGTCCCACTACCCCAGCCTCCTAGGAAACCTGTTTTCACTGGAAGGAAAGTCTCTGACAGGCAACTCCCCTTGTAGCTGGGATATAATATATTCATTATACATATTACGGACGGTATATATAATTAATATGTAATATAGTAATAATATATTACTATTAGTCTCATCCTAGGGAAGGCAGGAGAATTCTCAGCCTGTAGGTAAGACAGTTATTTTTTGTTTTGTTTTGTGTTTTGCTTGTTTGTTTTCTTATGAGCTCCTATATCTGGAGACAGATTTTCTGTTGGGACTATTCTTTGAGTCCTGTGGCTTCTGGCTTTCTGGCTTTCTTTCTTTCTTTCTTCCTTTCTCTTTCTTTCTTTCTTTCTTTCTTTCTTTCTTTCTTTCTTTCTTTCTTTCTTTCTTTCTTTCTTTCTTTCTTTCTTTCTTTCTTTCTTCCTTTCTCTTTCTTTCTTTCTTTCTTTCTTTCTTTCTTTCTTTCTTTCTTTCTTTCTTTCTTTCTTTCTTTCTTTCTTTCTTTCTTTCTCTCTCTCTTTCTCTCTCTCTTTCTCTCTCTCTCTCTCTCTCTCTCTCTCTCTCTCTCTCTCTCTCTCTCCCTCCCTCCCTCCCTCCCTCCCTCCCTCCCTTCCTTTCCCCCTGCCTCCCCCTCCCTTTCTTTTTCAAGACAGGGTTTCTCTGTGTAGTTCTGGCTGTCTTGGAACTCACTCTGTAGATCAGACTGGTTGTGAACCCGGAGATCTGCCTGCCTCTGCCTCCGGAGTGCTGGGCTTGCCACCAATTCTGGTTCTTCTGATGCAGCCCTCAACCTGTCCTGGGCCTGTAAAGCTGGCACAGCGGCTCCCTGTGGGCAGTAAGGAGCAGCAGAGGGCAGAAGAGAGCGAACCACAGGGGCTGGTGGAGGTGTGGTACTGCACTCTATGTGGGTGTGGGCTGGGAGGAAGGGTGAGGTCACCAAGTCCCTAGTCCTGCCTGGATGGTCCTCAGGGGAAGACCCTCAGTGGCCAAGGGTTCTGTCCTCAGGCAGCCAGGTCTCTGGGTCTCCTCCCAATGAAGGAATGGTTTGGAACCAGGTAGACACAGTAACAAACATCTACACAGCCTGGGAGCGACACTTTCTCTTTGGCACAAAGGGATTGGCTCACTTCTCAGGGCTCCCTCACCTCAGTCTGCCTCCTCAGAGGACCATAGGGTCTCTCCTCATCTTAAACTCTGCTCGCTGACCTTTGCCTTGTGAAGATAGGTCCAACTGTGAGGCCATCCTGAAACCAAGTCTGCCCTGTGGGGAGGGCAGGGGAGGGCAGGGGTCTGAGCTCCTTGGGAAGCCTCAATTAGAGTCAGCAAATGAGAGATCACTGCAAGCATTTTGCTGGAGACATCGTAAAAAGTGATTCACTCTGTGTCTGACATTTCCCCAAAGCCCCAAGAGCTAAGCAGGGGCTGCCTATACTGCAATAAATGTCACCATTTGAGCATTATTAGTGGTGGCTTCTGACCTGTGGGGTCACCTGGTGAATCACACAGCAGGGGGATTATGGAGGCTTTAGGAACCCTGAGCAGTGTCCTGGAATCCCACTAAGAATCCTGGAGTCCTCTAGAAGGGGAGGCAGTAGGGATGGGAGATGTGCCACATTCCTTTGGGAGTAGGTTCTGACAAGGTCTGGGGGGGATGGAGACACAGGACTGAGGTAGCCTGCCAGACTTTGAGGCATCTTTTCCCAATTCCCCATATTCAAGCACTGGTATGCCTTGCCTTATTCTATCTACCATGATGTCTCCATTTTACAGCAGAGGAGACTGAGGCTGAGAGAAACTGGCCTGTTAGGACCTTGATGTTAGCTGGTGGATGGGGGCCCGAGAACTAGGACTCCTGATGCTCAGACAAGGTTGTATCTGTTCCTGAGAGAGCAGGACAGGGACAGTGGGAGGAGAGAGAGAGAGGTGGCTGGCTGGTTACTATAGCACCTGAAGGATGGAGACCCAGCCAGGAGACTAGTCGAGGTCAGACTTTTTGGCCCCCTATAGGGGATACAGAGGGGTTCTGTGAAGTGAGGGCTTGGGATTCCTGTACTAATAATACCCCCATGAAAAAATGGGTATACAATGATGTTTCCTGTGGATGTCTGTATTCCTTTTCTGGCTTATTCTGTATACCCAGAAACTCTTTCCTGAGTGTCCAGTCTGCATTTGCATAAGGAACACCTCCCTAGTGGAAGGATCACAGGCGTCACAGATACCTCAGAGCATGATCTGCTAGTCCTTCGTCTAGGGTCTGAGTGCATGCCATTTCCCCTGAATCATGCAAGTCAAAAAATATGAGCATCACCTGCGACTTCCACTACCGCCCACATCTGATCAATCTTCCAGTCCCCTGGATTCCTCTTAAAGTCCTTCAAATACTTCTGATGTGGGTCCTACCCTATGCCAGGAAACCCAGACCATGCCTTCTCCCAGAAGAAGGTGACAGGGGTCTCCACACACCAACTGGTGATAGAGACAATGAGAGACACACCCATTGAGGGAGGTGGCTGTCTCTGCACTCGTCCGGGGAGGGAAAGTGGGCACGAAACAGAACTGTTGACAGACTCCAGGCTGCTATATTGGGAGGATTTGACAACACACACAAGGAGAGAGTGAGGGCGCGTTGACGGCTGGTGAGAGGCGTGGGGGCCGGCTGGGGACGTGTCGCTGCCACCCACGCAGGAGGAAGTTGGGAACATATTGCTTGGGACTGGTGCCAGCCTCCTGAAGAGCCATCCGCTTTCCTTCCCTCTCTCATATCTCTGGCACTTGCTGAGCAATTGAGGAAGGGGCTGCCTGGTACAGCCAGGCTAGCAGAGGACATAGGCTACCAAGGTATCCTGAGATGACAGCCAGGCTGTGTATAGCGGAATCTTCCTACCAGTCGGGATGACTGATTTTATCCCTCTCCATCTCATCCATCTCACCCCATCCCATCCTTCCTATTCCATTCCAGTTCATCCCATTCCATTCCACCCCACCCCACCCCACCCCACCCCACCCCACCCCACCCCATCCCATCCCATCCCATCCCATCCCATCCCATCCCATCCCATCCCATCCCATCCCATCCCATCCCATCCCACCCTATGCATTCCATTCTATCCCAATCAATCCTTTAACAATATCCTCCCACACATTTATAGTCTGATTTCACACATGACGCATCTCATCCTTTCCTACCTCCAGATCTCCTTCCGTCTCATCCTGCCCACATTCATCACCACAGTACTTTTCTTCCAGTTTGGTTCATTACCTCACCTTGAAGGGACAGGAAACAAGAGTGAGTGTATATATTTACTTTCTAGTGTTTGGGATGGTAATTAATCTTCCCACCAAACTGGTGTCGAATGAACTGAGCTGCAACACAGGAGCTGGGGAGATGGAGGCGAACTACCTCCATCTACCCTTGTAGATGGTATCACCCTTGTTCCTGATGAATCATGAAGGGTGAGGCTTGGAAATGCAGCCACACTAGGCCCTAAGATCTTCTTACTGGCAGAGGCAGCTGTGGGTCTCTCCCATGGGTCAACTCAAGGCTTCAAACCATACTTTAGGGACCTTCTACCTAGTCTCCTCTCAGATGAATTATTCCTCTTCCAGTCAGGAGGGCTATTTTAATTCCATACCTGTAGGCATAGGGTGGGATTACATTCCTGGTCCTAGAGTAGAGTAAGGTCCAGCTGTGAATTAACCTGGAAGTGATTGCTATGCATGCATCCACTCCCTCTGTCATGTGATCGAGAGCAGAGAGAGCTGTGATTATACCCTCCCCTCCCCCCCAATCACTGGTTACATGTGAGGAAAAATAAGGAAATGAGAAACAACTTCTGTTCAAGGTGCTTAGTGTGAGAGCTCAGTGTATTGAATAAATGCCAGTGAATGAGAATTGAACCCATCATCTTTTAACTTCTCCACGTCTCCAGAGGCTCCTGCGATGCCACTTTATTCACTCCTACATGTCTCCTGGAGTCCTCTGACATGGAGTACCCATTCCCAGGGGATCTGTTGTCCTCTGGGGGACATGGCAGAGCCTGAGACACCGCCAAGTATCTATAGGGTATATATCTGGGAGTGACCCTCGGAGGTCTCCTCCCCCTCCCCCAGGCTGGTTTACCTCCTGTGTGACCCCCTTTGCCCTCCACGGCAGCTTTGCACACCCCTCCCCCATTCTGGCTGGAACCATGCCGTGTTTGTCTATTCACCCATTCTCTGGAAAGTGGCTGTTCTGAGGAGTTGGTTGTCACTGATCTTTGTAACCAGACATCTCATTGTCCTCAGTGCCTCTCAACTGACAGGGAAGTCTTAAATGCCTGAGGGAAGGCCCAGCTGTTCTTGAATTCCAGTGAGGAAGACGTAAGTAGCTATTATTAGGTGTGTTTGTGGTGTGTGTGTGGGGGGCACAGTCTGTGAAGCCCCCCTCATCCCAGCAGATCTTCTAGCAACATCTGGAAACTTCTGGGCCAAGAGGGGGAGATTCCTGGACATAAAGTCGGATATCCACTCACGTTTTGACACTGACCACTTGTAACCACGGGCAAGCTGCTTGGGCAGGTTCTATACCCTGTATGTTGGGTACCCACGGCCTGTATGGGTCCCTGCTGGGGTGGCCCATGAACCACTGTCAGTTCTCACTCATCACCACACTTGACTGACATGGTGAAAGACAACTGAATCATGCATGGGTCCGGGGCAAGGACAGGGCTTCTGGTAAGAGATATCCCAGAAAGTTTGGGTGAGAACCTGCCCACTAGCCCCTGTCAAGGAAGACAGAAGTCCAATAACTATCCATAGAAGGCATATCACAGAAGGGACATTACATAATGGTGGGAGTCTGTGTTGGCTCGTTTTATGTCGACTTGACACAAGCTAGAGTCATTGGAGAGGACGGAACCTCCATTAAGGAAAGGTCTCTATGGGGGGCAGGCAAGCCTATGGAGACGGAGACTTTTCCTTCCTTCCTTTCTTTTCTTTTCTTTTCTTTTCTTTTCTTTCTTTCTTTCTTTCTTTCTTTCTTTCTTTCTTTCTTTCTTTCTTTCTTTCTTTCTTTCTTTCTTTTTCCTTCCTTCCTTCCTTCCTTCCTTCCTTCCTTCCTTCCTTCCTTCCTTCCTTCCCTTCCCTTCCCTTCCCTTCCCTTCCCTTCCCTTCCCTTCCCTTCCCTTCCCTTCCCTTCCCTTCCCTTCCCTTCCCTTCCCTTCCCTTCCCTTCCCTTCTTCTTCTTCTTCTTCTTCTTCTTCTTCTTCTTCTTCTTCTTCTTCTTCTTCTTCTTCTTCTTCTTCTCTCTCTCTCTCTCTCTCTCTCTCTCTCTCTCTCTCTCTCTCTCTCTTTTTTCTTAGAGGGTTTCTCTGTGTAGCCCTGGCTGTCCTGGAACTCACTCTGTAGACCAGGCTGGTCTTGAACTCACAGAGATCCATCTGCCTCTGCTTCCTGAGTGCTGGGATTAAAGGCACATGCCACCACCACTGCCTGGACAGAGGATTTTCTTAATTAGTGATTGATGGGGGAGGGCCCAGCCTACATTGTGTGGGGCCATCCCTGGGTTGGTGGTCCTGGGTTCTGTAAGAAAGCAGTCTGTTATCCAATGACTGATGGAAGCAGATGTAGAGATCCATGGCCAGGCTGAGCTCCAGGAATCCAGTTGATGAGAGAGAGGAGAGATTCTGTGGGCAGGGGACATTGAGATTGTGATGGGAAATGTGCAGAGATGACCAGCCACACTAGTGGAACCCCATGAACTGTGGACTAATAGCTGTGGAGCCTCCATAAGACTAGACTAGGTCCTCTGGATACAGGAGACAGTTGTTTAGCTTGAACTGTTTGGGGGGTCCCCAGGCAGGGGGATCAGGATCTGTCTCTGGTGCATGGGTGGGCTTTTTGGAGCCTAGTGCCTAGGGTGTGACACCTTGCACAGCCTTGGTGCAGGGGGGAGGGGCTTGGACCTGCCTCAGCTGAGTGTACCAGGCTCTGCTGACTCCCCATGGGAGACCTTGACTTGGAAAATGTGGGGATGGGGGGTGGTTTGTGGGGGGAAAGCAGGGCATCGGGAAGAGGGAAGGGGGGGATCTGTGGTTGGTATGTCAAGTGCTTAGAAAAATTTTAATAATAAAAAAAAATTAAAAAAAAGAAAGAAAAAAGCAGACTGAGCAAGCCGTGGGGAGCAAGCCAGTGAACAGCACCCCTCTGTGGCCTCTGCATCAGCTCCTGCCTCCGGGTTCCTGCCCACTTGAGCTCCTGTCCAGACTGCCTTTGACGATGAACAGCGAGGTGGAAGTGAGAGCCAAATAAACCCTTTCCTCCCCAGTTTGCTTTTGGTCATGGTGTTTCATCGCAGCAATAGCAGGATAGAGTTCTAGGGTACGTGGTGGTATACACAAGGATCAGAGGGAACTGGTTTGCTGAACCTTGGACAGTTTAGGCAAGAGAGTTGAAAAGCTCAACCTGGCCAACTGAGCCCCTGTAAAAATGGACAAGGGGAGTGTAAATGGAGGACCACCTGGTCCTGCATCTGCTTTTAAAATAATCACTCAGAGGCTTAGTATTAATTACAAACTGTTTGGCCTATTGCTCAGGCTTATTACTAACTAGCTTTTACAACTTAAATTAACCCATTTCTATTAATCTATGTTTTGTCACATGTCCTATGGCTTTACCTGTGTTCTAATACATCTTGCTCCTCCAGCAGCTAGCTCCCCCCCCCCAACTCCACCCTTCTCCCTTTGTCTCTGCTTGGATTTCCAGCCTCCCTCTATCCTGCCTTGCTATAGGCCACAGCAGCTTCTTTATTAACCAATGGTAATAACACATATTCTCAGAGTACAGAGGGATTATCCCACAGCAGGGGAGTCTCAAAATGGGCCATTCAAAGGCAGTTGGGTGCATTTCAGAGATGTGACCTAAGGTTCCAGATTCCTCCAAATCCAGAGATCCTGAATACCCAGCTAATGCATTGGATTTGACCCTCATCCCCAGGAAGCCATTGATGCCTTTGGAGTGTGCCAGTGCAGCAGAGGGGCGACCGTGGGCAGACAGCCTGGGTTTTTGAATCTTGCTGCCTCTGAGTGGTGACACAGATATATCCCGGCCTGCAGGTTGTTGTGCCCACCTGAAGTCTACACTAGGCCAGACCACCAGCTTGCATGTGGATAGAAGGTCCCTAGTGGCTTGCATGATGTCAGAGTCACCTAGAAAGAGCAGAACAGAAAAAAAAGCCATCCCAGCTTTAGTCTGGACACCCATTCCCCACAGGTGATTTCCTTCAGCCAGTGTGATCTTCTGAGCTCCATAGGGACACCCCAAACTGCCTTCAGAGGAGAAACCTGGGCCCTGTCTTTTCCTAAGAGTATCTGAAGTGTAATTTACCATAGCTATGTTTTCCAAGGCCCTCAGATGAGGGCAGAGATGCAGACCACGTGCCCTGCGTTCCAGCCTGGACCCACGTTTCCAATCACATTGCACTAGCCTGTCGGAATCAGACCCTCAGGACAATTCTCAAAAAAAAAAAAAAAAAAAAAAAGCCACCCTACCACCACCATTGGCCATGGCTTCTTAGCCATTGCTGTCTCTTCTATGTCATTAAAAGTCAACATTAATATCCCCTATATCTGTCATCACCCTCATTAGCATCCTGGACTTGCCTGCTGCTGCCTCCCTGGGGAGGGGGTGGGAGGTGGGTCCCCTGGCCTGGCTGCTCTGCCCAAAGTGGGTGGGGGACCGAAGGGGACAGGCCAGCTTGTTAAATCTAATTACCTGGCTGCAGAAGGCGGCCCTAGCTCTTCAGAGAACCAGCTCAGCCCACCGTAATCCTCTGACTGCCTTTCCACCATAACGAGGGGCCGCCACCAGCTGCCGAGGCTAGATGGGCCTGAGTTTAATTGCTACCAAAATGTCAGCCCTTTCAAACCCACAGTATTTCATCACTTACCTTTAAAGAAGAGGGGAGAAAAAAAAATCAATTTGGACCGTGAGTTCGGCAGCCAAGCCGGCAGAAAGGGCTGCCCAGTTCTTCAGGGGAGCTGTTCTTTTCATTAAAATAGCTATTTTTAAAACTCTCTAGCCCCCCTCTCTCTTTAACACGAGATGAAAAATCCCAGCTACAAGAAGAAACCCTTTCAAGAGGGAATAATAATATAAAAAAAGAGTTTTAAAAAGCCCACTTCTAAAATGGGTCCCTTTTTTTTTAACCTCTCAAAGGTTAAAAAAAGGAAAAGAGAAAGGTTTTATTCTCAAAGGGCTTTTACATGTGTGATCTCATCTTACCACAGATGCGTGGGGCGGTGGGGAGGGCAGATGTCACTGTCCCCATTCTATGGATGAAGGACGGAGGCCCGTGAGGCCAAAGGCTCTGCTTGGTATGGGTGGGGTGCGCGTCTGTTTAGAGGGCTGGATAAAAGATGGGATTTCTGCTGCCCTGATTGGTCGCCTCCCCTGGCACCCTGAAGCCTGACCCTAAATACACCCACCTCCCAAGTCCAAGCTATTTACTCATTAACTCAAGAAAGAAATAAAAATGGGGGTGGGCGTTAAAAAGTAAAACCCAGCCCACAGAGCTCATGGGTGTTTAGCGTTTAGCACTCATTTAATTCTCCGTGAGATCACAGCCATCCTTTCTTCCCAGGGGAGACTTCTTCCTCTCTTCCTTAGAAGAAAGGGATGCAATTCTTTTGGAGATTACATTCCAGGGAAACTGGTTTCTTAAGCTCCTGCCTGAAGAGGCGTTCCGAAGTCAGCAGACTAATTAACCCCATTGTTTGGAATTAATCACTTCAGGAATATTGGGAGTCAACAAGAAATGTATCAATTGGGCTCTTAATAACCCCACAGAAATGTCAGTATAAAGGCATAAGAGATAGACTTTTCAAAACATTACCACCAGCTACCAACTTCCCGGAGCTAGGCAGCACATTTGATCTTAATTGACAGTTTATTAGCACCATGCATTGCTATCAGCTGTACAGATCTCCCCACTTGGCCTGCTGAAATGACAAACTTTATTTGATTGAGGGGGCAGGGGCTTGGAGTTTTTTATGAATGAAGATGGAGAAAAAGGGTCTACCATGGCTAGAGGCCAATGGAGGGGTGGGGCTCAATGGCTACATCCTCCTGTAGCTGAGGATCAGTCAGGGGAGCACAGTTAGAAGCTGTTGTCTCCCAGGATGGGTGCTCGGGAGTGCTTAGGGCAGGGAGTCGGGCATAGGTGGAAATGGATGTAGAGCCTTGAAAAGTCACCTGGACTCCATGTGACATTGCTCCCAAAGGTTGGGGGGACTATCACTTGGACTCTATGTGACATTGCTCCCGAAGGTTGGGGACCATCTCTAATTCTGCATTCTCAAGATCCTTAGGATTCTTTTGTTTATTTGGTTTTTGAGACAGGGTTTCCTGGTATAGCCTTAGCTATCCTGGAACTCACTTTGTAGACCAAGCTGGCCTCAAACTCAGAAATCTGCCCGCCTTTGACTCCCAAGTGTTGAGACTAAAAGTGTGCACCAGCATCCAGCTAGGATTTCTAATAGTAATTCTGCCCAGAGTCTGAGTTAAATGTCAAGGGGCCCTCCCAAATTCTCCCTAGCAATCTCAGAGCAACAGGAGTCAGGTTTATTTCAAGGCACATCATGCTGTTTGGCTCTGTCCTGGGTGTCTGTGACTGCCCTGACATGGCCTTCTCCACTCTGTCCTTCTATTTCTTTCTCTGTCTCCACCTCCCCTTCTTTTTGTTATTCCTAGGGACACATTTTTAAGATTGGCTCAATGAGATGAGGCGGTGGCACGCTTTTTGGAGTCACTTTTGCTTACTTTGAGCAGACAGAGAGGAGGAGAGCTTAGGAAGGACATGGCACAGTCCTGGGGTGTGCCTTGCAGCCTTGGGGCAGCCCCTTGGAAGCAGTGGAGAGGGAGGCAGCTTGGCCTGATAGAGACTAACGGAGGTCAGTTCCGGGCAGGGTCTGCCTCACACCATAGTCTGTGTTAGAGGCTCACATTGTGCAGTTAGTTTGGGCACAGGCCATGGGTGACATCATGTGCCTCAGTTAACATATATCAAACAGGATGTAACAGTGGCTTCTAAAAGGAGTTTTAAAATTATTTTATGTGTATGGGTGTTCTGTCTGTAGCTCTGTGCACCTCATGCATGCAGTGCACGTGGGTGCCAGAAGAGGGCATCAGATCCCTCAGAACTGGAGCTACTGCTGTTGTGAGCCACCCTGGGGACGCTGGGGACAGAACCCAGGTCCTATGAAAGAGCAGCCAGTACTCTTACTGGTGAACCATCTCTCCAGCCCTGTTAGAGGATTTTTTTAAATGGGGACTTCGTACTATAAAGTTCCTGACAGAGTAAGAGACATGCCTAACCTCACACTAACTGAAGAAGAAACAGGAAGAAAGTAGTTGCTGTGAGTTATTGATTATTCTGTGTAGCGTCACCAAAGGTCCAAGCTGGAAAGCAATGCGAAAAGAAGAGAGAAGGAGGTCAGACCCTCCCGAATGGTAAGGTGCTGCCATGACTGTGCATCTGCTGGGCTCTGATGTCTCAGGGGTTGTAAGGCCACAGAGTCCCACACATTTTACATGTACTCCATTATTTCATCTTCACAGAATCTTAGGAGAGAGCTCTACAGTTCAGATGTGGTTGGTCTCTCAGGTTTCCTACATTGGGAACTTGGTCCCCAAGGTGACTGGTTCAGTGGTTAAAAGCATAGGGGCTCTTGTAGAGGACCAAGATTCAGTAGTTCCCATCACCCACATTAGACAGCTTAGAGCCACCTGTAACTCCAGCTCTGTGGCTTTCTTCTGGGCACCTACACACACGTTCATAGACACACACAAACACACACACACACACACACACGTTAATTAAAGAATAAATAATAAAATCTTTTAAAACAACCTACAAAACAGTAGAAGATATTTGCAAATTATAGATCTCATGAGAGTCTAGGATTCTGAATATATAAAGAATTCTTGCAATTCAACAACAGAAAGACAACCCAATTTTAAAAAAAGCAAAGAATTTAAATAGACATGTCTCAAAATAAAACAAAAGGCCAATAAACTTATGAAAAAAACCCCAAAAATCATTACTCATTAAGAAAAGGAAAATAAGGCCGGGCGTTGGTGGCGCACGCCTTTAATCCCAGCACTCGGGAGGCAGAGCCAGGCGGATCTCTGTGAGTTCGAGGCCAGCCTGGGCTACCAAGTGAGCTCCAGGAAAGGCGCAAAGCTACACAGAGAAACCCTGTCTCGAAAAACCAAAAAAAAAAAAAAAGAAAAGGAAAATAGAAAACAGAATGCGATCCCACTCTACACCCACTAGGATGGCTTCCTAAAAAATGATGGAAAATAACAAGTGTTGACAAGACTGTGAAGACTCTGGAACCCTCATACATTGCTGGTGGGGATGGAAAACGGTGTAGTCAATGTGGAAAGAGCTTTGGCAGCACTTCATAAAGTTAAACATAAGAGATTGCCATCTTGTCTACCAATTCCACTCAGAGATATTTATCCAAGAAAATTGAAAACATATGCATCCACAAATCTATCGCAGTGGAATATCACAGCAATGGAATATCACAGAAGTGGGAATAGCCTGGTTGTCCATCAGTGGGTGAGAGAATAAACAAAATGTTCCATGGGGACTGCATGTGAGATGCTATTTGATCAGAAGGAGGGAGGAAGTAGTGGTCCATTGGCCACATGATGAGCCTTTGAAAGACAATGCTGAGTGAGAGAAACTGTGTATGAAAGATCATATGTGACAAAGTTTCACATATATCAAGTGCCCAGGACAGGCAATTCCATACAGACAGAAAGATGAATGGTGATCAGGGACTGGGAGGAGATGGGAAGTTGCATGAGCTTGCTTTTGCAGGTTGTGGAGATGTTCTGCGGTTAGATAGTGATAGCAGGTTAACTTTGAGAAGACGTGACAAGTGGGGAATAATGCAATTTACAATGGTGAGTTTTATCCTTCTTGCATTTCATGTCTACATTCTTGCTTTCTTATTGTTCCTGATAGAAGCACTTTGCGGGAAGAAGGACTTAGCTTGGCTCACAGCTCCAAGGGTTTTCGGTTCATCATGGGAGGCCAGGCGTGGAAGTAGGAACGGCTGCTGTGGGATGGTCTATATGTCAAATTGCTCTGATTGGTCAATAAATAAAACACTGATTGGCTAGTGGCCAGGCAGGAAGTAGGTGGGACAGGGAGAGAGGAGAATTCTGGGAAGCAGAAGGTAGAGGTAGAGAGACACTGCCAGCTGCCGTCATGACAAGCCGCATGTGAAGACACTGGTAAGCCACAAGTCACGTGGCAAGGTATAGATTTATGGAAATGAATTAATTTAAGCTATAAGAACAGTTAGCAAGAAGCCTGCCATGGCCATACAGTTTGTAAGCAATATAAGTCTCTGTGTTTACTTGGTTGGGTCTGAGTGGCTATGGGACTGGCGGGTGACAAAGATTTGTCCTGACTGTGGGCCAGGCAGGAAAACTCTAGCTACAAACAGCTCAGTCTGTGTTGGTGCAAGTGTGGGTGGCCCGACAGGAGGCAGAGAGTGTGACAAGAAGGAGCCAGAGAGGACACACCATCAAGAACACACCCCAGTGACCTGCTTTCTCCACGGAGGCACCACCTCCTAAAGATTTTACAGCTTCTCAAAGGGACCAGCAACTGGGGACCAAGCATTCAAACACACGAGCCAATGGGGAACATTGAAAACTCAAGCCATGAAAGTTTCAATAAAAAAAAAAAGAAAAACTGAATGGTATTGTAAAATAAAAAATATATATCACAAAAAAAAAACCCAAAAAAAACAAAACAAACAAACAAACAAAACAAACAAACAAAAAAAACAACAAAAAACATTGCAAAAGAAATTGCAAAGCTGAGCACATCAGTCCTCAGCCTGGACCCCTTCCTGGCTTCCATGGTTGCCAAGCCTGCCTGGTTAGGGGTGTGCGACCTCCCCAGCATGCCTGAGGCCTCTCGGTTCCCTCCTTTCTGGATTCCTGCTTTCTCTCTTCTAATTCCCTAAAGGGATGTGTCCGTCTCCTCCCACTTCTGACCGGAACCTTTGCACAGACCGCCCCTGTTACCAGAGACATTCTTATTTCACTCTCTGCATCTCTCATGGAAGTTTCCACGACCTTCCAAACATGTCAAGATGCTTCAAAAGAACTTAGCTCCTTGAGTGAGGTAACCCAGACTCAGAAAGACAAACATGGTATGTACTCACTCATAGGAGGATTCCTGATGTAAAACAAAGATGACTAGACTGCTACTTACAACTCCAGGGAGGCTACCTAGAAAACAGGATCCCAAGGAAGACACATGGATCACCCAATGACAGAGAAATGGATGAGATCTACATGAACAGCCTGGACGTGAGTGGGGGTAGTGAAGGGCAAGGGTTGGGGGAAAGAGAGCCTGTGGGAGAGGGATCAGCTCGATCAAGAACAGAGAGGGAGAACAAGGAATAAGAGACCATGGTAAATGAAGACCCCATGAGAATAGGAAGAAGCAAAGTGCTAGAGAGGCCCACAGAAATCCACAAAGATACCCCCACAATAGACTACTGGCAATGGTCGAGAGACAGCCCGAACTGACCTACTCTGGTGATAGGATGATCAAACACCCTAACTGTTGTGCTAGAAACCCCATCCAACGACTGAGGGATCTGGATGCAGAGATCCACGGTCAGGCCCCAGGTGGAACTCCAGGAGTCCGATTGGCGAGAAAGAGGAGGGTTTATATGAGCAAGAATTGTTGAGACCAAGGTTGGATAAAGCACAGGGACAAATAGCCAAATGAATGGAAACACATGAACTATGAACCAATAGCTGAGGGGCCCCCAACTGGATCAGGCCCTCTGGATAAGTGAGACAGTTGATTAGCTTGATCTGTTTGGGAGGCATCCAGGCAGTGGGACCGGGTCCTGTGCTCAGTGTATGAGTTGGCTGTTTGAAACCTGGGACTTATACAGGGACACTTGGCTCAACCTGGGAGGAGGGGACTGGACCTGCCTGGACTGAGTCTATCAGGTCGATCTCAGTCCTCGGGGGAGGCTTTGCCCTGGAGGAGGTGGGAATGGGGGGTGGGCTGGGGGAAAGGTGGGGGGGGCTGGAAGGGGGAGAACAAGGGAATCCATGACTGATATGTAAAATTAAATTAAATTATAAAATTAAAAAAAAAACTTAGCTCCTTGCTATTTCCTTCTGAGACACTCCCATTTGTCTATTTGTAGGCAAGTACACACACGTGCAAGCACAGACACGGGTACACATGGGGATCTTTGATGAGTGGCTCCCTTCCCGACCCGACTTCAAGCTTTCCTCACCAAATATCCCCGTACCCAGCGGTGCTGGCCCACTGCTTCTGTGTTAACCTTCCCATGCAGATTTAAGAGCCAGTGCTGTTCCTGGCAGCTGAGTGTTGTTCCTCTAGCTCAGCTGGATCAATTAGAAATGAGGCTTCAACATGTGACAGGTCAGGCCACAGCCAGAAAGTACAATTGTGGTTTCTGGTTGGGGCTTTGGCATGGGTCATTTTCAAGCTTCCCACGTGCCTTAGTGTGCAGTCAGAGGTGAGCACTGGCCCGGCAGCCCTGCAGCTCCGCCTCCTCATCACGCTGGGCAGGAGGGACCACTGCAGCTCCCCCTCCCCCATCCACTCCACTGAAGTCGACCCTGGGGCTTCTGTGCCTCTAAATCAGCTGTGGCATCTCTTGGGCTGAGGTTATCCCCAGTCTTCACCCAGCTCCTTCCTCCACTGCGGCACACTGGTGGCAAGACACTTCTTCAGTGTTCTTTTTTGCACTTGTATTGGCTGTATGGGACAGGAAAGCCCCAGGAGTGCCTTCACATGTTCAGACGTTTGGGTTCAGGCATGTCTGAAACTCCAACCTGATTCTGCCTGGACAGAGGTGGGTTTCTTGTGCAGAAGCCAAGGAGGCTCCAGAGCCCGTTTCTGAGAGGGCAAGTGTGGGAGCATTGGAAGCATTGGCTCATACCAGTAATCCCAGCACCCAGCAGGCCAAGGTAGGAGGATTGTTGTGAGTTAAGTAAGTGTGAACCCCTGTCTCAAAACAAAATCAGGCTAGCGAGATTACTGGGCAGGTAAAGGAACTTATTGTTCAACCCTCAGAACACACATAAAGGTAGAAGAAGAAAACCAATAATATGGAGTTAATCTTCTGACCCCTACAGGCATGATGTGGTATGCATGCCCTTCCCTCATCATGCACAAACACAACACACACACACACACACACACACACACACACACACACACACACACCAGCAGCAGCAGCAGCAGCAACAACAACAACAACAACAACAAGGTAAAATAACCCACTCCAAACCAAAACAAGAAACTGTTTTAATTTGTGTTGCTATAGATCAAACTAGGAAGGATTTAATAACGATGACTTGGAAGTTAGGCAGGATTGAGAACATACTGTTTTTCCTCGTCAGGATGTTATTGCTTCTATCTGTCTGTCTGTCAGTCAGTCTGTCTGTCTGTCTGTCTGTCTGTCTATCATCTATCTTCCACTGTAGCTTCAGGGGTAAAATGGTGGGGGTTTGAGGGAAGGCCAAAGCTATCCCTTGGCACTTTCTCTGGAGAGAAACCTCTGCTCTTCCCAGGACACCCCATTTCTCTGTTCTGTGGTCTTACAGTGAGGGTGAAACTCCAATTCTTACATCTGTCCATAGACTTTGTATCCTGCTGCTGACTTCCTGGATGGGCTAACCTCTGCTTCTTCTTGTCAAGTGGAAATGGTAACACAACCCGCTTCTCTGGGTTTGGGAGTTCTCAGGGAGCTGACAGGTGGAGAGCACCGAGCACAGTGCCTGTAGAGCACAGTCTCGAGAAAGTTCATTAACACTAACTTTATGAGGGCTGCGAAGATGGCTCTGTGGATAAAGAAAACAACTGCCAAGCTCGATGACCCAAGTTCGGTCCCCAGGACCAACACGGCTGAAATTCCTCCTTATTTAAAAAAACAAAACAAAAAAAACTTAACTGTATGAGCTACAAGATGACTCTCCCCCCTCCCTCTCCCTCCTTCTTTCCCTCCCTCCTAACTATAAGAGCTACAACCCAGCCCCTCTGTGCGTGTGTGTACATGCAAGCCAAGGAAGCACATTTCTGGGTCTACCCCTCAGGCACCACATCAGCTAACACACATAATCTCATGAAAAATGGAAGAAAAGTTGGGCATTAATATTTAACCTATGCGCTGCATTGCTGATATTTTATAACATGGGCTTGGTGTTTGAAATTATTTTTTTTGAATAACGGGAGAGTAACCTTTTTATAAGTGGCCCACACTTGTTTTACGCATTCATTCCAATGTGCAGCTGCCTGGGTAGGCAGCTTGTGATAGATCTGGACTGTTCCCAGCTCAGACCAGAGGCCTGGGTGTGTGAGCCTGCCTGAGATCTCCTGCTGTGGCTGGGTGCACAGTAACTGTCCTTGTGAATGAAGGGAGAGAGACAGAGCTGCAGAGGGGATTTGGAGTGTAATGGGTAAGATTGAGCACACCATTGTCAGGGACATCTGGGTCTCAACTCTGGCTCTGGCTCATAAAGCCTGGGGGAGGCTATTGGCCCCCAGCAAAATGTGTAGCCGGTGCCTGGCACTTTATGAAGGATTGCAATGATCAACATTGATAGGTTTGCAGCATCTAGGATCAACATTTGCAAACGTTACCAAGTTTGCAAACACAGGTTCCCAAATGTGCGCGTGCGCGCGGGGGGGGGGGGGGGGGGCGGGGGGGGGCGGGGCTCACACTGCCTCTCAGGTGGAGGGCTGAGGCTCCAGAATAAGACCCACCTCCCGTCAGCTCTCAGAGAATTCATGCTTCTCTGTCTTCTTCCCACAGAAACACTCCATGGCTGGACTTCTTGACTGGCCAGTGAGCTCTCTGGTCCTCAGTTTCCCCTTCAATACTCTGGAAATAATCATGAGACCTCACTTGTGTGGCTGTGAGGTTTAGCATTAGCTGGGCAGCACAGGAAGACAAGCCCCCCATTTCCAGAAGCTGGAAAGTCTGCTTCCATTGTAGAGAGCTGAATGAGGTCCCCAGAGGCCAGAGGGGAACGAGATGGGGAGAGGGAGGTCAGGCATTGACTTCGCAGCCATTTATTCAACAGTTTGAAAGAACAAGCCAAGCGCTTGTGCAGCCCAAGACAAAATGATACATGTTCAAGAAGACGAAAGACTGATGACCTGATTTGTTCAGAATATATGATGTATGTGTGTGTGTGCATGCGCGTGTGGAGGCCAGGGGTTGCATTGGATGTCTTCCTCAATCACACTTCACCTTGCTTTTTGAGACGGAACTAGAGATGATCGATCTGGCTAGGCTAGCTGGCCAGTGAGCTCCAGAGATCTGCCCGTCCTCACTCTTCCAGCACCGGGGTTACAGATGTGTGCCGCTGCCCAGCTCTGCTATATGGGTTCAGGGATCAAACTCATGCCTGTGCTGTGGGTACTTTAGGGACCAAGCCATCCTCCAGCCCCGTGTGTATAAATTTTAAACAATCACATTTGTGCCCTGTAAATATGCACAAGGATTATGTGCCATTAAAATACTCATTAGGAAAACTCTCATGTTGAATGTTCCCTATATACTTGATAAGTGTCAGTTATAATTCTGACCAAGTCTTGTGCAAACAGGGGCAGCACTTCCTGCCTTCACTTACACCCCTGAGGTAGTGTGCAGGGGCTGTGGCTTGTCCATCTTCATCATCCAAGAGCCTGTGGCAGGTCCCTAAATGATGGCAATTTCTCAACCAAGGCTTGCAGGGTTGAGCTCATGAGTCCTGCTCTAGAGAGGGAACCTCGCAAGGAGGAGCTATCCTAAGCCACGTGTGTTGCTGGTGCTGGACCTGGGCTTTTTTCCTCTAGATATCCTGCTCTTTTCTCTCCACCGGAAGCATGGCTGAAGCCCTCCCAGCTCTGGGCCAGCTCCACCCAGTCACAGCACTGCCTCACAGCAAGGGCTCCCAGCTCACACTTGGGGAAATGGCCTTGTCACAGCCATCCCTGTTCTAGGGTCCAGATGCCAATTCTACAGTTACCAGAACTGGTGCTTTGAGATGGGACACAGACCGGGAGGCAGGAGAGAGCAAGGGAGCCCTTCCTATGGGGAGGTGGCAGCTCATTGAGTGAGGAGGCAAGTCTTGGGGGGTAATTTCAGATTCAGAACTGAAAGAAGGCTGTAAGGGACATGCCTGGCTCCAAGGGTCTCTTCTAAATCCCAGAGGGCTCCAGGAGGGGGACTGCCTGGTAGGTGACCCAGACGTTATGGGTAGAGGCCTGGGAGCAGAGTGAGCAGAGACTGTCAGCCTACTCAGTGTTCAGAGAGACAGGGGGAGAGGGGGATGGAAGGTGTGTCTTGGGGATGGTGGGTCTCAGTGGCTGATGTCATCACCGCAGAGGGTCCTGGGGACAATACGTTGTTTACCACTTTGTGTCTGGTATTTGAGGCTTCAGCACACATTGTCTACTTTTATTTTCACAGCTGTTTAATGACCCTGTTACTACTTCTCCCCATTTCACAGAGGAGAAAATCAAGACCCAGAGAGGTTCCTTTCCTTGCTCAACACCACGCAACCAGAATGGCAGTCTCACTCAAGACCTCGGCAACTACTTGTGACAGGAACTTAGCTCCTTCCGGCTCTCAGATAAATTAGAACTCACTGCTCATGGAGCCTCTGAAGACAGCTAGGTCCAAGAGTCCATGCTATGATTCCAGCAATTCCTGCCTCCTCAGTGTGACGATTGGCAGCTGAGACTGTCATCCCAAGAAGGAAGAGTGCAGAGGTTCAAGGTCCTGTCTCCAAAGTCAGCTTACGTGGGCCAGCCTATCTATCCCTTGCTGGTTCGTTCTGTGTGACTCTAGGCATACCTATCATCTTCTCTGGCCTCAGTTTTCCTGTCTGTGAAATGAGGATAAAAATAGCATTCAACACGTAGGGCTGTTGTGAAGATTTGATGAGCTCTGAGTGTCGAGGGTTAAGATCACATGTAACTGTCTTTAGGAGTCTTGATTGGAAAAAGATCGCCCTGAGGAAGAGCCCCGCAGGCCCTTAAGAATACAGTGCAGCATCCTAAGCCAGTCACTGTGGCTGGGGGAGGCCACTGGTCCTCGCCAGTGCGGTGGTCCAAGAAGAATGGCGGGAAGAGGAGTGGAGGCATGTCACCAGCAGGGGACCGCTACCACTGCAGACCAGCAGGGGACCACTACCACTGCAGAGCTGGGACTCGAAGCCAGATTTTAATCCCCTCCCAAGCATGCAATCATGGATTCTTTTTCTTCTTTTTATTTATTTTTAAACATATATACAGTTTGCTTATGTATAAAGTTCGCTTTTTTTTTATTACCATGTTCAGTTCTAGGTGTTTAAATACATTCATGGTTCCTTGGAACTGCCGCTACAGACTGGACTCAGAGCAATTACCAAAGCCTAAAGTGGTCCCTCCTGTTGGGACTTTCGGATCCAGCCCTTCCTCATCCTTTTCTCCTGTCCATCCACTCAGCTGTGTTGTATCCCTGTCATATTGTCCCCGCCCCAATGTTGTACAAATAGAACCAGCAGTTTGGAGTCTTGAGATTGAAGCATTTCAGGATCCTCCATAGAACTATAGTAATAGTTCCTGTTCTTCGCTGCATAATACTCTACTGCATGATTGTGTCTCATTTCATTCATCTATTTAGCTGATTAAGAATGTAGAGTTCAGCATCCTTGATGAAGCGTGAGAACTACACTTATCTTAGTCAGGGTTACCATTGCTGTGATGAAACAGCATGACCAAAAGCATCTTGGTCATCTGTTCATCACCAAAGGAAGTCAGGACAGGAACTCAAGCAGAGCAGGAACCTGGAGGCAGGAGCTGGTGCAGAGGCCATGGAGGGGTGCTGCTTAGCGGCTTGCTCACTGTGGCTTGCTCAGCCTGCTTTCTTATAGAGCCCAGGATCACCAGCCCAGGGATGGCACCACCCACAATGGGCTGGGCCCTGCCACATCAATCACTAATTAAGAAAACACCCCACAGGCATTTATTCGGTTCCAAATAGTTAGGCTTGAAGACACACAAGCAACATTATACAGACGGAGCAGGTTATATTTAGGAATGTATATGTATATACACAGTGGCATGTAACAATGGTTAATGAAAAAAAGAGGTCCCGAATTTGAAAGAGAACAAAGAGGGGTGTCTGGGAGGGTTTGGAGGAAGGGAAGGGAAGGGAGGGGGGAGTGGTATTATTACATTGCAATCTCAAAAAATAAAAGAAATAATTAAAAACAAGAAAGGAATGTACATGTAGTTTGTTTCTGGTATTGGGAAATTATGCACGACATTGCCATGGACATCTGAGTACACGTTTTTGTGTGGAGGTGAGTTTTCATTTTTCTGCTAAGTAAAGACCTAGGACTGAGATGGCTGCAATGTGTAGCAAGCTTCTTCTGAAACCATGGGAGGGGACTGGAGGGATGGCTCAGCTGTGTAGAGCACCCTTTGCTCTTGCAAGAGTTTGCTTCCCAGCACCCCTGTCCGGTGACTAACAAAGGTCTGTGACGCCAGCTTCAGGAGACCCAGTGCCCTCTTCTGGCTTCTGTGAGCATAAGCACACACACACACACACACACACACACACACACACACACACACACACACACACACTGTAAAAATAAAAATAAACTTTAAAAAGAGAAACTGTCAGACTGTTTTCTGGGGGTGGGTGTACGTTTTCGCATTCCCACAGCAGTGTAGGAGGCATCTGTCTGCTCTGCATCTTGTGGTAGCCAGTGATTGGTACTGCTACCACTGCAAATAAGTGTGCGGTCCAGGGATGGGATGGTATCACAAAAGCTTAATAAATGGGGTCGTTTCCACAGAAACCAGAGGAAGCTGCCAGCATCCCCTGGGGGGAATAATTGCCTCCCAGACATCAGAACTCAGTGTTTGAAGGTACCGGGTGGGCTGTTCAAGACAAATTCAAGGCCGGGTTAGGGAAGGAGTGGAAACAGACCTCAAATCCACCTTCCCATGTCAGGGGTGGAGGGGACTCCACCTTCTTCATCCTTTCATCCCACCCGTGAGGAGACAGGACAAGACAGCAAAGTTTGGTCCCCAGGGAATTGTCTTTCCCTGCAACAGATTCCCTCTGAGGCTGTGCCACAGTGTCAGAGGCTGAGTGGAGGCCAGTGGGCAGCTGGCCTCTGAGCCCCTCTGGGACAGTGGGAGAGGTCTCTGGTTGCATCACTCATGAGAAGAGAAGGAGGGGCAGAGAAGATCCCAGCCAGAAGTGCAAGGCCACGTGCACCAGCCCGAGGGACCTGTTCATTGTGATCATGTGGGCAGTAACTTTCACTTACCCCTGCCCCACCCCACCCCTTCCCATCTGTGGGGCGTTTACCCACCACCCCCACAGTTCCCCAGAGTTTTCTTGAGTGTAAGCAGCAGGAAATATTAGATAGAAGGATTTATTGCGGAGAATATTGCAGAGATAAACATAGAAAATAAAGGATAGCCTCGAGAGGGCCTGGAACCTTTTCCAATGGGCGCCGACTGTCTCTGCCCCAGGGTTTTTATAGAGACGCCAAGGGGTGGAGCAAAAGACCTCCTCCCCCAGCACAGCCAAGTGCAGACCATCTCAGACACCTGCACTCAGGCCCGTGGTCCTAATCATCCTCTATATGCAGACCTGCTGGGTAAAGCCACGAGGACCCTGAAAATGGGCTCCCACACCCGTCCTGCCCCGCCCTGCACTGCCCTGCTGGGTCAGTGTGCTGTGTCTGGGATTTCATCAGGGTCACTCCTTTGACTATAAAGTGTGAGTCTGGAGGAGCCCAGGGGGAGCACACACCTGCTAGCTGGGGAGGGCAGTGCCATGGAGCCATTGAAGCATTGACTGCTACTTATGCCGCTGAGGGTTGGGACAAGAGGGAGGTGCTGGGAGGGAAGGGAGAAGGTGACTGGTCTGAGCAGAAGGGTGGCTCCAATGTGAGTGGTAAGGGTGACACAGGTTGGGGGGAGGAAGTGGCAGGGTTGGGGGGGGTAACAGCGTGATCATGGGTCCTCAAGGGACAGAGGGACGGGCTCTGGAGGTGCGGGGAGTTCAGGCTGAACCGTCTGCTACTTTCTGAGTGAGACACACACCCAGAGAAGTCAGTATGTTCCCCAGACCTCAGATGCTGCCTTTGCACTGCTCTTGAGGCTTCCGGGCACGTCCTCTGGGACCATGGCTGTTCTTTCTCACCATTCAACCCAGCAGAGATGCCTTTTGGAGCTGAAGGTGGTGGTGGTGGTGGGGGGGGCGCTTTGCCTCTTGGCTCCTTCCCCTTCTCTGGCAACGCTAAAAGGGACCGTGCTATTTCCTCTGTAGATTTGGACAGAGAAGATGGGTGATGATCCCATCTATAAACAGCAGCGGCGGCGGCGAGGATGATAACAGTATCTTGAAAATGACAGTAGCAGATGCTGTTTTGTGAGCACTCACTTCCCACCGGGGCACGGTGTGAGCCTTTCACAGAGACCCTGCCCAGTTCCTAGAGGGCATGGAGGCACCACTTGCGGAGGGAGGAAGGAGCTGCAGTTAAAAGGAGGAGGAAGGGTTCACTTGGGCCACAGTGTGATGGGACAGTCCATCATGGAAGGAAGTCATGCTGGAGTATGTAGTTATATCGCAGCAGAACAGGAAACAGAAAGGGGACAGGAAGTGGGGGTGTGCCATTAACAGCAAGGCCTGCCCGGGTGACTGACTTCCTCCAGTCCATCCTTACCTCCCAGGGTTCCACAGGCTCCCAACACAGCACCACCAGCTAGGGGCCAAACGTTCAAACAGATGAGCCTGGGTGGGTGGGTTGGGGGCATGTCAGGTTCTAACCATAATAAGGGAGAACCAGTAGGAGGTTTGTGCCAGGGCTTCCTGCTGGGCTGGCCTCTGTAGCAGGCAGGATGTTCGCAGGAAGAAAGTCTCCCTGGCCGGATCTCTGTGAGTTCAAGGCTGGCCTGGACTACCAAGTGAGTTCCAGGAAAGGCGCAAAGCTACACAGAGAAACCCTGTCTCGAAAAACCAAAAAAAAAAAAAAAAAAAAAAAAAAAAAAAGAAAGTCTCCCTGGCTGTAAATGTCTCCACCTCCAGCAGTCACCTGGCCCTGGCCCCAGGAGCAGCCAGTTGATGTTGCTGAACAGACAACAGATCTGTCACTGGGCAAGTCCCTGAGCCAGCACAGCTGTCAGCAGGGAGGAGTGGCCAGGTGGCATGGCCATGGCAAGTTTGCCCTTGAATGTGACAGGCATAAACGGAGACCTTAAAATTTGTGGCTCTTCTCCCTGAGAGATGGGTGGGGAGCTGGGTTCTCCAGGCTCTGTTCCACCCCTTGCTGCCTGGGGAGGTGAGTCTGGCTCAAGAGGTGTGGGGTAGAGGGCAACATGTGCCCTCCATATGCCTGAGGGGCCTCTCATGTTAGTGGACAAGGCTGGCCACGACAGGGGCTGGCAGGTTTGAGGCTCCTGTCTGCTGCGCCTCTAGACTACCCCAGACAGTCCCGTCCCCCACTTGTGTAGGTGGGCCTGCCTGGGGCTCGGGTTCGTCCCACCTCTGGGAGGATGGAGAGCTACCGGGGAGAAGATTGCACACCCTGCTTTGTGTTTTGAGATGGTTTTGGTTTCCCAGACACCGACACATACCCTGGGCCTGGAAAACTCGATACCACTTTCCCCGGGGCCATGTTGGCCAGATAGAATACACCAAGTCTAAGATCATTTTAAGTGTGAAGTTTTGTGGTGGTGTCATTACCCACAGACCCATCCTCACAAATGCTCCTTTTTGAGACATGTGAACAAAATCCAGTCCTGTCCAGGGGTCCAGGGCCTCAGGAAAAGGCGGCACCATCACAGACCCTCCTGAGCCCATGCATGGCCATCACTGCAGATCGTGAATGTGAGGCGGGGCGGGAAGTGGGATACAGGAACCTTCAACGCCTGGCCCCATTGGCCCAAAGGAATATTAACAGATCGGCTTTGGGGGTAGATGCTTCCTGAGGTTTGAACAGCAAACACGTGGGTAGGTGAGACGACAGTTAGTAGGATTTGTGGAATCAGAGATGGGTATGTTACCTACAAAAGGGAGAAGTGCTAGCTAGAGCTGAGAAAGGAAGGGGAGACTAAAACGGTGAGGAGTGTGCTAACGCACACCATAGTGGAGATCAGAAGAAATGGGATGGGCTTTTCTGCTTAATCCCTGCGATAACTTCCCCCGTCTCTGGGTCGGCCCCTGCATCTGGTCCAGAGGTTAAGATGTAACCTCAAAGTCCCATTGATGATGGATTAGTCCTTTAAATCACTTCCATGCAAGGAAGTGAGGGCCCTCTGGAGACGAAGCTGGGCTGGGTCTTGGCATGGAGACAGCGCCAGGTTGGAAGGCAATGAGGTTTTCAAAGATGCTTGTAGAGAGATTGGGATGTGCAGAGGCCAGTCCACAGAGAATCTCCTCCATCTCCTGTTGGGATGACCAGGCAGGGACAGTCTAGATGTAAAAGCTAGTGAGCAGGAGGGACCAACTAATTCTGTAGGAGAGCTCGGGTCCAAAAGACTACTGAAGACTAGACACACAGGAGAATTGTGCGGGAGTTTAGCATGTCCACCATCACTGTCCACTGTTGTTTACAGAAGGATTTAGGCCAAGTCACGTGGCTAGAGGCACATACACATCTAAATTGCAGCTGGCCACCCAGGTCTCCTATGCAAACTTGGGTTGATTTGCTCCAATTGTTTGCTTGACGGAAGACAGTGTGTGCAGCGAGCGCTAAGCAACCCACGGAAGGCTTATTGGCTTTAGACTTATAGTCTGGGTCTGTGATAAGCAGGTGGTGGAATGCAAAGGCCTGTAGGACTTGCTAGCACACAGGTATGCACACTCAGAGACACAAGCCCAGGTATTACATGTTGCCTTTTGCCCACACAAGCCTTTGCTACCAGGGAAACAGTGTTTATCATACCAAGAAGAAATCCAGAGTCTGGAGACTAGGTGGAGGTCAAGGACAGTGTTACTGTCCCAGGGCCTGAACATCTCACACCCCAGGGTCCCATCCCTCAAACAGAACCACGTGTGCTGAGCTGTGCATGTATCCACTTTGACAGGCTTTTGAAATGGTGAATTATTGAAAATTTGAAATTAGAGAGGTTTGATATATAACCCCAATTTTCATTACCCTTAAAAAATGAGAAGATCGGACTGGAGAGATGGCTCAGGGGTTAAGAGCACTGGCTACTCTTCCAGAGGTCCTGAGTTCAATTCCCAGCAACCACATGGTGGCTCACAACCATCTGTAATGAGGTCTGGTGATCTCGTCTGGCCTGCAGACAGAACATTATATACATAATAAATAATTTTTTAAAAAATGAGATGATCTTCACAAAAGGCCAGGATTGACTAGCCATCTCCCTCTGCAGCTCTGGTGGGCCCTAGTCCCCACCCCTCCCAATTGCTCATCCCACTGATGCTCCTGGTGCGTGATTTTACACCACTAGCCGTGACACCAGTGAAGGAGGAGAGGACGTTTATCGTTGCTTTGAAGCTTAGAAAACCGAGGCCCAGAGGGCTCAGGGGGCTTGTCCCAGGTCCCAGGCCCCGGGCTAGGAGAGACACAAGAGTAGATCATTCCACCATCCTGTCTCTTACCGCTACACGAACAGCCCTTGTTTTATTTTATTTGACCTCTCTTAGGGTTATTATTGCTGGGACAAAACACCATGACCAAACAAACCAGCTTGGGGAGGAAAGGGCTTATTTGGCTTACACTTCCACATCACTGTTCATCATCAAAAAGAGTCAGGACAGGAACTCAAACAGAGCAGGAACCTGGAGTCAGGAGCTGATGCAGAGGCCATGGAAGGGTGCTGCTTACTGGCTTGCTCTTCATGGCTTGCTCAGCCTGCTTTCTTATAGAACCCAGTACCACCAGCCCAGGGGTGACCCTACCCATAATGGGCTAGGCCCTCTGCCATTGATCATTCATTAAGAAAGTGCTCTACAGGCCTGCCTATAGCCAGATTTTACAGAGGCATCTTTTCTCAGCGGAGGCTCCCTCTACTCTGATAACTCTAGCTTGTGTCAAGTTGACGTAAACTAGCCAGCACAACCTAGAAACCTGGCTAGATTAAGAGTCTGTTTCTCAGCCGGGCGGTGGTGGCGCACGCCTTTAATCCCAGCACTCGGGAGGCAGAGCCAGGCGGATCGCTGTGAGTTCGAGGCCAGCCTGGGCTACCAAGTGAGCTCCAGGAAAGGCACAAAACTACACAGAGAAACCCTGTCTCGAAAAAACCAAAAAAAAAACCAAAAAAAAAAAAAAAAAAAAAAAAAAGAGTCTGTTTCTCAGCCTCCTTGCAGTTAGATGGGGCTTCGTGATTAAATTTTGCCAATGATTAAGTTGGTAAAAGTGTTAAAAGGACCATTTTTTAAAAAGTATCATTAAAATGAGGGGTCTGTCCTTTGTTTTCTCCTCTTGTCCTCATTCCTCATGCCTGGAATGCAGATGTAATGGCTGGCGCTCTTTCAGCCATATTGGGCCACAAAGAGGCCCTGAAGGTAGAAGCTGTGCTTGTCAAAACAGAACAAGAAGAGTTGGGTTTCCTGATGAATATATGTATCTGCAATATCAGCCTTGGCTCACATCCTAAAAGGCTTCTTTTATGATCATCAGGAAAGCACAGATGTGTAAATCAGGTCTAAATCTCTGCAGCAGATGCAGCCTTGAGGCAGGGTTCACACTCAGTCTTCCTGGGGCTAACAGAGCCCGGGCACCTATTTATTCCTCTATCTAGCATTTTTTTTCAGGGTTGCAGTGGCAGCGAATCTCAGAGTTATTCCCTGCCTGGCCACAACACTCCTCCTTGGCAAGAACAAATGAGCCACATGCCTGCCTGGGCTATTGAGCCAGATCATCTTGTAGTCCACTCAAACTACAGCACTGACCCAAACCAGGGCAATTTGGGAGTCGTTGGCATGGGGTCCAAAGCTCCTGTGTCACCTTGCTGTGCAGTGGACTCTGGGTTTTGGTTCTGGGATGCCCTCCAAGGCCAAATGACAGATAAACTATGGCTGCAATAATGACCCAAAGCAGGGCACCTTCAAGCAGATCCCAACAGTCCGCTGAGGCCGCTGCCAGCTGCCGGTGTTTTAACTCATGTAGGGTGTTCCCGTAGTTGACAAGCGTCCTTTTAGTTCAAAGTAATGGATCACTCTTGTTTAAGTGGTTAGAGTGATCAATTTTGCTGTTGGCACAAGGAAACCCACACGGGCAGATACTGAGATCTCTCCGGGGGCCGTGAATGGATCTAGCCTTCTGGCTGGAAAATTCTCCAGATTTGCACTCAACTGCCTCCGATCTGAAAAACAATGATGACGAAATTAACAGCATCACTTGCAGACACCGCAACATCTTTCTTCTTGCTTGTCCTCTTCCAAGTATGACTTAAGACGCCTCTGTTTTCCACACTTACAGTCACTCTGGTATCACGCCTCTGCAGGCCGCTGTCTCTGGGGACTGCTCTGGTTTTAAAGTCACCAGCTAGATCCTTCTGCTAGCCCTATGGTGATTTTTACCTTTGTTCATGCTATTGGGCCACTGTCTGGACCAGTGGTTCTCAACCTTCCTAAATCTGTGACCTTTAATACAGCTCCTCATGTTGTGGTGACCCCCAGCCATAAAATTATTTTCGTTGCTCCTTCATAACTATAATTTGCTACTGTTATAAATCACAGTTTAAATATCTGATAAGCAGATGGCATTAGGTGACCCCGTGAAAGAGTCATTTGACCCCCTAAAGGGGTCACAGCCCACAGACTGAGAACCACTGCTCTAGCGTCTGATGCTATTAGCCACTCCCTTCTTGGCTTTCTGACTAAAGGATTTGTGGTTTTCTCTTGTCTCTCGGGTGAACTGGCCTCTGTCTGAACCCTGGCTCTGCAGAGGTTCATCTTTGGTCCCCTGCTCATCTCTGTCCCTTCTTCTTTTTCTTCCTCTCTTCTCTGGCTGTACTCAGTGGCCCAAGAGCCACCTCCTTGGGTACCTATATTTATCTGACAGGTGCCTTCTAGGTCAAATTCCTCCATCTATGAACATCCTCCTTTGAGATGGAGATTCGGTGACAGGAAGTCTATCTGGGATGCTCCTGGGAGTGGAAGGACCAGCATTGCTCAGAGCTCGGTTCTCAGTGTTACAGTAGCCATAAAGGCTTCGGTTGGCCCTGAAGGGCCCCTTTGGACCTGGGATGGCCATTCAGTGTTATCTCTAGCGGTGCAAAGGCTCTGGGCTTTTCTGTTCTTGGGGTACAGGTTCCTGGGTAGGAGCTGCTCTAGGGGAGCCAGCGTCATTTAGGATGATGTAGAATCCTTCTCCCAAAGGCAGCTTCACTTCTAAGATCTGCCCAGCTAGAGTTGCTGGGAGACCATGCTGGCTGAGAGTTTGGCTCTGATGGGGAAATCTGGGTGACCCTGAAGCACCCACAGTTCAATCTCCAGTTGGCAAATACAGTATTGCTGCAGGTCAGTAGCATGGCTAGACTTCTATCACAGCCCACTGTTTGCATTGTGGCTCTGGAACCTTCTCTGTGCTCCACTTAGCCTGAGCTTCTGGTAACTGTGCTAATTAATTCTATTCTGTTCCTGGGGCCTGCCCACTCTGGGGTGCCACTGTGCTGGGCATAGGCTTCTTGCCACGGCTTGCTAGAAACAGCTTATGGGCATGATAACAACCTGCTAAGTCCAGGTATCCCTAGCAAACAGAAGGTACGGTGGGCAACATAGAGTCCAACAGGGCCCCAGAGGGCCACACTCATCAACTTGGAAATCTCCTTGTCACCACACAGTCAGGTGGAGGGAGAAACTAGGTGGAGGGAGTAGACAGATAGCCTAGAAGCCTAGGGTGGGAGTCCACATGATGGGCTATTGCATACAGTGTCCCCCACCCCATGTAACCCCTACAAGATCCCTGGAGATACTACTTCTTCACTGCAGGAATGAGTCTGCATCCCTCGTGACTCAGCCAAATGAGAATCACACTCAGAGCTTGTGCCTTCTGTGTACATAAATACACTTGTGACCCTTGTGCACAAATACATGATCAGAACCTCTGACCCTCCCCCTCACTGACACATGCAGCAGCCCATTCATTTTCTCACCGTACACAGTCACAGACAGACAGACAGGCACAGGCGCAGACACAGGCACAGACACAGACAGACAGACAGACAGACACGGGCACAGACACAGACAGACACAGACAGACAGACACAGACACACACAGAGACAGAGACAGACACAGACACAGACAGACACAAACAGACAGACACAGACACAGGCACAGACAGACAGGGATACAGACAGACACAGACACAGACAGACAGACAGACAGACACAGACACAGACAGACAGGGACACAGATAGACAAAGACACAGACACACAGACACAAATAGCGCTAACCCACACCTGTGAGTCTGTGTCCATACATAGCCCTATCGGTCCATGCCCAGGAAAGAGGAAGCTCACTTCCTTCTGAAACACACACACACACACACACACACACACACACACACACACACACACACTCACACACACACTCACAAGGACGCACATGTGGGCACTCTCACAGGCTGGTGTGAACACCTGTGCACAGCCATTTGGAGACCCTGGGTAAGGTTGTTAAAATAGCTCTGTGGGCATTTGACAAGGCAGTCCTGCAGGAGGGCAGAAGCTCCTGGGGCTGTACCTGCCTCAGGAGGGAGGGGCTAGCTTTTACTCTTTCTTCTCTTTGGGGGCTGGCCTTCTGAAGCAGCAAGTATTCCTTGCCTGGTTCCCCAGAGACTAGGCTGTTCTCTAAATACCAAGGCAAGCGAATGGAGGCTTCCAAAGGTCATCGCCAAGCATTGAGAGGCTGGTATTTAGCAGAGAAGTGGCTCCCGGAGGCAGAACCTCGGGCCTCAGCGGGATGCCTTTGTTAGTAGCTCCTTTGCCGCCTGGGTCCTTGCGGGTAGAGTCCAGAGGACTGTGGCAGGCACCAACTGGGAGGAGCAGCCATCCCTGTCCTGCCGGCCAGAACTGTCCCTCAAGCTGGAGGCACAACTTCCAGAGCAGGAGGAGGGGCGGCTGGAACCCCGGCTGGCTCTGACTGGGAAGGAGCAGCCTTGCAGACCTGCAGAAGGCCCAAGGGAGTGCCCCATGTTTCCTTGGGGAATAAATGTGAGGAGTTGGGCTTCAGATGCCACCCAGGCCGCCAGGAGCCTGCCAGGAGCCAAAGACCATCCTTTTGTATTCCAAACCTGGGCAGAGGTTTCTGGGACAGGTTGGCAATCCCTTCCTTAGGGCACACTTCTCTCCTTCATGCATTGGTAGCCAAGATGTTCACGGACACACAGACCACTGGCGGGCACACAGACAGACAAACTGATGGCTCACCAGCCTGACAGATCCCTCTGAGGTCTTTCTTGGGGGGGGGGCGGCAGTGCCTTGCTGGGCAGTGAGCTTGAGGGCAGGGTGCCTGCAGGAGCCACAGTGGTGAGCGCTCCCAGGTGGTGGGTGCAATTCTTTAGGATGAGAAAATGGAGCCGTTCGCTTATTACCTGAGAGGATGGGGCAGAGGCACCAGCAGAGAGTCGGGGTGAAAGTGGGCTGAGTATGGGGCTGTTCTTCATCTGTCTGTACCGCCCTCTGACCTCCAGGGGCTCCTCTGCCTCTGCCTTTTGCTTTTGTATGACCACTGGGTACACGGGGTAGGAAAATAGAAGGCAGGAGCAGATAGGGGTTGGAGGCATGCTGCTAGTCCCCCCTCCCCCTGGTTACAGTCATCGGTCCTCTGTCTAGAGGCCCCTCCTTTACAGCCGTGCACACAGTGCTGTTTCTTCCTCCTGGCCCAGCCAGACGGCTGGGGTGTTGAGATGGTTAGCTAGAGAGGAGGGGGAGGGGAACACTGGGCAGAGTATACGCTACTGTCTGCCTCTAGCTTGGGGTCCCCACGAAGAGAGGAAGCTGGGTAGATGATGAAGGGTCATACAAAGGACTCATGAAGGCAGGTGTGGTGGAGCACACCTGCAACCCCAGCACTTGGAAGGCTGAGGCAGGAGGATTGCCATAAGTTCCAGGTTAGCCTAGATTGCCTACAGAGTTCCAGACCAGCCAGCCTTCTGTATAGTGTCTCAAAACAAAACAACAAAACCAACCAACAGCGGCAGCAGCAGAAGACGCTTCTGACCACGAAGTGGATGAAACTTTCAATGTGAGGGAAAACCTGGGGTGACTGGGCCCCATGCCTTTGACCACGTGACTCCCATTCCTGGGACTCCCAGTCCTAGGTGCTGCCAGGAGCAGGGAGATGGAAGAGTGTCAGGGAGAAGCAGGCCCGTAGTAGCTGCGCCTAGGGCTGATGTTGTTTTTCTGGGTCCTTGTAAGACATCCAAGGAGAGGTGCTGCGCAGGACCCGTATTTTTTCCTCTTTATACCCCACTGGTGACATATAATGCAATCAGATGACATTTCAATATTCATGTCATAGAAAAGCACGCAGCTGCAAGTGTGAGACTCGTGGGCTGGGAGCACATGCTGCACCTTCACGGAGCTGTAGGACCTCGGAGTGGCAAAGGACACTGGGGGCATCCTCAGTGGAGGGTCCGTCCCCACCTCACCATCTTAGTCCACATTAGCGATGGGCAGTCATCCTTCCTACAGGAGAAGGGAAGTCTCCATCCACGCCCCAGGAGTCTCCACCTGTTCTTAGCCCTGGATCAAGGACGTGGCCTCTCCCGAAGTTCCCAGAGCTTCAGCAAGGAGCTCTCTTCTCTGCTTAAGATGATATTAGAGAGGCCCCAGGAAGAAGGTAGGTTCCCACATGAAGAACAGTGTCTGCACATTGGTACTTGTCCTGGGGGACTAGACTGTCCCCGAATTGGAGTGTGTGCTAGGATTACAGGCAGGAACCGCCACACACGGCTTTTTATATTTTATTTTTTGGTGGTACTAGGGACCACAGGGTTTTCTGTGGGGCAGTCAAACACTCCCTCAGCTGTAGCCCCAGCCTTTCTGCTTACGAATACCAGGGCTCTAGGCCAGGATGCCGCCATCTTTTGACTAGAACCCTGACACAGCTTATAGTGGTGTTCTGGTTCCTACCTCGTGCTCAGAGCTCAGTCATTCCTCACAGCAGTGCTCTCTCTGCTCCAGGGAGGCCAACTCTTTGCAGAGATCATCAGAGAGGGACATCAGGCCATCTTGTGTCCCACTCATCCGTCAGATGTAGCTGAACCTGGGGTGGATCTGGACATCTGGTTTTTTGTCAATGGGAGCCCGCCCTTGGGGAAAGGGACACGTGTGTGTGTGTGTGTGTGTGTGTGTGTGTGTGCGTGTGTGTGTGATGTTTCATACGTGCATGTGAGTGTGCATGGCCCATAGAGCCAGGATGATCAAGGAGAGACTCCTGTCCCTAGAGTCCCCAAGGGACACTTCCCAAGAGCCTGTCTCCTGCTGTGGCCCTCCCACTCCAGAGAACAAAGCGCTTTCCAGTTGACTGCCGCCTGTGTGAGCTGAGACAAGGGTTGTACATCTCAATTTTTATCACATGAAAATGAAATCAAGAATGCGGGGACAGACCCGGGAGAGGCAAGAGTGGGGAGATGAATGCTCTCTGTTGTAGAGACCCCCTCGTCCCCCCTGCACCTCCCACCAGAGCCACCTCTGTTGAGACAGCAGCATTCTCTTTGGGGAGCCTTCAAAGAGGGTGGCATTTACATTCTGAAACGCAGGGCGAGTTAAATGCGACAGCGACAGCAGCAGGAAAAGCAGCTTGGAAGGAAGCGGGCGGTGCGCTGCCAGCTCTGGGCCCCGCCCGCACAAACCCGCCTTGATGTTGCCACCTCGACTAGACAGAAGATGTTTGCCTTCTCAATTAGGAAAGAGCCACAGCTTCACGCCTGCCTGGGAGGTGGCAGAGGCTCTGGAATTAGCACTGGGGAAGGACACGGGAGGTGACAGAGTCAACAAATGTCTCCTTGTCTTGGTTTCAGCCCCTGCCTGGCCCAGAAAACATTTTGGTTTCCCGGTGGGTCTTGCCCTCCTGCCCTCTCCTCCACTTATTCACTCAATAAACTTGAACCCCGGCTACTTCCTACTCCACACAGGCTCTGTGGTAGATCTGAGGCCACAGAAGAATAAAACAAGGTCCCTGCCCTGGGGAACGCCAAACTAGTCAGAGACTGATGGAAAATAGATGAACCCAGAAATAGCCAGGCCTCTCCTGCCCCTGAAGGTGCGAGTCAAGGGACATAGAAAATCTCGCAAGGCTCCCACAGATCCCTGGGGGGCTTTGCATTTGTCACGATTACGCGCAGACTGGAGTCCAACTGCCTGGGTTCACATCTCTGCTCTGCCCCAGGCCAGGGTCGCCAATCTGTTCTGTCTCCACATCCATGTCCACAGCAGGTGGATAGCTGTGGTCCCCATGGGTAGGGCCGGTGTGAGCTGAATGAGCTCCTTCCTGCTCAGGGCCCAGCGTCAATCATGGCCATTTTTGTCTCTTTGTCATTTAGACTCTTTGTCATTTGGAGAGGTGCCTCCTGCTTGCATTGAATTAACTCCATTTATGCATCTTCTTACCCCCTACTGGGGTCATTTTCAACCCCCACCCCCAGTCAGCCCAGACATGGACCTCAATTCTTTTCTTTATGCCCCATTTAAAAAAAAACCCCACAAACTTTGGCCTCACCCCTAAAACAAAGCATGGCTGGGCACACAAAGTCTCTGTGGGTAGCAACATTTTCAAAGGACGGAAGAGGAAGGGATTTATATACTGCAGAAAGCCACATGTAAAAGCCCATATATATATATATATATATTTTTTTCCATTCCCAGAAGCCCCTCAAGCCATTCCTGCCCTCTGAGCTTCTTCCTCCTGGTACATTGTTTTCTTAATTTCCCCTCCGCTCCCTCTTTTCCGCCATCTCCCGTTTCCACGTGTCCCCAGCAGAACAGTGTAGCAGTCCCCTGCTTCCTTGTCTCTTGTCAAATCAAACCCTCTGGATGTTATCTCCCTCCCAGGGCCTTATCAGGGTATTTTCCTACACAAAGACACTCACTTTTCTGAGAGGGACCCGGGTGTCAGATGGCTGTATCAGTTAGGATCCAACAAAGGACAGGGAAAGTCCCGGAAATCTTTAACGTGGGACACCGGTTGCAGGTGGTGGAAGGGCAGCAGAGCCTTGGGGCGCTTTCAGTGGATGACACAATAAAATAGTGCATGCAGACAAGAGCCTTTGTCCCAGGGCCCCTCCTTGCAGCCTTCTTCCCTGTACTGCAGTCATGGGCTCCTAGCATTTGCCGGAGCATCTTTGTCCTTGTTAAATATTTCTATGGTCACCATTGGTCTAGGTGAGGGGGTCATCTGGGGACAGCAGAAGCAAATGGGAAGGAGAGTTAGACTAAAGGCCGAGGGGCTGTGGTTGTCCCTGGAAACTATGTGATCCGACCTGGCTGGCTTCTAGGGAGGCAGCGCTCTCTTTTGGACCAGGATGTGATGGATTAGAAGCAGGCTGGCTCTGTCTTTCTACTGTTTCAGAAACTGGGTTCAAAGGGAAGTGGAGCTCTGCTCACACTTAGAGAGCAAAGGAGGACCAGAGCTGGGGCTCTGGAAGCCCGCCCAGCCCCAGCCCCGGATGAGCATACCAACAGCTTATCAGAGTAAGGAAAATTCGAGAAGAGCAGAGAGGATGAAGATGCCCCTGAACCCACTGGAGGGACCACGGAGGCTGAGGAGTTCAGCAGAGTTGGAAGAAGCCTTGGAAGGCCTGAACAACTAACCAGGGAGCCACACGGTCATCCGAACGGTCAGGGGCATGGTGTCCCTACTTCTGTGTCAGCGAAGGTGGGAGGTCATTCACGTGGGAAGAATGACCGGCAGGGTAGCTGTGGGAGAAGAGGGCCCATCTCGTCTCAAAACAACCCTGGTGCCGCACGTGCCTGCCATCCCAGAGCTTCAGAGGAAAGGCCAGTGGTTCATGAGTTCAAGGACAGCCTGGGCCACAGATCCAGACCCTGTGGCAGCAACAAACAACAACCAAACCTTGAGGGAGCCCAGCCTCGTGCCCATTGACCTGAACGAAGCAATCCCTGCTGCAAGGGAAGGAGTACATGCAATGGAAGTAGCCAGTCCCCAGCTCAGTCTCGGGCTGCCTGGCCCTTTGTTTTGCTCTTATGATAGGGACTCACTACATTAAAACCTTGCTGGCTTGGAACTCACTATGCAGACCAGGCTGCCCTTGAGGGCACAGAGATCTGCCTGCCTTGACTTCCCGAATACTCAGGCATTTACCGCCATAAGTACCTAGCTACCTGGTTCTTGGTGAAAAAAAAACAAAAACAAACAAACATAAAAATCCGAAAACTAAATGAATGCTAGTCAACATCAGCAGAAGGGCACTGCCCTGAAGCCTTTGCAGTTTCCCCAGACTTAGGGGAAGACACAAGAGCTGGCCTTGAGAAAGGGCCGCAGCTAAGACAGTGATGATGCCGGTGATTGGAATGTGGCTTCCAGGTTGGTAATGGTTTGGAGGTTGATTCAATCCTAGCCAAGAACAACCTTCACCAGGCCTTTCTCTATGCCATCCTTCTAGGGCACCATGGGAAGTAAGCAGAGGCCTCTGCTCCTTTCCTGCTGTGATGAGGTCAGAAGGAGGAAAAACCCAGTTGAGACCAGAATTAAAGTCACCTGGAATTTTCCTTCGGCTGAGACAACACTCAGGGAAGGGAACTCCTTGTCTCCCTGACCCCCAAGACAGAGTGATATTAAAAAAAAAAAAAAAATGGATCTCGGGGAATTACCTCCTGCCAAATACTAACAGCCTAGAGTTTTGGTTCCCCACCCCCAGGTCCCCGGGGATCCCCCTCCTCCATCTCAGGTCCCTGTCCTGGTGCTGAGCACTCTCCTTGTTCCCTCAGGCTCTTCTGGGAACACGGTTTTTCATTTACAAGGCCACAATATCTGCAGAGACAATCATCTCTTTCCCTCCACTTTCCTTGGGCAGCTCGCTGCTGCTCACGCGGAGCCAGGGCATATTTAAAAGAGAGAAACTTTAAATTAACTTTGGGAGACTCGAAATGAAAGGAAACAAGCCCCCGCCATTCTTGCAGGGGAGGAGAGGGCTCTGGTGGCTGCCAGGACCACAGGCCATCTTCATCTCAGCTAAGAAACTCAGGGGAGTTCCTGATCCCAGATGAGGGCCACTGACTAGGAAGAGGAAGTGAGAGGGCTGGCATTATGGCTCTGTGGGGTCACAGGGACCCCACATTCTCCACTCAAGGGTGACTTTAAAGTCCTGCTAGCATCCTAAGCTGGAAGGGGGGGGAGGGAGGGAGGGAAGAGGAGGGAGGGAGGAATGGAGGGAAGAAGAAAGGAAGGGTGAGGGAGGGAGGAAGGAAAGAAGAGAGGGAGGGAGGAGAGAAGAGAGAGGGAGGGAGGGAGGGAGGGAGGTAAGGAGAGAGGGAGGGAGGGAAGGAAGCTAGCTAAGGCTGATAACCTGATGGGTCCAGGGAGTACAATGGCCCTCCTTATTCTGATCTTAGCACTAGCCCAAGGTCTACCACGAAGTCCCCTCCTGTGCTGGGACCTGTCCCTGTTGCTGCTGAAAAGAGACCTGGGTTGTGTGGCTCATCTCATGGTATCCTCTGTCCATTGCGGTCCCATACCTGGGTGGGCTGGGCTGGAGATAAAGACACTCATCAGCTGCTGTGCTGAGACTGGATGCTTCACCACACAGAGACAGCGCTCCGGGTTCTGCCCTCTCCTCCCGGGCTCTTAGGAACACATAGCTCTCTCTGATGCTCATCTCTGATGACCATCTCTAGGCATACTATGATGCTGGACAGGTCAACTGCTCCTGGCCCAAGGGAGCCTTCCTTCCCAGGAGAGTGACAGGTGGTTGGGCAGGCTAGGTCTGTTGTGGACTGGAGCAAACATTTCTTCTCTTTTCTTTTCTTGCCTGTGGTGAGATTCAGGAGGGAGGGGGCGCGCTTTGGAGGTACAGGTGTGGAGAAAGGTATCAAAGAAGCTGCTGGGCCCATTGAGTCCTGTCAGTCTCCAGTCTGTCCTAGGTGAGAACTGGACCTCCCAGGGTCCTTGGTGTCCTATTGGTCCTCAGTCCTTGCCCCATGACTGAAGTCTACTGTTTAGGAAAGCCCCTGTATGTTTGACCTTATGGTATCAGGTGGGCGTTGATGTGGGAGTGGAATGATTGACCTTGACTGGATTGGAAGATACCTGGAAGACTAGGAAAGGACACTTCTGGACGTGTCTGTGAGGGCATTTCAGAGACAACTGACATGTGGTGCAGTAGTTGAGGGTGAAAAACACCTGCCATAAATATGGGTGGCACCATCTCTTCGGCTGGGGATTCAGATGAAAAAAGAGGAGGAAGCCTGACAGAACAGGCGTTCTTGGTCCCTTTCCTGAATGCCCGTGGTGAGCAGCCTCCACCTCCACCGGCTCCTCCCATGATGTTCTTTTCCATCTTAGGCCTGAAGCCAGGCAGCCAGTCTTCCCTGAGACTGCCAGCCTAAACCCCTCTGCTCTTCAGTTTCTCAGCAATCCAGTCACAGCACGGAAAGCTGTCTAGCACATGAGGGTTTTTAGGTACCAATCAGAGACAGCTCCTGTCACACTTGCTGGGGACCAGGTTCATGACTACAAGTTCCATTGACATTATCTCTCTCTCTTCAATTATTTTTATTGTGGCAAAATATACATAATATAAATGCTGTCATTTTAATTATTTTGTGGTATATAATTCAATGGCACGAAACATATTTGCTAATTGTTTACTACTACTACCATGTTTCCCAACATTGGTATTCCCCCTTCCCATTATACTGTTATTCCCTCTTCCCTCTTCTCCCATCCCTGGCAGTCACTGGAATCATTTCCATCCATCTGCCTACTCAAGATATTTCACATAAAAGGAATCATACAATTGCTGTGGGATAACACTTTTGTACCCTGGTTTAATAAAACACTGAGTGGCCAGTAGCCAGGCAGGAAGTATAGGTGGGATAAGCAGACAAGGAGAATTCTGGGAAGAGGAAGGCTGAGTCAGGAGATGCCAACCATCCAGCGACAGCATGTAATGGCACACAGGAAAAGCCACGGAACACGTGGCAACATATAGATTAACCAAAATGGGCTGAGTTTAAGTGTAAGAGCTAGTCAGTGGTAGGCCTGAGCTAATGGCTGAGAAGTTTTAATTAATATAAGCCTCTGTATGTTTACTTGGGTCTGAGTGGCTGCGGGCTGGGTGGGACACAGGGAAACTTCAGCTACATACAATCTTTGTTGTTTGTGGCTGGCTTCTTTCACTTAGCATAGTGCTTTCAAAGTTCATCCTGGCAGTAGCATGTAACAACACTCCTTTTTAATAGCTCAACAATAAATCATTGTAAGAATACTCCACATTTACTTACCCACTCATCACTGGATAGCAACCTGGGTGGTTTATACTTTTTGGTTATTGTAAATAGTGTTGTTTTGAACATTTATCTGCAAGGCTTTGAACACCTTCCTCTATTTCTTTTAGGAATATTCTTAAGAGTAGACTTGCTAGGCAGTATGGTAACTCTGTGTTTGACTTTCTGAGGAACTTCCAAACTGTTTTCTTCAGTGACTACACTTTTACATTCTCACTAGCAGTGTATGAGGGTCAGATTTCCATACCCTTGTTTTTTAGTTTGGTTTTGTTTGGAGACAGGGTCTTGCGATGTAGCTAGTCCAAGACTGGCCTTGAACTTGTGTCTTCCTGGACATGGCTTGTGGGTAAGACACTTGCCATAAAAATGTGAGACTAGAGGTCCTCAGCACCTATGCAAATGCATGGCAGGTGTGACAGCCCACCTGTAATTCTAGCACTTGGAAAGCAGAGACGGGAGGCCCTGGAACAAGCTGGCCAGCTACCCTAGGAATATCAGCAAGCTCTAGGTTCAAGTGAGAGACTCTGCGTCAACATATAAAGTGATAGAGGAAGACACTCAGTGTCAGCCTCAGCCCTTACCCCCTGTGGATACATGTGTGCCCTCACACATGCAAACATGCATATAAATATCCACACATAACATACACACACACACACACACACACACACACACACACACATGCAAAAAAAAAATCACTGGAGCTGTCTGAGTGGGCATGGAGCATGTTGTACTTTCCTCCTCACGGCCACTCAGTAGGACCAAGCACTCGCAGTTATCTCTGTTCTTCGGTACAGATGGACAGGGCTCCCCTGGGCAGGCAGCATCAGATTTGAGCATCATCACGAGCATCTGGCTTGACCCTCCAGGGCTTTTGGATAATGCTGGGGCTTGAGGGCTGAGGCCTCATGATGAAGATATAGACCACTCCTGTTAAGATGGCTGGACACTTAAAGAGCCAGAAACATGCCAGCTGGTGTGTCTGATGTGCATGGCACTGGCTGGCTGGGCCATGCTGGTTACAAGCATGTTAAGTCCCTAGAGCACTTGGCCCACAGAAGACCGAAACCACAGGAAGCTGGCTATCGGAGCCTGGGACCAGAGGGACGAGGTGAGGTTGAGCACAGCCTGGAAATTGTAACTGAGATCTCCCTCTGGTCCAGGCCCTGGATTCCTGTGTGTATGAGCCTGAGATGAGGAATAAGACGGAGGCAGAAAGGAAGAGTGAGTTGACCACAAATCCCTGTGGGTATCAGGAACACTACCCTGGCAGTCCCCACCCCTACCCTAAGAGAGGAGTAAGTCCTGTCTGCCTGGCCCCAGGTCCTTATTGGGGGTAAGAGGCATGCTTCATCTTCAGGTTCATCCCCCATGATTTTAACCTGATTATTTAAAGAAATGTCTTTTAGATGGGGGTCTCACTATATAACCTTGGCTGGCCTGGAACTCACTCTAGACCAGGCTGGCCTCCAATTCTCAGAACCCTGCCTCCCCTGCCTCCCAAGTGCTGGGATTAAAGTTGTGTGACACCGGGCCTGGCTATTTTTAAAGAAGTTGAGGCAGAGTCTCATGGTCCAAGCTAGCCTTGAACTCTACATAGGCAAGGGTGACCTTGAACTAACTACTGATCCTCCTGCCTGTCCCCGCTAAGTACTAGGATTAGAGGACAAGTCACATGCCCAGTTTCCTGAGATGATGGTGTTACCAGTGTTATTAAGGCTCAGAGCTTAAGAATAAAACCCAGGGCTCCACCCATGCTAGGCCAGCACTCTACCAACTGAGTTACACCCAGCCCATGCTCATGATGGAAATGGAGCTGCCTGTCAGAGAGAGTATTCACTGATCTAGCCCCTCAGAAAGCAAATGAAGATATGGAATCAATCAGGAACTTTCCAGAAACTATTAAATTGGACTAAGTGAAAAAGAGACAGCTCTCTGAAGTCAACACACCTGCAGACGCAGATGAGCGACGGAGTGGAGGTAGGTTTGCAAGGACATCTGAACTCGTGGATCTGGTCATTTCTGTAATCCTAGTTCCCAGATCTACCTCCTGTGGCTTGGTCATGGGAACCCAGGGCTAGCCCTTCGGCTAGCTTTTCCAGACTGGGGTTCTAGAACTTGGGAGTCCTGATTTAAACTTCATCCTAGATGATTTTGTACGCACTGACCATGGAAGCCTCTTGGGGTCGTGGTGCCCGTGGAAGGGGCAGTGCCCGTGGAAGGGGCGGTGCCCGGTAAAGGTGGTACTGCAGGGAGAGTGCTATGCTGGGAAGACAAGCAGCTCCCCTAGGAGGCAGCCAGGAGCTGAGGCCAGAGGTGGGAGGAGGCATGGGAAGGGAGCTGAGCAGACTTATTTGTGAATCCATCAGAGAACAATCGATGCTGTCAAGCATTCTTTTCGTTTCCACCCGACTCTACACCTTAGGCAATTTCCCTTAAAATCAAATGTGATTTGGGAAAGATTTTTAATGATTGTATTATCAGTCCATCATATTAATCCACTATAATCCGTTTAACAAATCCCCCAGAGTTGAGGATTGTAAATAAATTGTTTACATCTTTAGGCTGTTATTTATTTATTTATTTATTTATTTATTTATCTATTTATTTATTTATTGTTGTTCTATATTATGCTGCCCAGAACCTCCTTGGAAATAAAATCTGTGCATATCTCTAATTATATCCTTAGGAAAAAATGTTATAAATGGAATTGTCTCATCAAAGGCTGTGGGCATCTTCAAGCTTTAGATCCATCTAAATAAATGGTCTTGCAGAACGCTTATGACAAGACTTCCTCCCACTTTAGAAGAGAAGTTTCTTTGCCTCTGAACCTTTGCCAGCCCTAAGCACTATGATTTTTAAAAAGCTTGGTTAAAATGACAGGCAAAATATACATCTCACTGTTTTAATTTCAATTTCTTTTATTACTAGTGATGTTGAGGGTTTTTTTTTCGCATTTATTTATTGCCTATTCATAGTTTTCCACTGTAAATTTCTTATTTATGTCCCTTGCTTGTTTTTCTAATGGGCTTCTCAGGTCTCCTTATTGGTTTGTTAGTTGCTTCTGTATATGTTACAGACTCCTGCTTGTTTGATTCTTAATGGTGTCCATGAGAGTTTGATTGACACACGGTTTGCTTTTTTATGTTTTAGGCTTGCTGTTGTTTCCTCTGTGCCTTATTAAAATAAGCAAACAAACAAATAAATAAATGTGGTGCAGAGAAATACCTGCCCCCTTCAAAGTCAGACAAATATTCACCCATATTTTCTTCTGGTTCTCAATTTTAGTAATTTGAGTTTCCTCATTCCTCTGGTGTGGTGGTAATCTAATTGTACTGAAATGTGATTTTGATTGTATGTTAATAAATAAAGTTGCCCGGGGGTCAGAGCTATTAGAGCCATAGCAAGAGTGTGGCGGTGGTGGCACACGCCTTTAATCCCATAGATATCTGTGTGTTCAGGGATATAGCCAGCATTGGAGACATATGCCTTTAAGACCTAGGGGGCTGTACCTTCAGACAGTGACGAGGCAGTCACGTGTTTGGGTTTACAACCAATGAGAAGGCAGAACAAAATACTTTAAATAGACGAACAGACAGGAAAGAGAACCCTCATTCGGGAAGCTGGGACACCGCAGGCGGAAGAGTGAGATTTTAGCTCTGAGCTCTGACCTCTCGGCTTTCTCTTTTACATTGTTTCTGTGTTTCTTATTTAATAAGACGGTTGGTTACATCTATATATGGCGCCCAACGTGTTGGCAAGAGTTTCCACCTAAAACCTGAGAAAAAAGATTCTAAAACGGAGCTAAAAACAGTTCCTAATTGTCTCTCTCAAATGAGCGGCAGCTGCCGGTTTGAGTTACTGGCGGGTTCCTGGCGTGTGCGCTTAACCTGCAGTAAGGCGGAAATGGCAAGTGGCACATTAAGCTGCGTGGTGGATTTAGCCTTTGCTAGTTACAAAACAAAAAAGGTTTCTGGGCTACACGCTGCTTGGATAAAAGCATAGACTCATGATAGCTCCCAGAGCTGGCGGTAAACGTACCACCGCCATGTTGGGAAGCTGAGGTGGGCGGAGCCAGCAGCCATAGCGCTGTTTCAGTCTTACAAATGCTGCAGTTTAAAGCAATAGATTCACAATAAGACAGATTCAGATGGAACAAGACTTTAAATGCTTTACAATGTGTGTAAAAATGTACATAGGCTTGGAAGAGAGAGGAAAAGGAACATAGACAGTTATATAAAGAAATAGAAAGTTTTAAAATAATAAAGTCTTTAAAGAGAAAGTAAAAGTAATATAAAAAATAAGCCATGTAAAGATGGATATCACACAGAGAGTCTGGATTATATTGTCTTTGGGATTTTTAACTGCAGAAAGACATTTGATTGTAAAGACTGCTCAGTTAAATCAATGTGTATATTTTAAAGGTATTTCAATTTTGAAATTTATGTCTAAGGATGTTTTGCTTTGGAAAGGAGACTCTGCTTTTGTTTCTACAGAAAGCCAGAGGCTATGGATTTGTTCCAGATTAAGATACATCAGGTTTGACCAGCCAAGACCACCTGAAAGGTCTCTGATGACACCATGGCCCAGATGATTCAACATCCAGAATTGTTTCAAGGCAACTGGCTCAGATGATACAGTCTCACGGACTACTCCATGAACCTAAAATTTTCTTTGTATCCCCATAAGATACTGCGCCCCCCTCCAGCAGGAAGTAGTAAGAGAAGCTACGCCCAAATTCCCAAATATACCAAGCTGGCTTTAAAGATGTGTAAAAGTTAAAACCTTCCTTTTTAAAAAAAGAAAAGGGGAAGCGCTGTGGGATGTTCTGTATGTCCTGTGGGAGCCCTTCTTGGGTTCTTTGTGGCGTTACCCAGCAGGTCCGCATAGATGATGATTAGGACCATGGGCCTGAGTGCAGGTGTCTGAGATGGTCTGCACTTGGCTGTGCTGGGGGATGGTCTGTATGTCAAGTTGTTCTGATTGATCAATAAATAAAACCTGATCGGCTGTGGCTAGGCAGGAAGGATAGGCGGGACTAACAGAGAGGAGAAATAAAAGGACAGGAAGGCAGAAGGACTGACTGCCAGATGCCGCCATGACCAGCAGCATGTGAAGATGCCGGTGGGCCACCAGCCACGTGGCAAGGTATAGATTTATGGAAATGGACTAAATTAAGCTATAAGCACAGTTAGCAAGAAGCCTGCCACGGCCGTACAGTTTGTAAGCAATATAAGTCTCTGTGTTTACTTGGTTGGGTCTGAGCGGCTGTGGGACTGGCGGGTGACAAAGATTTGTCCTGACTGTGGGCAAGGCGGAAAACTCTAGCAACACTCTGGCATTTATCTAGGTGAAGGTCAGTTGAAGATCAAATTATTTTCCCTCTTTAAGCAAGCGATTATTTTCCACAACATCACGCGTTCGATTCTCAATCTTTCACCACCCGCCTGAAAGTGTACCTATGACCCACTGAGCTGTTGGCTTTGGCTGCCATTTTGGGGTGCTGTGGGTTGAACTCCAACCCACTGCACTTCATTCCTAGGTCATGGCTGGATTGTTTTAGGGGCTGACATGTGTTTCCAGGCTCTTGGATAGGCTTCCCTGGGTTCCAATCAGGCCTCTATTTTCACAGGTTCTGTACGGTGAACTCAGGCAACATGGCTGGACTGTGACAGGCAGGTGTGCCTATGCTGAGCATGGACAGACTCTTGGCCATTGCTCCTAAGCGGTGCAGCATCATGACCCTCGACACAGCATTAGCATGGCAGTCATTGTGCTAAATGGGGGTGCTAGGACTTGAAGCTTGTGTTTACATTACTCGGAACCATCATGCCATTTAATAACATAAGGGGCTTCCAGATTTTGGTGTCTGAGAGGGGTCCTAGAAGCCTCTTACCCCAGAAGAATGACTTATCTGACTATTCTTGAGCCAGAATATAGTTAAATGGTTTACTTTTGAACCTAGGGCCAGAATCTTTTTTATCAGTGGCGAAATTTAAGGCAGTTGTAGTGGTTACAAAACTGGTCTTGTAATTTTGCATTCCTATTATGTCGTATCTGTTTTTCTTTATTTTCTTTCTGTTGTTATCATTTGTTTGGCTTTTTTGGAAACAGGGTCTCACTGTGTTGCCCAGGTTGACCTTGAATTTGTGGCAATCCTCCTGCCTCTGTCCTAAAGTGCCTGGATTACAAGTGTGAGTCACTACGCTCAGCTCAGCTGCCTTTGGACTTGTCTTACTCAGGGCTGTGTCCTACATCTCAATGGCAGCCAACGCAGCCTGCCTGGTGAGCTCCAGGCAGGTCAGAGGTCCCGTCTCAAAAGACAATGTGGATGACATCCTGAGGAACAACATGGGAGATTGGCCTGTAGCCTTGTATTGGCTAGTTTATGCCAACTTGACACAAGCTAGAATCATTGGAGAGGAGGGAACCTAAATTGAGAAAAATGCCTCCATAATATTGGGCTGAAGGCAAGCCTGTAGGGCGTTTTCTTAATTAGTGGGAATGGCTCAGCCCATTGTGGGTGATGCCACCCCTTGGCAGGTGGTCCTGGGTTCTATAAGAAAGCAGGCTGAACAAACCACGGGGAGCAAGCCAATAAGCAGTACCCGTCCATGGCCTCTGCATCAGCTCCTGCCTCCGGGTTCCTGCTTGAGTTCCTGTCCTGATTTCTATGATGAACTGTGATGTGGAAGCAAAGGTGAAATAAACCCTCTCCTCTCAGGTTGCTTTGGTCATGGTGTTTCATCACAGCTATAGTAACCCTGACTGAGAGAGGCCTCTACACACATAGGCTCTCACACACAAAAGCACAGGCACACATGTGTGCACCCAAGTAAACTCAAACATGTTCACACACACAAGCCTATAGAAACTCCTCAATTTTTGCAACACACTAAGGTCTGAGATATACACACGGAGCAGACAAACTTCTCTCGAAGGTAAAAATTGCAAAAGTCATGGGAGACAAGATTCATCACTCAGTCTACGTGCAAATGGAAAGTATCTGAGATGAAAGTGAACGGAAGAGACAAAGTTGAAGTCTGTAACAGTCAGAATAAGCCAAAGCTTTGGACACTACTCCCAAAGCAAAGCTGTTGTCAAGGAGAACATTGACATCAACACTTCAGACAGACCCTGTATCTATGCTCTGGTGGCTGGAATTGACCACTATCGGGGAAAATCAAAGAGGAAAATTGTCAAGAGGTCCAAGACCAAGCCTTTTGTGAGACTTTGTACCCACAATCACCTCATGCCCACAAGGCACTCTCTGGATATCCCCTTGGGCAGAACTGCTGTCAGCAGGGCTCTTTAGAAGCCCAGCTCTTAAGCGCAAGGCCGGAGAAAGGCCAAGGTCAAGTTTGAGGAGCCGCACAAGAATGTCAAGAGCAAATGGTTTTTCTAGAAACTTTGGTTTTAGGTATGTTTTTGTTCCCACCATTAAGAATGGAGAAAAAGAGAAAATATGTTTAGATTTGTTCATTTTGTAATTTTTAATTACATGTATGCATGGCTCTGAGTCTGTGTGTGTGACAATGTACGCATGCGCGTAGATGCCTGTAGAGGCCAGAGGTATCTGACCTCTCCGCAGCCGGAGTTACATGCAGCTGTGAGTCACTTGATTTGGGTGCTGAAAGTCAAACTCAGGTCCTGTGTAAGAGCTATCTGTACACACCATCACTCCAGCCCCCCAGAATACATTTTAAATTTTCTAATAACTAGGGCCATAACAAGAAAGCTGACAGTGAGATAATTCTCACTTGTTTAGTCAGGGAACATCAAGTGGTGGGGAGGGGGAGGAGGAGGAGGAGGGGTGTGCTCACACAGCATAGGTGTTATCAAAGGCTTTTGGGCAGAATCCATAAAAATAAATAATACACATGCCCTCTGACCCAGCTTGGCATTTACCCTCCGAGAACGCCATTCACGGGTGCAAAAGAAGCCGAGGTAAAGATGTTACTTTTATCCTGGGGTGATAAGATAGCTGTAAAATTCTTTATTAGCCTTCTGTAGAGGACTAATCAAATAAAGCCAGGGCCTGGCCACATCGTAGATTCTCACGGTAATTGTGCCACCAAGGGGAGCCTCAGTCTGAAGCTGGTGGATTCCTGGAGTTCAATCAAGGACATAAAATAAAGGACCTAGGATGACACATAGCCTGGCCAATTGAGTTCAGTCTCCAGAACCCATGTAAAGATGGAAGGAGAGAACCAATTTCACAGAGTTTTTCTCTGACTCCTCACACACAATTAAAAAAAAAAAAAAAGACATAGGATAAAATGTAGACTGAAGTTTCTTGGTCCCACTCAGTCCCACCCAGGTAGCAGCCATTTTTATAAAATAACCACCCTGAGGCTTAATATTAATTACAAACTCAAACTGTTTGGTCTATGGCTCAGGCTTATTGCTAGCTAGCTATTACATCTTAAATTAACCCATTTCTATTAATCTATGTATCCCCATGCATTTTGTGGCTTTACCTGTGTTCTATTACATCTTGTACTTCTGGAGGCTCACAGCGTCTCCCCAACTCTGCCTTTCTTCTCCCTGTATCCCTCTTGGATTTTCCTCTTGGCTATATCCTGTGTTGCCATAGGCCAAAACAGCTTTTTTAAATTAACCAATAGTAGCAACACATATTCACAGCATACAGAAAGACCATTCAACAGCAATAGAAAAGTAAAATTGTTAATGATTAGACCATTAAAAATCTGATATGGTGCTATAGGCACACTTTTATTAATATACTTAATATTGAGATCTAGCTGCCTGTCTACTAACAACTAAAAGTTTAAGGGTGACCGGAAGTAGTGTTTTGAGTTCCTGGCAATAGCTGAAGTGAGATTTGACTGGGGACGAGGTGTGAGTTCTACTGTTTATTATTATTATTATTATATTTTTCCTGCCATAGGGCTACTGTGATAAAGTACCACACACTTGGGTTTGAGGGGTTAGAAGTCAAAACCAGCATGAAGGGCTAACACCTAGGCGTCTGTGGACCTGTGCTCCTTTGGGAGCCTTAGGGGAGGATCTTTTCTTGTTTCTTCCACCAGCCAGAACCTGCTGGCATTCCATGGCTCACAGTCCGTCATTACCTGGGCCTCTGCATTTATCATCATAGCTTCTTTTCAGATTTTAGCTCTCCTGCCTCTTTCTGGAAGGTCCTTGGTGAGATAATGGCCGAGTCTTGCAAAGACCAGCTATAACCTTTTGTGATAGATATCACCTGTCAAGGTTCGAGAGGTCTCACTTGATCAAACCTGCTCCATCTTAACCCGGAACAAATTCACAGCCTCTTGTTTCCAATGGAAACAAAAGCAAAACCACTTCCCCAAAGCAATGCATCTTTTAAGTTCCATTTTACAAGTATAATTTTTGATGTCTGTTTTAAAGTTAATGCGTTCTTGAAATATTAAAATATTTCATCAGTCTCTTTTTCAATCCCATGTCTCCTAGCACTGTCTCTTGCCTATTAGCCATCAAAAAATTTAAAATCAACACAATAACATGCAGGATCCAGACTCCCTGTGTATTTTCCATCTCTATGAGGCTTATTCTTTTTTATTATTTTACTTCTTTCTTTAAAGACTTTATTATATTATTTTAAAATTATTTATTACTTTCTATAACTGTCCATACCATTTTTATTTCTTTCTTAAGCCTACGCATATTGTAAAACATATTGGAACCTATTTAGAGGTTTTCTTTTGTTTGGACCTCTTTTTAGTGTGTATCTTTTAGCCTTTTAGCCTTTTTATTTGTCTGAGCAAAAGCTTTAAACCTGCCATGCAGTGTGTGCTTATATTACAGGCCCTGTGAGCCAATGGGAACCCACTATATTGCAGGTAAAGCATGCATGCTGCAGCCAGGGTATGCGTCTCTGTATCATAGCCCAAATGAGAGGCATGAACTAGGAAGCTGCTCTTGGCTCCGTTTTAGAACTTTTTTTTAAAGCTCTCTCGGTTTAATGTGGATGGAGTTGCCCCACATTGGGTGCCAAGATCATCCAGATCATCTCTCAATCTCAATACCCTTGATTCAATCACATCTGCAAAGTGCTGTAGGTCTTATTATGTCTCATATACCCAGATTGATGCAGATCTGGGTCTTACTGGAGGTTATGCCCACATTCATAACCAAGGGAAACAGCATTTTAGTTAGAGTTGGTAAAAATAAAGGTCCATAAACAGAGAATTCTCAGCAGAAGAATCTCAAATGGCAGAGAAGCACTTAAAGCTATCAGGACATGCAAATCAAAATGACTCTGAGATTCTATCTTATACCTGTCAGAATGGCTAAGATCAATAACACAAGTGACAGCTCATGCTGGAGAGGATGTGGACAAAGGGGAATACTCCTTCACTGCTGGTGGGGGTGCAAACTTGTGCAGCCAACTTTGGAAATCAATATGGCAGTTTCTCAGAAAATTGGGAATTAATCTATCTCAAGACCCAACTATACTACTCTTAGGCATATACCCAAAGAATGCTCAATCATACCACAAGGGCATTTGCTTACCTATGTTCATAGCAGCTTTGTTTGTAATAGTCAGAACCTGGAAACAACCTAGATGCCCCTCAACCAAAGAATGGATAAAGAAAATGTGGTATATTTACTCAATGAAGTATTACTCAGTTGTTAAAAACAATGACATCAGAAAACTTGAAGGCAAATGGATGGAATGAGAAAAAAATCATCCTGAGTGAAGTAACCCAGACCCAGAAAGACAAACATGGTATGTACTCACTCATAAGTGGATAGTAGATGTAAAGGATAATCATGCTACAATCCACAGACCCAGAGAGTCTAGGTAACAAGGAGGGCCTAAAGGGTGGGGCATGTAGATCTCCCTGGAAAGGGGAAATAGAAATCTCCTGGGTGGACTGGGGTCGAGTGAGGATGGGAACTTGAAGGATTGGATTGGGGGGTAGATGGAGGGGGAGTACTGAAATAGATGACTGGAAAGGAGGGGCATCAGGGTCAGGTAGAAAACTGATACAAGGGAAACTCCCACAAATCTACAAGGATGACCCAGCTAAGACTCCTAGCAATAGTGGATACCTAGCCTGAACTGGCCCTCTCCTGTGATCAGATTGGTGACTACCCCAACTGTCATCAGAGAGCCTTCATCCAATAACTCATGGAAACAGATGCAGAAACACACAACCAAACATTTGGCCCTAGCTTGGGGGATCCTGCTGAAGAGAGGGAGAACGGATTGTAGGAGGCAGAGAGGTCAAGGACATTACGAGAAAACCAACAGAAACAACTAACCTGGCTCCCAGGAACTCACAGAGTCTGAACGACAACCAGGGAGCTTACATGGGACCAACCTAGGCCCTCTACATATATGTGACAGTTTGTAGCTTGGTCTACTTGTGGGACTCCTAACAATGGGAGCAGGGGCTGTCCCTAAAGCTCTGGTTGGGTCTTGGGAACCTACTCCTCATACTGGACAGCCTTGCCCAGCCTTTATACAAGGGGAGGTGCTTAGTCATATCTCAACTTGATATGCCATGCTTTGTTGATATCCATGGGAGGACTGCTCCTTTCTGAACAGAAACAGAGGAAGAGTAGATTGGGGGTCTTCTGCCTCCACACACATGTGTACACACACAATTACAACAAAGGTTTTTGTAGATAAATAAACAAAAAGGTCCCGAATTTTCACACTCATACATGGCTGTAGGTCCTACCTGTGAACTCTAAAGTGGTGATACTGATGGCCACCCAGAAGGGCAGGGCACTCCCACTCTACAGACATGGATGAAAGTGTCCACTTCCATCAGCTCTTCTCCATGCCAGGCTTTCATCAAGAAGGAATGAAGGACATCTCTACTCATTTGAACAAGCATGAATGGCGCAGGCTTATAATCCAGCCACTTGGGAAGTTGAGACAGGATGGTCACAGGTTCGAGGCCTGCTTTAGCTACAGAGTGTGTTCAAGGCCATCCTGGGTATCTTAGGGAAACCCTGTTTCAAAACAACAACAACAATAAAAGTGAAAGGGGCGGGGCTGAGATATGGCAAGGTCTTAGGCTTAGCGCCCAGTTCTACCAAACGAAAGGGAGGAAGGAAGGAAGAGAAGGAAGCAAAACCCCCATCCCACCCCCAAACCCAACCATAAAAACCCATAATCGAGACTTTGACACTGTTGTGAAGTTATCCAACATTTTAATCTCAAACCCAGCTTGAAATTCTGACTTCGTCTTTCAGTGTCATCTGTGACTCTGGGCAGAGGCGAGCACACTCTGTGACCTACGAGGTGACACACATTTCCTGCCTTTCCCACCTTTGGCCTCCACTGAAGCTTGTCCATTCTGCCATCAGCATGTGACAGATGACAGACAATATTTGTTCCCATGTGCTGTGGAATATTATTTTAACGATGTAAAGGTGTGTTACATTTCTTTCTTTTTTTTTTTTTTTTTTTTTTGTTTTGTTTTGTTTTTTCGAGACAGGGTTTCTCTGTGTAGCTTTGCGCCTTTCCTGGAGCTCACTTGGTAGCTCAGGCTGGCCTCGAACTCACAGAGATCCGCCTGGCTCTGCCTCCCGAGTACTGGGATTAAAGGTGTGCGCCACCACCGCCCGGCCGAGTGTTACATTTCTTTATGCTGTATTTGTTTAATTACATAAAGATGTGTTGCATTTGTTTCACCTTGCCTGCCTAAGGCACCGGATTGGTCTAATAAAAAGCTGAGTGGCCAATAGCTAGGCAGCAGAGGGAAAGGCGGGGCTGGAAGGCAGAGAGAATAAGTAGGAGGAGAAATGTAGGGAAGGGAGAGAAGAAGAGGGAGAAAGAGAGGGGTATGCCTGGGGCCAGAAGTCAGGCAGCTGCCAGCCAGACATGGAGACAGCAGGCAAGTAAGATATACAGAGAGAAAGGTAAAAATCCCTGAGGCAAAACATAGATAAAGAGAAATATATTAAAATAAGAGCTAAACTAAGGGCAATCATTCCTAACTAATAATAAGTCTCCATGTCATGATTTGGGAGCTGGTTGGTGGCCAGAAGAAAGCCTGGTACACCCATGGATGAGTGTGGCGATGTCCCAGAGTGATTTGTTTACAAAGCAAGTGGCGAGCTGATGTGATCTCTGACTCCCAGTTTGCCACGCCCTTTTCAGGGCCATCATTTTCTGTTAAACACACAACGTGGGCCATGAACACAATCTAAATGCTCTGGTGCCCACGGTAAAAAAGGGAACAGATGACATTAACATATTCAATTAGAGTCGACATATTCAACACATTTCAACATACAACTGACATGGGAATGACTGAACTACCTCACAGTGGATGATCGGGGCCACAATCACAACCTGATATGAATCACCTTCTCCTTCAGAGCAGACGGCATGTGCGCAGGGACCCTCAGTGCTGCTCTTTGAGACAGTTTCTTAGAAGCAATCATTTTTTTTCTATTAAAAATTTAAATGGCGGGGGGGGGGGCGGCGGGGGCTGCTGGAGAGATGGCTCAGTAGTTACTTGCAGAAGACCCCAGTTCCATTGCCAGCACCCACATCAGGCAGCTCACAATTGCTGTAACTCCTATTCCAGAGGATGCCTTTCTCTCTGTCTGTCTCTCTCTCATACACACACACACACAAATAATAAAAATATTTTTTAAAATTAGATTTGGGAGCAAGGATGTAGCTCAGCGGTGGACTTGTGCTGAGCATGTGTGAGGGCCCAGGTTTGATCTCCAGCACCTGAAAGGAGAGAGAGCTGGGATGTGGTTAAGCCTTAATACTATAGTTTTCAGAATTTTTTGTCTGTTATTTAGTGGTTCATCTCAAACTGTGGATTTGCCTTCTTTAAAGATTTGTTTTTATTTTAAAATTATGTGTAACTGCGTGAGCGAGGGCATGTGCCTGAGGAGTGCAGAGGAGGGCATTGGATCCTTCACAGCTGGAGTTACAGCTGGTTGTGAGCTGCCTGATGTGGGTGCTGGGAACAGAACTCAGGGCCTCTGTCACAGCAGCAAGTGTTCTTAAGCATGGGTTCATCTCTCCAGTCCTGGGATCCATGGTTTTTTTTAATACATGACACATTTCTTCTATTATATCTTCAATTGTTGCTTTAGTTCACTATTTGGATGTGTTTTAGTATAGTGGCTTGGTAACTTTTTTTCAGTTCTGCCTTCACATCTTGCTTCCTCTGTGTTTGGCTGGCAACTCCTGATTCAGCCTTCCTCTTCCCACAATTCTCCTCTTCTGCTTACCCTGCCTATATTTCCTGCCTGGCTACTGGCCAATTAGCATTTCATTTATCAACCAATCAGAGCAACACATTCACAGCATACAGAGCATCCCACAGCTCTTTAGAAATACTAATTATTAGTAGATGGGATCTCAGCCATCTGTCTTCCTTATTCTTCACTTCTTTGTTTTCTTTTGTATTTTTAATCTTCGTGTGTGCACTCTGCTGTGTATGAGTGTGCCGCAGCCTACATGTGAGGGTGAAAAGACAGCCCCAAGTGTCAGTGTTTGCCTTCCATCTTGATATGAGACAAGACATATACTGTGTGTGCCAGGACAGCTGTCTCCACCTCCCTCCTTTAGGTCAGAGCACAGGATTGCAGACATGCAGTACCGTGCACAGCTTTCTGAAGGTTTGGGGGATCCAAACTCAGATGCTCACATTTGCATGGCAAGCGCTTTACCTGCTTTCATGCTTTAATATCTTTTTATTTTGCGCTCTGGGGCAACTTTTAAAGTTTAACCTCTACATCACTAATTCCATATTTCTGCACTACGTTGTTTTTTGATCCTTACAGGATTAAAATGAAGATGGATTATTACAATGTTTCCTTATCTAGCTTTCTGCTTTATTGCTGCTGCCATTCAGCCAATAAGATCCTTTTAAATCTAGATTTCTTGTTTTGGCACTGATTTTCTTCCATTTTAAATTCTGTTTATTGAATATAAAAATAATCTTATCCATTTAACTCATAAAATGCAACTTTGAAATACTCTTGAGCTGTCTGGTGTATTAGTGAGCTACTGTGTAACTGTGCCATGGTAAACTGTGTAACAAACAGCCCAAAATGTCATGAGAAATATAAGTTTGATTCTGAGGCTCACAGTCTGAAGATTGGCTGGGGTGCTTTTGTCTCAGGCTGTGGGCTTATGTGTTAATTGGAATGGCTCCATGTCTCATTCAGAGCCAGTGCCCACCTAAGACATGACAGAGGTCAAAGTTCACTGGCAGGCAAGAAGGAACACCACAACACAAAAGCTGAGGCTCAAGACTCATCTGTCGTCGCTGAGGCCTGAAAACCACTGACCAGAGCTGGTAATATGACCAAACTTCAAATCAAGCTGGTGGAGTCTTGTCACTTCATTGCTTTATCTTTTGTTTTAAGGGGATGTTTTATAAAATCACTGTGGTAGACTGCTCCAAACCTACTAGAACTCTAAGGTTATAAAAAAAAAAAAAAGTAAACTGATAATACCATGTGCTGGTGAGGCTGCAGAAACTCTGGCACTCTGGTATGTGCAGATTAGAGACCAAAAATGGTACAGCCCCTTTCACAAACAGTACAGACAAATTTCATGAAGTCAAATATTCATCTGTCATAGCACCCAGAAAGTCACCCGAGGGAAGGGACAATTTAAGCAATACACATGGCACTCTGGAAAAGGAAAGGCGGGGGACAGAGAAAAGATGTGTCAATTAAAAAATTAGGTCAAAGCAAAAGTGAAGGCCATTCTAAAAAATGCCTTCTGCTTCCTTCAGGGAGTTGTTCTCATAGAGAGCCCTTCCGGGGATGCAATGACTTGGCTGCCATTCTGTACCACAGCACCTAAAATGTGCCTGCTGGAATTCCCCATCACCAGGTTTGTGCTTGTATTTTTGAGATAGATTCTTGCTAAGTAGCCTAGGCTAGCCTCAAACTCACTACACCCCTGCCTAAGTTGAGTGTGCTGGCATTACAGCTGTGTACCACCATGCCCGATTTTTTTTTTCCTTTCCAGTTTTGAATGAAAAGAATCTCTACATAAATCAGGTGTTTAGCCATAATTAAAGTGGGTATTATTCAGTCTATCTGATCACCATTTTTCTACCTGATTTCAAACAAGGACACTCATGTTCTACCTTGCTTTTCATGTCATTCTTGACTGGGCCTGGCTGGCTAGTTACCATACGGAATAACATGAAGGGATTTTGTTGAGGTACCCAGGGGACAGTTCACAGCCTCGGGGAATCTGGTGGAAGAGATAGCCCATGTCTTTTGAGAGCCTAGAGAAGAAACTCTACTCCAGAAAAAGGGCCAGGCCTCCAGATGTTGAGCCAGCTGTGCTGACAAGGACAGAGAAGA